>NC_043753.1:20706832-21006832 GCF_902148845.1 Salarias fasciatus | reverse complement strand
TCCCTCGTTGCTCTGCTGATCACAGGCACACACTTTTGCAATCGTTAGTGTCATGTGTCTGGAGCATGTTGCATACTGTGTGCTCAGCTTGACCTGGTGACTTTCACCTGCTGCTATCTTTTTTTTCAATATTTTTTTTCTGTTGGTTCTTCATTGTTGTTAATTTCCAGCTACTGTTAGATTATCCCTTTCTTTTCTTCTCCCTTTATTTCTTCCTCATTTCCCCTCTTATTATCTATCCTGTTTTAGTTTAGACTTCCAGTCCAGCCAGATCCCCTGGTGGTGGTGGCCCTTCTTTGTTGTACTGCTGTGCACTCTGGGTGTCCTGGCTTGTGGTGTAAAGCTTTCTTTAAACTGGCTGCCTGGTAAGCCCCCATCCTGGTGTATCTGTGAACCAGCAATTTCAGTAGAGTTGAAACCGCTTTTTATTATTTTGTTGTTGTTGTTTGTTTCCTGTTAACATCTTGTACATTTTAACTATTTCCTGGGGTGAGATTCCCCGGGTGGCAGGTTGTCTGCATACTGAAAATAAACATTCACCGCCCTGTAACACCACCTAATGATGGAAAATCTAAGACACTTATACATTTGATAAACTGTTCATTTGTGATATAACCAGCTTCGGCATCCAGTCTCAGAAGATGAAGCCAGCAGTGGGAGGAGGTGGACGACGCAGGGAGACTGCTAGTTGCAGGACAGAGGGGGAGGCGCAGGCTGAGACGGACCCACGTGAGGAGTGACGACCAGCCCCTTCTGGACATCTGGCGGGGCTTCGACATGCTGGAGAGGCAGCTGTGAACTCTCGATGCCCGGGTTGAGGGTGCGGAAACCCCCTCTGTAACCTGGGGGACCCTTTCTCCTCCATCGACTCAGCCTCCCTGGCGGAGGCAGCTGAATGCTTCCTCGTGCAGCGGATACCCAGTGACAGGAGGCCGTTAAGATCCTGGACCGGGGAGGATGGCTGGCTTCAGGCTCTCCCGCTCCGTCTCCAACCAGAAGAGGAAGGAGACGATTAAAATAACTGTTTCATGAGTGATTTTGTATATCTTTAATGTGACTGATTAAATTGAGGCCTGTGGAGGTATAGTAAAAGAAAAGACTGAGTCAAGAGTCGTTTATTTCCCAAGCAGAGAACTGACAGCTGTCATCACAGGAAGCGTCACACTGACAGATCACTTCTGCCTTCACGACACTCGTGCCATGTGCAGTTTGGTCTCTGTCTTAAGTCCTGATTGTTTCCTCTGTGGCGTCCACAGCGTAAGGCTATGTTGTGTAGGACACAGCGTGCCACAAAGAATGCACCGAGATTCTGAGGGCTGTACGATAATGAGCCACCTCTACGGCGCAGACATCTGAAACGCATTTTCATCACTCCAAAAGTAGGTTCAACGACTGGCCTGACACAACTGAAAACATGGTTAAAACCACGCTGCCCTCTTGTTGGTGTGAAGTATGAGGTGTGCCTCTGAAAGACTGTCGGGATGACAGAATTTGACAGAATATATATATATATAACCAAGTACAATATAAATCCTTAAATCAATTCTCTTAATAAAAATCTCAATCTGCCTGAACAATTCTCGAGTTCATTTTGTTCTATTCATGTCTGTTTCCTCCATGTCTGCTTATTACAAACTTGAATAGAAGTTGAAACCTGATCGATTTATGATCACTTTTATGATGAAACATGTCATTCCTCAATATGCTGTTGAAGTGAGGACCCCCGCTGCAAGATGGCTGCTGTGCAGGCACGTGGGCTCCAGTCCACACCATCATGAATGAGGCCGAGACTTTTGTTGGTGGTTGTGACGTTTCTCACTCTACTGGGCCACTCCTGCCCTCTGCAGGACTGGGATGGCTACAGCAGAGAAAAACAGCTCATGAATTCCATCAAATCAGAGGCTATTTTTTGAGTGGGTCACCACAACAACACCAAATGCTGAAAATCTTGGTTACATTTGAAACAACTTGACCAAGCTGGCGGACATCAGGTCGAATCTCAAACCTGGTGAAGACCCCATCACCTTCCTCACTGCCAACGTCATAAAGGCCCTTAGGAGGTCGAAGGTCAACAGCGCACCTGGTGTTGACATGATCAGTGGACGGGTTCTCAGACTCTGTGCCGGCCAGCTCAGGGTTGTTTTCCAGAACCTGTTCCAGGCCTCCATCTCCACTGGAATTTCCCCCAAGTGGTGGAAACACTCCATCATCCCAATTCCGAAGGTGAGCCCTCCTATGACCTTGAATGACCTCCACCCCATTGTAGTAACCTCCCAGGTGATGAGAGGCTTGTCAAACAACACATTCTCTGAATGATCGACTCCCAGCTTTTTTTTCCACAGTCTATGGGTGGAACCAGCCTGTTGTTCCCGGTGACGAAGCGGACCAGCAGCGGTGAGCTCCAGAGGCAGGTCCATACCTGTGAGCGTGTCCAACATCCAGAACCTGACCCCCCCCACCCCACCCCCCACTGAAATGACCACTACAATAGACACAAAGCAAATGAAACCAGGAGAAAATGGAAAAAAATGCAACAATAAATTGAGATATAACTTGTTTAAATGTACACAGAAAATACATTCATTCTTCAGCTTCAATACATGCTGATTCATCTTCAGAATGGAAACAGACATCAGCTCTGTTTAAGACTCTACATGAATATAAATGTGTTAATCCTCTACAGAGCCGCACCACTTCTTATATACAGGCCTGGTTCATGCTGACATCCAGTAAAACAACTGATTTCATGACAAAAATGACAAACATGCAGGTAGAAATGATCAGAATTAATAAAGCAGGTCACTGATGATGGCTTTAACATCTCGGTTTTCTCCTTGTGGCCCATTATGCTGGACTTTCATTCACTGCATTGACGTCATCTGCTTCTGGTGAGTCCTGTGTGGAAATGAGACGACACGGAATAAAGTGTGATCATCTGAAGTTTGGAGACTCTCACAAGTCAATTACTCCATTTGTTTTCAGTAACTTAAAGAGTTAATGAAGGTAGATTTTCTTCTTCTCGATGTAGCCATTGTACAACTTGTTTACCTTCACTTGTTTGCGGCAATGTCTCCATCTGAACCAGCTGAAAGAAAGAAAAAATAAAACTATGAATATTTTGAAGTGTAACTTTAAATAATGATCAAATGGTCTACAGATGGAAAAGTTTGTCTCACCACTCAAAGATGATGATCGTACAGTAGAGAGATACAACCTGAAGGATCATCAGTGTTTTGAAGACGAGTTCAATCCTCAGTTCACCTGCAGAGAAACACGTGATCTTAATACTGACATTTTTCTCTAACTTAGACAATAGTTTCCAGTCTTTGCTGGATCCAAAAGCAACATGAATTAAAAACAGTCTGGTGACAAACTGCTTCAACATCTCAGATAATCCAGCTAGAGACTCAGTTTAATCTGTTAGTGAAGGTCACTTCATGGAGCCAAAAACACAGATGATTTTGAAGAAGTATTTTGTGCTTTTCAAAGGAAAGACGACACCAGAAAACACAGAGATGCAGTTTGTTTTTCCTCAGGTTTCCAGTGATGGTGATATCATGGCTGTCAAATGGGTTTGTAAAAGAGTTTCTGAAAAGATTTTTCATAAAATATCCACATTAAATAGGGATAAGAGGAAAGAGAAAGATCATCAACACACATAAGAATATAAATATAGACAAACACTTGTACAGAAATTACCGAGAGCATTTTCAGCCACACAGTAAAAACTTTCTGGATCTGTTACGCCCGCATTAAAGGTGTAAAAGTCTCCTTCAGACACTTTGATGGGTCCATGGTCACTGTTCTTGAACCAGGTGAAGCTGCTGACGGCAGGTTTGGCTCTGCTGGAGCAGGTCAGGGTCACCCAGCTCCCTGATGGACTGATGGAGACTGTGGTGTCTTTAGGAGAATCTGAGGGGAAAATAAGACTCAGATTAACTTGATTCATCAGAAACATCTGAAGTGTGATGAGCTGACAGGATCACTCACATGAAACCCTGAGAGTTAACTCTGTCTCAGGTGTTTTCACAGGTTCTCCTCCAGCAACAGGATACACAGCAGAGCAGCTGAGGCTGAATCCATCATGTGTGTCTGACAGAGTGAGGGTCTTCTGGATCTGAGTGCTGAAGGTTCTGTTCGTGTTTCCCTCAGTTTGGCTGTGAGCGTCTTGTTGGAGGCTCCAGGTGAGTTGAGGAGGGGAGTGTGAACAGGGAGTGAGAGCTGAGCAGGTTACAGTGACAGACTCCTTCTCCTTCAGGTCCTTCAGATCAGCTGAGACTTCTAATCTGGGCCTCGGAGGAGAATCTGCAGTTTCACATGAAACATACATTTTACACATAAAACTACAACATATGACAGTTTGGACAAGTTCTTCTAGCAACTAAACTAATCCTTTGAGGCTTCAAATTAAGGTATAAATCAGAAAAACAACTTTAAACATTGGATAAATCAAGAGAAAGCTGTGAACTGATTTTTCAGTCAATATGCAGGTTTTTGTCGACTGAATATTGACAGTTACATGTTAGATACAGCAGTGCAGACATTAGTTTCCTGGACACAAAAGCAAATAATCAACCATTTTATCACCGTTATCATACTCATAAAATCATTTGATCAAAAATGTTACAAAGTCAAAATCTAATCTTAAATGTGACATTTTATCTTTTTAATGCACATAAATGAAGCAGTCTTACCTTTCAGTTTAATTTCAACAGGATTTAAAGCAGCTGTTGCCTTGAATGATTCATTCTCAATTCTGAAGAAGAACTTTGTGGTTTTTTCAAGTTTGAATCTCTGAAACTTGGTGGTGCAGTCTCTTTCTTTCAGGTCTCCAATGATGCTGATATCAGGGTAGTTAACTGCATCACTGCTGTTAAAAACTATTCTTTCTGGATGATCCTGAAAAGGCGAATCATCTTTAATCCACACAGCAACTACTTTTCTTCTGCTGTCAAAGCCTTCGTCTGAAGCAGGTCTGAAGCTACAGGGGATAATCAAACAGGATCCATTCACTGCTTCCAGACTCCTCGGTGCAGTGATGAAGAGACCAGCTTTGTCACCGGCACAATGAACCAAAACAGCTGGAAAAACAAACAACTTGTGAGCTCAATTTAAAATCTGAATCATTGATTTAAAACCTTCAAATTATTCAACAAACATATTAAATAATAGCAACAGAGAGCTCACCTGGGAGGAAGAAAACAGTCAGAAGAAGAAACATGTTGACTGGAACCTGCACTGTAATGAAAAATGGACTTTCATGAGCTTTTAACATTTTCAGTGTGTGATAACCTCATAAAAAATAATTCTAGTCACTATTTCTCTTCATTCACACATATTTGAGTAATCTATACAAATTTTCTGTCCAAGCTCGGCCTCCCCTCAAACTACTGGAACCAGTCATGAAGCGCCAAATAACACGAGCGTAGCCTCGTGGCAAAGCGCTCAATTTGTTTGTTTGCTCAAAAACTGTGTTTATCCCTCCAAAAGAAGAGCACAGCCATCAACAGTGGCTAGATTTCATATTGGAGAGTATCCCACAAGAAACACCCTTCTTCTCTTCTTTTTTTTCTGCGACAAACATTTCACTGCAGACTGCTTCACAAATCTTGACCAGTTTCAATGTCAATTTTGTGAGACTGACTTTTAAAAGTGGGGGAGTTCTTTCACTTAAACCATCAGATTGACAAACAGTCAGTACATCTGACCTGCATTCTGAAAATAGTAATTTTCTTCAAATTGAATTCCAAGGCGTGTTTAAGTGAGTGACCTCTGTGTTGATTTGTAGAATTATTAATATTTCTCAATGTGAAAATACTCCATCCTGCCACAGGTGCTAAAACTACCTGTAACAGCCTATGGCTGACTTTGGCAGTCTCTGAAAATCATGATACAGCTCATTAAAAGACCCATGAAAAGAAAATAATAAGAAATCCAGTCCTGTTCTTTCAATAAACAATCATATTTACTAACAAATATGTAAATTCAGAGCTGAAGTAGTGCTTTGCTCATGTTGTTTATATGTATTCAAAATAACATTGAATCTATTTCTGTTTTGAATCACATAAACATTCTGATATTAGCTTTAGGAACAAAATGTCAACGATACAGCCTTAATTCTTGATATAATAGTTCAAATTACAGTTCTTGCATTTCAACAAACATTTCAAGTCAAAATGTCGACTGTTTCGAAGTTTCTCACCAAATATGTGTGTTCCAGCTGATCAGCTGCAGCTAAAGTCGTCGAATCAGTTGAAATGTGAACAGAAGCAGAGGTGCTGCTTTGAGAAATCTTCTGAATTCTTGATCTGGCGTCCAAAGAGGAAATTATCTCTCTGTGGCAACTCCAGCTCATTGAGGTGTGAATGACTCATTTCTGCAGGCCAGCACTTCACACCTCTTTAACTTTAGCCCAGCTGAAATTCTTAACCAGTTTTTTAGGCTTGTTTTCAGTCAAATTGTCTAATTCCACATGATTTAAAAGAAATTCATTAGTTGTATTAGATTTTCTGCCAACAGAACAAATGAAAATAGTCTTGATTTAAGAAGCATTATCTTCAAACAAGATTCTTTATCCTGCTGAAACATACTTTTTATCAAATGGAATTAGACAGTTTGACTGACATCCGGCATCCAGCGCCCGACCCCCGCACACCTCCTCGGCTCTCTTCCCCGCAGCAGCGTGTCAGACTGAGAGCTCTGACCGCGGGTTGAATCACTCTGAGAGACAAACATGTTCAACCTGCAGCCCAAGTCCGAAAAACCATGACCTTAAAGGGACTTAAGGCAACTTTACAAAATTTACCTCAGTGCTGCCGCCATAGGTGCTGCGGGTAACTGCAGCCACCAGCCAAGGCGGCACGGGAGCGCGCACAAACATTTTACAGAAAGTCCGTCTTCACAGCGTGCACCAGGGATGCTCATGCTGTTTACTACGTCGCGGTTTACTGCAAGACCACAGCGCATATTATGTGATTTTTGTCAGCATCCGTTTTCACTCCCAAATGCAGCTGAAGTTCCCTCCATGAATCAAACGCATATCCAATATTTATTCGGGTGCCTGCGGCTTTGGTCTTTTTTTTTTTTTTTTGACTCACGAGATAACACTGATAAAGTCCTTTTTTTTCTTCGTGGTGTTTTTTGTGGGCTTTGAGTGGATGCAGTTATCCGATTGTATGGGGGGGGGGGGGGGGGGGGTGCGCGCTCGTGCTTCGATTCACAGATGGGAGCAAATATATAATATTACCGGGAAAGCGGACAAATGAAATTACAAATAGAACTACAGATGAACTTTCTTCTGTTGATTCTTGGTTTGTCAGTGAGTGAGCAGCGGCGTATTTGCGCACGTGCGATTCATTTGAAGTGTGGATGGAGTGGTGTGGGTCTCCTCTCTGCTCTGACTGCAGCAGGGGGCGCTGCGTGACACTGGCCGCCTGTGAGTGCTTTGGGACGGGGGAGGGGCTCACGGCAGCACCCGCTGCTTGCTGAGGACAGCGGAGACGTCCTGTCACGTTTCCAGAGCACCAGAAAAAGTCGCTAAATTTGTCGCTTGTCGCTTTGACAAAAAAAGTCGCCAAGAGGTTTTGGAAAGTCGCCAGATTTAGCAAGAAAGTCACCAAGTTGGCAACACTTCCCGCCCCTGATCCCAGCAGCGTTTGAGTCCGTGTCCACGGCGGCCATGTTCTTCCTGTTCGGCAACGCGCATACAGCGTCAATTTACGTCACATCCCCACGACTGCGCGGGAAATTCGGACCCCGAACAGCAACAAACTATTTGGCACACAGCCTGTATAAGGCAACAGACAGATTTCTCAGCCCTTGAGACATTCGAAGCTCTGTTCAAGACCAAGATTTTCAAGATGGACAAATCGGCTCAGAAGAAGAAACATGTTGACTGGAACCTGCACATGAATTCTCTCAAATCAGAGGCTATTTTGAGGGTAACATCCCATTTCGTCTTCTTTTGTCTACTATGTATTTTTCCCACGTTTCACTACTGATCCACAGGTTTTGATCCACTTGGCGTTGTCGGCAGGATGTACTCATAAACGGCTGAGACGTGGGTTCCTCGAGTTTTATTTCTGTTTTTCTTTTGTTGTTTGTGTATTGATCTGTTTTTGTTCTGTGCAGATCGGATAAATTGGAGACAAAGCAGCAGTCGTCCTTGGTGGGTCCCCATGACAGTCCTGGCAGGGTGGTCCCCGTGTTGCCATTACACCCCTGCAGCGACCTGTAGTGAGTTACTGGAGCAATGGAGGAAGAGATACAGCGACTTAGAGAAGTGATAAATCAGTTGAGGGCTGATAATGAGCGGTTGCGAGAGGGACAGGCTGGTCCTAGTGCCGCTCTAGCTACCTTCTCAGCACCATTTATAGCTCCTACTCCTAGTGTGCCTATAGGAGAGAGGTTAATTTTCCTCCGCAGAGAGAGGAAATGTCCGGTCTTTAGGGGGAGAGCAGGAGTAGGATTGAGTGAATGGATTGAGGAGGTGCAGGCTTGTATGAGGGCCCGGCGGCTGTCTCCACTGGACCAGGCGCTCTTCCTGTTTGACCATTTGGAGGGTGAAGCCAGAGACGAGATTAAGTATCGCTCGAGTGTGGAGAGAAAGGACCCTGATTGTATCCTTGCTATTCTACAGGATTTGTATGGATGTTCAGACTCGTACATTGCATTGCAGGAGGCATTCTTCTCCAGAAGGCAAGAAGAAGGAGAAACTCTTCAGGAGTTCTCCCTTGCGCTGAGGGGCCTCATGGAGAAGGTTAAAGAGAGCACCCACTGCTGTACCAAATGCTGAAACCCTTTTGAGGGATCAATTTGTGGAGCATGTGTCGAACAGCTCTTTGCGTCGCGAATTGAAGCAGATGGTACGCAGACAGCCTCGGCATACTTTGCTTGATGTCAGGGCAGAGGCGATCCGGTGGGAGCACGAGGCCTTGCCTGGCGGTGCGCAGGGCCGCAGTTAATCAGTCCCCTCGGTGCTGGGTGTCCAGTATGGAGTTCGAGGTGGCCTTCAGGCATCACCTCCCCCATGCTCACTGTCTGACATCTGTGAGATCAAAGAGATGCTGAAGCGACAGCAAGATCAGCTTAATCAGCTCACTGAGAGCATTGCGCGGTTGCAGAACACCCAGTAGAGTCGTTCCCCTCATTCTGCCCCTATAATATGCAGGCGCTGTAATCGGCCTGGTCACACAGCGCGGAATTGTGATGAAGTGCGTGCTTCTTCTTGTCCTCAGGTTCCCTCTCAGTCCCTGCCTCGGAATGTTCCAGTGCCGGAAAACTAACACCCTCCAAATTGCAGAGCCACAGTTTGGGTGGGGCCACGACTGGCTCATCAGAGGTTTCGACCAGCTTAGCGACTACTAAGCTCATATCGTCATGTTCTTCAGATGTACACATGGGAGTGGGTAAGGTTATGAACATGCTGGCAGCCATTGCAGCCTTGCCACCGCATACTCCCTCTGAGCTTGGTGCCCTTCAACAGGCTGACCCCGTTATTCAAGAGCTGCTGAAGTTCTGGGGTCGAAAACGGCGTCCTAACCGGGAGGAGCGTGAGAAGATGTCTGGTCCCGTATTGGCTTTGCTGCGACAGTGGGGTCACCTGATCAAGAGGGATGGGGTTCTGTATCGGCAGGTATTCCGCCCAGATGGAGCTGAAGCTGTGCTCCAGCTGTTGTTGCCCCAGGTGCTGCGTAGTGAGGTCCTAACAAAAGTACACCAGGAGCATGGGCAGCAGGGGGTGGAGCGAACATTGGCGCTGCTACGTTCTCGGTGCTACTGGCCGGGCATGACATCTGACGTGGCCCAGTGGTGCCAGATGTGTGAGGGGTGTCAGGTCGCCAAAGATGTCCACCCCAAGGCTCGACTTCGTATGGCCTTTGAAGAGGCAGAGGGACGCCTACTGCATGCGGCTGGTTGCCGACGGAGAGCCCACGACCAGCATTGGAGAGGTCAGCCATTGGGGGAGGGTCAGTTAGTGTTGGTGCGTAACTTCAGTGTCAGGGGCCCCCACAAGAGCCGAGATCGATGGAGACCGCTCAAATATCATGTGGTGAGGGCACCTGATGAAGGTGGTTCAGTGTATACTGTTGGACCAGTTGATGACCTGGACAGGGTCAGACAGGTCCATCGCAGTATGTTAAAGGCCGTTGTTGGTGTGGATTCGCCTGGGTCTGTGGCTCATAACTCTCCACCTGTAGAACGGCCACTGTCTGAGGATGAGTGCTCCTCAGAGTATGACTTGTTGGTTGTTGGGAAACAGCCTGCTGTGGATGATGCTGGCATGCACCCCACTCATTTGGCCCAGGCGACCCAAGTGGCACCTCGGGTGCCAGGGATGCCGCCTCTTTCTGCTTCACCCATGCATGGCCATTTGACTGCTCCTGATCTTGGAGTACCGGCATCTCCACCTGCTTCTCCAGCCAGTGGTCCCGGCCCTGAAGCAGTGCGCCGGACCACCCGGGCAACAGCTGGCCAGCACTCTAATGTGCATCATCTGCCACGGTCAACTGAGCGCGTGCGGGCTGTTAGCCCTCCCGCGCCTGCCTCCAATGCAGTGACAGCCTGGTTTAGACCGTGGAGCCAGTGTGATTTACTGTAAGTTGTCCATCGTCGGGGCGACGATGCAAAAAGAGGGGGTAGAATGTGGCAGTGTGGAGATTCTCTCTCCTCTCTCTCTCCTCACCTGCCCGTGGTGCATGCAGGTGTAGCTGATTGAGTAATCAGCTGGGAGTGCTGTCTAAGCTGCAGTCTCGGCCCTGTGTCTCCCTCTGCATCACACCCATGCATTCTGGAGTGTCCCCTGTACGGCAGAAGTGCTCAGGCTTACCTGGGCTTGCTGATCAGTGTGTCTGTGCGTGGTGTGAGTCTGTTCTCCACACTGGCTGTGGTAAGCTCTCTCTCTCCTTCTCGTAGCCTTGTAGCGCATGCTTTCTCCTGGCTAACCCGCTTGTGGTCGCAGGTAGCGTGCAGCTCCGCCGTTGTGCCCTCAGCCTCTCTCCTCATGCGTGTGTGTGTGTCTGCAGCCTGGGACAGGTATGTATGTTCGTGTATAACAGCTAGCAGGGGGGCTTAAAGTAAAGTGTTACCATTCATTTTGATATATTTTCAAAGATCTGTATATTTTGTTTTTGAGAGATGTGAGAGACAGACAGATTGTTTATTTCCATTTTGTGAACTGATATGATTGTGTGTTTATAGTTTTCACGGTTTTCCACGGTGCTCCACGAAATGATATCTTCTGTGATAAATAAACCTTGATGTGGACATCAGTATGAAGTGTGGACTCTTTAAAGGTGCATTAAGGAGTTTTACAACCTTAAAAGTACTTGTTTTCCACCATAAATATGTTACACATTTTTAATGATGTGTACAATGTGTCCTGACATATTCATTACAAGTACCTCTAACAGCGCTAAATAGTCACTTGAAAGTTGCAGTGCCGGTCCGGCACCAGCATTTTTTGGGGGAGAATTTGAAAGGAATGACGTAATGCGCGCTCTGGCTCGTTACGTTTCGTTTGTTCCGCCATTACTCCGCCAGATGCTTAGTGAGCAACAACTAAGCAGGAGCTTCCAGAAAGTAAGAAAAGACTGGCTTCTGGCACTGCCACAGCTCCAGCACAGACTCCACCAGGTAAAAGAAACTTAAATCTTACTCGAGCGCTACTAAACGAGCGAGGAAGGAGTTCCCCTCTTCCGTGCACGCAAGCCACAGGCACGAGTTTTTCACTAAGCTGCATTATGCCCAAGGCCTGCAGGGGGCGCTGTTTCGCAAGAACGTGCAAACTCCTTAATGCACCTTTAAATGACCATCAGTTATACCTGCTGACAGGAGCAGCAGATATTTAGTTCAACTACTTGCAGACCTCTAGATGGTTTTTCAACATCTTTCATAAAGGTTCACTCAAGCATATCAGAATGATTAAATTCAGTGAACTTGAAGGAGTTTGGGAAGCTTCTCATGAGCTACAGTTTTTCCAGGATAAAAACCCCCCCAAATGTTCTGAATCCAAGTCAAACTGATGCTCAAACTATGAGCTCAAAGAGAAACTTAAAGGATTAAAAACAACCAGTGTTCACCGAAGGTCAGAGAGGAACTGTTCAGGTTCTACAGTGTGACTGAAAAGCAGCTCGTTGTTGATCCTGTCGTCCTGCTCCTGACGGCTCTCAACACAGGCCGAGCTCTCGGCAGCAATACGGGTCGGCGGCGGAGAGCACTGCGATCAACTTGGCGCTGGCGTTGGCTCCTTTCTTGCGCGCCGTGTCGATGAGTTCCCGAGCCTTGTCCGGCCGGAGTTTGGCTCTGAGCGCCTCGTTCTCACTGTCGGTCAGCACGCCGCAGTGCAGCAGCTCGTCCAGCAGCTTGTTCAGGACCGGCTCCGACACCTTTTCCACGAAGCTGCAGCGGACCTGAAACAGCTTCTCCTGGGCTGTGATGTCGCTCGCCAGCCGTGGCTGGTTTCTGCTCGCCGTGGTCACCACAAGCATGGCTGAGAGGGGAATTAAAATGGGAGAGTTCCACTGAGTTCATGATGCCTTGAGTTTCATCACAGAGGCAAAAGTCATGGATCACTGTGATCCTGAAACCAGCTGTTAAAAGGCAGGTGTTGCCTCCATATTGTTGTCCTCGGAGGACAGAACATGAACTGTGCAGCCGCTCGCTGTGCTCACCAGGCAGGTGGAGCTGGTGCTCCCACACTTGGGTTTTTTCTGCATCTCGCAGCACCAGGGTCACTTTGTCCGCCTCCGACAGCATGAGCATTTCAAACGTCGGGTGGTAGTTTGGTCCGTAGTTTCTAAAGAATTCTGCATGCTGCAACGAAGGCAAGCCGAGCTGTGAGTTCAAAAGTCACCGCTGGCTGAGTGGAGAGATGCTGGTACTCACTGCGGGCTGTATGTTGAAGTCCTGCAGCTGCGCCTCGCTGCACAGGCTGTAATACTGGCCTGTGTGCAGCAGACAGAAGGACGGAGCCTGGATGTGCTCACAGTCCACCAGCTGAGCTTTCACCTTCAACCACAGCAAACAGCTCATGTGAACTTGAGAAACGTGGATGTAAACGGAAACGAGTAAACGAGAACGTGGAAGAACATGTAGAACTGGGAGAGAGAACCTTTGGACCATGTAGCAGTAGCCAACATATTCTCCCTGGGGTTCTCTTGTTGAATGTGTCTGTATTTCTACATGCTGAGATCTTCTGTCTGAGAGGACTGGTTCTTACCTCGCTCAGCGGCACGTTGCTGGGCAGCAGAATCACCCACAGGATGAAACCCTGTCTGTGCATCGGTTTGAGGAACAGCAGGATTTGACTGCGAATTGGTTTCATCACGAAATCCACAAAGCGTTTGACGAAGTCCCAGACGATGCCGAAGGCTGAAAGGTGTGGTACATCCACCACCACGTGGGTTTCGGTCACCTCCAGAGGCTGGATGAAGCTCATGCCTTCATCAGTGATGTGAGCCACAGAGAGGCAGTCAGAGAGCAGCGCTGGGAGGACAGAAGATCAACGTCACCTCACGTGTTACGACCTGAAGGGCTCTGAGGGGTCCTGATGGCTCATGGAGGAGTCTCAACAGTTGTTCTGAAAAGTTTCTGATGGTGTCTGAGGGGTTTACACTGTTTGGCTCTGAAGGGTTCTAAATTATCCTGAAAGGTTTCAGAGGATTCTGAAGTCCTCTGAATGGTTCTGAAGGTTGTCAGTGCTCTCACCGGGTTCAGGCTCGCAGTGAGGGAGGTGCAGCTGTCTGATGGACTCCTCTGGACACGTGATGCTGAACAGAGCTCCTCCTGGAACCTTCTGAGCCGACTGAAGCTGCATCTCATCCCAGATCATCATCTCGTAGGTGGCTTCGCTCTCGTGAGTCACACTGAAGACCAGATCAGTCAGCGAGCAGTGGAACAGACCAGGACCGGGGAACCTGAACCTGAACCCAGGAGGGAAACGGCACAGTGTGGAGATCGTTCTCAGAAAGACTGGAGAATTTTCAATCACACAAAATATTATTTTCAATCCACAGAAGGAATGAAAACGTGGACCAACATTTCCCACAGAGTACGAACACCACTAACTGACCATCTGCTAAAGCTGCTGCTGCTCATGATACTGAAGCTACTTTGTTGTATTTCTTAGACTTCAAGCCATGACTAAAGACAGTATTTAAAATGACTGGTGTGATTGATGATGACCAGTCTTACCTGTAGGACAATCCCATCTTTTCTTTTTTCACCTCTGGAGTGAAACTTGTCTGAACCTGAAATCCAAGCAGGCCCAAATTCAATTAGTGACTCTGTGCATTGATATCAGGAAGGAAACACAAGGACCAAAGAAGACACTCCTCTCTATTACAGATGAATGGATTTTTGGTGTGGTGGAGGTGTCTCAGCCTGTACAGGTGGTCTCAGAGTGAGGAACCTTGAACAGTCTTTAAAACAGTGCTGCATGAGGGCAACAAAGTTTCTAAGCACCTGACCTTGATGGTCCCAGATCCAGGTGTCATGGAAATATAGGCCCCGCATAGAGCACCAATTAAAGAGAAATATTCTTGTGAAAATAGATATTTTACGATTTAAATCCATCAAACCAGTGAGAAAACACTGCAAAGCAAAGTGAATACATGCAAAAATTGACACACAAAAACACATCAGTGTGCACACATGTACATAACCCCACACTCTCCCTTACATAGAAGGCTATAGAAAAGTCTCTCTGTAAAGATGCTCAAAACTAATAAATGGGATTCTCGAAAAAAATCACAAAATAACTGCAGCAAGCTGTCCGTACTGTAACTAAGAAAACACATCAGAATTCATAAATATAATACTTCTATAACAGAATATTAAATAAGCACTGAGCCGAATGACTGTAAGATCACAAACAGAGGTCCATGACAACGACGACTAACACATCATTACTCCTTTTGTTGTTGATTTTTTTTTTTTTGTGCTTTTCTCTATTTTCATGCTTTGAATCTCATTCCCACACACCTCCACCATGTTTTCTCTCGGCTGTATTTGTATTTTGATTTGATGTTTGAAATAACTGAAGACTCACCTTGTCCACGGTCGGCGTCCCCACACCGCACAGAGTCAAGGTCCCAGCATCCACAAGGAATGCTAGGTATAGGGGCTCCGTGAAGGTGGTGTGGAAGGTATGAATGAGAGTTTTGGTTTCTCCTGACAACTGATAGAAAGACAGCGTGCCGGCCGGCCAGTCCAGAAACAGTCCCAGTCTCCTGACTCTGGACCTGAATGCTTTGGTGTGCCCCTGAGAAGTTGGTATGTACGTGCTCTTGTTGTTGTGTTTAAAGTAGAAACCTTCTAATAAGGTGCTGACGTGACACCAGGACTTGTCGCTGTGTTTAAAACTCGACTTCAGCCGTTCCTTCCTCGGTATACTTTTATAGGCCACGCCGACCCTCGTGCGCCCGTTCCACTCCACCTCCCAGTAGCAGCGCCCGGTCAGAGCCTCCCTGCACAGCAGCTGAGGGTTTGTGCTGAATCTCTCCGGATGATCAGGGTACGGCTGCTTCTCCTTGGTACGGCTCACCGTCCTGCCGCAGTCGGACAGGATGAGGGATTTGTGCACCGTGTTCAGGTCCAATGACAGATCACAGGTGACTGGCAAAGAAACAAAGAGTTTTCAGTGAGAACAGCTTCTGCACCAACAAGAGCACCACTGCTTCTCATTCAACCTGCAGAGACATTTGGAAGGAGTCCTGCAGGAAGTTTTCCTGACAGAACCTTTAGATCTTCCAGCTCTTCTGTGGATTAAATCATCTCCTACTTCTGATTCTTCACCTAAACACAAACTGACTGTTTCGAGGACTCCCAGTTCATCAGGACTCTGAGAGAACTATCTCAGGGCAATAAGCAACCACAATTTCTAAAGAGTAGAATTAAAAGAAATGAAAAGAGAAAGAAATTATTTGTAAATCTCATGAACTCAGGGCCGCACCCAGAGTTTCAGAAATACTGAAGTCCACCACTCATTATCCCCCTGCACATTAGCTACAAAGATGAAAATGAAGAGCACACGGAAGCATTTATTTCAAACAGAAGTGACTTCTGTGTAAGTGTCTGTGTGTGAGTCCTGACAGCCTGTGACTTCCCATGCTTGAAATCCTTCTGTGATAAAAACTGCATTTGCTGTTTTTGTGTTAAATGACATCCAAGCAGCACGGGATGCAGAATCTTCTGAAACTGAAAATCTAAACCAGGGAGATTTCTCCTCTCGTTTCATGCTCCTCCATAATTTTTTCACCAAACTTTGATTTGTTCTATTATTAGAACTGTTTGAACTATATAAGTAATTACAAATGTTTCCATTTGTCATCCAGTAGAGTAGAAACATTCCTTTTGGACAATCTGTCTTCTCCATCAACAATGTCTTGGTCAAGTTTTAAAGTTTTTCTCTATCAGACTGGGAGGTCCTGAGTCAAGCAACTTCAATGGGCAGCAAAAAATAGAAACAAAAAAGAGTGGGCAGTGCTTCCTGGTTCCTGAGTCAATCAAATGAAAGTTCTAAAGGTTGGAGTGCAACAAGGAGCGCAGGTTTCCAAGCTTTTGGAGAACGCTGACTTTAACCAACCAAGAGAATTTTTAAAACTGGCCAATGCCTGTGAATTGTTTCAGTCCGGTTTCAAGCCTCTTCACAGCACTGTGCTCAGAAGAGGATCTAAATTCTGTCTTAGGAATTAAATTAAGAATGTGTGAATATACAAAACAAATCCGTATTCATAAAGCGTTCCATATGCACACTGGTAAGTAGACGTGTTGATGAATCGAAACGGTTCTAAGAGTCATTCACATTTACAAACACCTCAAATTAACCATAGATGGAAACAACACCCCTCTTCGTATTTATTTTTTCTTTACCTTTCATAATCATGGCAAAGACAGTAAAAAAAAAGACTCACTTTTCTCAAACTGAAACACTTCTCAGCAGGTTGAAGCAAGCCAGAAAATGTTCTTTGAATGTTGGGAAAACAAACAATGAGAGAAATTGTGCCTGATGAGGTCGCCAGAGGGAAAAAAGATAGTCTGCCGTTAAAGTCCTGTCAAAAATCCTAAAGTGAACAGGAGCTGAATGAGCTCAGGGGTGGCTATTTGCCCTCGTCTCTGGTTTCCAGAGAGTTCCAATAAATTGCGGCATAAATCCATTTTTATTTATTTATTTTTGCCAAAAGAATAAGCAAAAGAATAATTCCTAGTTGTGAATCGATCCTTGGTTTTCCTCACGACGTGATCCTGCCACTGGACTAACAGTTGTCATCTCAGTCCTTACTCTGACAAGGCTTTTGTCGGTGCTTCACTGAACTCACAGGACCCGGTAGAATTCTCCAAAGGAACAATAAGGAAACCAATCAGAGCATTTGCCTCTTGAGAAGCCGCTCTGTGAAGAGATTTTAAAAACTTCCTCTCCACAGAGCGCATTGTTCCTCAAAAATTTCGTGAGTATTTAAAAAACACTTTCATCTGCTGTCAAAGCTGAATTAAAGCAAACAGAAAACACATGCTGCATTTACACCTGCCGTGACCAGAGTTTGTTTGTACGCCTGGTCTGAGTTCTGTGTCAAATTTCATCTCCCAAAGCACAAATCCAAGTTGTTGAATCTCACAATTTGCCTGGAAATGCTCGCACACACTCAACAGCACACAAAACTGTGTGCACACAGTTGATAAATGAAGGCCCCGGAGTATTTTTCCATTTTGTCCTCCATGCTCCTTTGTCTTCCAATTTTTCACAAACCTCTCAGTCCTCTCTCTCACATCTTCAGTCTCTCATCTATTCTGTCCTCTTCCTTTCTCACTCTGTCCTCCTTCTGCTGTCTTCTTGCCTCTGAACTTAACCTTTCCCTGCCTCTCTCTGCTTCTTTCTCACAGGAAAAGAGGAAAGATAGAAAACTCACACAGATGACCAAGACTCATTCAGTTTTCCCTGGGTTTTACTGTCATGGCAGACATGCAGTGGTACTTACACTGAGCGAGAAGCTGTGTGTTCACCCAGTGCTCTTCGTTATGGTCCACACTGAGGAAGAGGAGCACAGAGTGAGGAGCAGCACTCTTCACAGTCTTCCTGCTGTTTGAAACACATTGTCATGTTTTCAAGTTTTTTTCTGTACTTCTTGAGGTTTTATGCTTTTGTTGGTGGTTCTGAGCTCCCAGACATCAACTGTGGTCTGACTAAATGTTCCTCCTTGAACAATGTGATCTTAGTGGACATGTGTGTGTCCTGCATTCACACACAGGAACTACAGGCAGGAAAAATGTGAACTCTTCACTCCTCAGTCTGTCTGATGGAGATTCAGAAGGCTCTTGTTGTTCACTATGGGACGGTATAATAAACCTGTCGTGTGACAGTGCTGCTCAGTACACCTACTTGAGTTTCTCCAGGCTGCATTCGGGGTTCTGCAGCCTCTCGGAGAGCAGCCTCACCCCTAGCTCTCCTGGGTAGTTGTAGCTCAGGTCCAGTTCTCTCAGATGTGAAGGGTTGGATTTCAAAGCTGAGGCCAGAGAGGTGCAGCCCTCCTCCGTGATGCCACAACTGGACAACCTGCAGAGAACAGGACTTATCGGGGCTGTTCCAGCTGCCCTGAAGCTCCCATATTTTATCAATGGCGTCTATAAATCTGTTTAATGGCTGAGACTATTTTCTGTGTGTGTGTGTGTGTGTGTGTGTGTGTGTGTGTGTGTGTGTGTGTGTTCTTGTATTTCTATCCTTGTTGGGGCCAAATGTCCCCACAAGGATAGCAAAACGTGGAACGACGTGCCTTGTGGGGACCTTTTTCCGGTCCTAAGTAGGAGAAACAGTGTTTTCTTGACCATGTTGTTGTTACTGAAAAAAGTAAAAGTGCAAAAACATTTCTTTAGGGTTAGGCTTTATTGTGGTGTGGGTTAGGGTTAGGGTAAGGGTCAGGGTTAGGGGCTAGACATGAATGGGAGTCAATGGACGGTCCCCACAAGGATAGAAATACAAGACTGCACGTGTGTGTGTGTGTGTGTGTGTGTGTGTGTGTGTGTGTGTGTGTGTGTGTGTGTGTGTGTGTGTGTGTGTGTACCTGAGGACCTGCAGTTTACATTTTGGACTTCCGAGTCCAGCAGAGAGCAGCTGAGCTCCTAAATCCTGCAGCGGGTTTCGACTCAGGTCGAGCTCCTTCAGCTGGGAGTCGGAGCAGAGAGTCGAGGCAAACACTTGACAGCATCTACTTCTCAGGCAGCAGCCGGGCATCCTGCAACCAGGACACAGAGCTGAACCCATGTTTTCACAGGACAGCAGAGCAGAAACACTAAGAAATCCAGCAGCAGCATCTCAGACTGTCGGAAAACTCCCACCTCACCATCCCACTGTTTGAACGCTACAGAACAACACCATCTCACACACTCACACAAACAGCTGAACATGGAGACAGAGAAAAGACAGAACATGACAACGTTTGGAGTCATGTTTCCATGACGACTGATCATGATTGTAGGGAGCGTGTCATGTTTGTTTTTGTTCCTGTTGATAAAAACCACTGTTCTTTCTGCTGCGCCACTTCCTGCTTTGTCAGATTATATATTAACTTAATTGGTTCTTCTGCAGAACTGTTAAACAAAGCAAACAGATAATGGCCCCAGAACTACCAACGAAGCAGTGCTCCTTGGTCTACAGAAGCCTTTTAGGATTACGGCAGCAGTTGGCGCACCCTC
This sequence comes from Salarias fasciatus, assembly GCF_902148845.1. Taxonomy (NCBI): domain Eukaryota; kingdom Metazoa; phylum Chordata; class Actinopteri; order Blenniiformes; family Blenniidae; genus Salarias; species Salarias fasciatus. The sequence continues at coordinate 20,987,146 of NC_043753.1, read as the reverse complement.
CAGTGTGGCTCCTTTCACATTACACTCACTCAGAACCCGCTCTGTGCTCTCAGTGATTCTCAGCGAGTGTCATATTAACCTGCTGCTGGTCAGCCTGTTCAAATTCTCATCTGGTTCGTCCTAAAAACAGAAGCTGATTGTGTTCCAGTGGAGCAGGCTGAGTGACTGCTGGAATCAGTGTTCATTGAAGGTCACATGTGAAAGTGATCTTGTCTCCAAATACCTGAATTCCTCCAGTTCACAGACTGGACCGATCAAGGCAGTGGGAATAAGAGTGAGCAGGGTTAACTCGTCATCGATGTCCTCACGGCTTTCCATTGTCTTGGGCTTTTCAGAAAGGTTGTCCTCGGAATGTGCCACAGGATTGTCTGCTTCATGCTGATAACTGTATCTGCAGTTATTCAGGTCCAGAACTCTCAGAGGGGATTTTTTGGACTGGAGGACGGAGAACAGCGCATGGCAAGACAGAAAATTCAAAGAGAATCCAGTCAATCTGTTAAAAAATGAACACACACAAAAAAGAAAAAAATATATATATTAAAAAAAATCACAATAAGCTGTCAATAAAATTGTATGAACTGTATGAAACATCCTTGCATGTAACACAGCATCAAAAACTGAACAATTCAGTTACTCATTTGTTTATCCTGTTGAGGGTCGTGGGGTGCTGGAGAGAATTCCAGTTCCTGAGGACGAGGACAGGGCCCACCCTGGACAGTTCACCAGTCCATCACAAAGGGACAGACAGCCACACCCACATTCACACCTACTGGGGCAATTTAGGGTCACCAATTTACCTCACATACATGTTTTTGGATTGTAGGAGGAAGACGGAGAACCAGAAGGGAATCCACGCACATATGGGGAGAGCATGCAAACTCCACACAGAAAGGCCCCAGATTGTCACGGTGCAGGGTTGGAAGGACCCAAGTGCAGGCAGCACAGGTGGATCAAAACTCCTCTATTTCCAGGAACACAGGAACAAGCAGAGCTGATGCAGGTGAAGAAAACAGACAGAACACACAAACAGACCCACAAGGAACAGACAGGGACAAGCAAGGGAAGCAGGCTTAAATAGGACAGACACAGGTGAAGCACACTAGGGTGATAACGAGGCAGGTGACCAGGCAGGAGAACATGAAGAACAGCCAGGAGATGAACAAAGGACAAAACAGGCCGTGAGCACCCCCATCTGGCCGCAGAGATACGGGGTGTAACACAGATGGCATTTAAAAGAATACTCCGAAGATTTTGGACCCACGCCCTATCCCTGTCATTCACAAAGTGAGATAAGCTCATAAATACCTTTTTTGTGTCTGGTGGACAAAATACTCCTTCCAGTGGTCCAGGGGACGGCTTATTAGCACATGAAGTAAATCTGAATGGTTATAAAACATTTTAAAAGACGTGTTATCTTTTCAATCCGTTAAGATAACATTTTGATACATGCAGATCTGCACAAGCATAGTGCTCCCTGAAGGATATACCAGCGCACAGTGGCTGAGCCTCCGGCTTCTACTGCTGTGCTCCGGTATATCCTTCCGCGGAGCAATGTGCATGCGCAGGTCTGTGTGTATCAAAACGTTATTTCAACAGTGTGAAGGACCGAGTGGTCACCTCAACTCGGGACCAGCTCGCCTGGATCGCGTTGGAAGAGGATTGGTGGAAAAATGAGGTGGCGGTCCGGAGGGTCTTTGAAAACTCTCTTGTTTGTTTGCAGGTTTAAAGTCACACACCCTCACAACAGGCTGTTGACAGAGGCTTCTCGAGACTGACAGCCTCACAGGTGCTCTCTCCCCTCCTTAACAATGGTCCTCCTTAAATAACTCCAGCCCAGACCTAATCAACCAATCCCTGGGCTGGGTCAAACCAAAATTCTAGGAGGGGTGTTTCATCATCTTAACATTATTCACAAGAAGGTTTTAACCAGATCCCCAGTGTATATCAAAAATAAATGAAAATATGAATTCAATTATGCACAAAAGATTACCTTCCCCACAAATCAATTCGTCAGAACATAAATATTTACAATAAATACACAACTGTGCTCCCCTTCACACCATGGACTGCTCCTCCCTGTATCAGCCAGGTGAAATACAGCTTCTCCAGCAGGCACGCTCAGCTAATGTCAGCCGGGCAGAGGGAAGGAGGAGTAAGTGTGCGTGGTGAGTGCATTGGTGGTGTTTCTGCTTGTATGTGTGCTCAGGGGGTAGTGGGAACCTCACTACCCGTTCTCCAACCGCAGCCACGCCACTCCTCACTTCCTCCACACTCCCCACTGTCACACATGTGAGAGAGTCTCAGTTTTGTATGAGAAGGGGCTGCTGCCTTCTCACAAACGGATTGAAAAGAAAATGCGTCTTTTAAAATGTTTTATAACCATTCGGATTTACTTCACGTGCTAATATGCTGTCCCCTGGACTACTGGAAGGAGCATTTTGTCTACTTTCATCACTCTGGCTCTGTCTCCTCTTCACCTGCCGTAGTTGAGCTAAGCTAACTACAATGCTAACAGCTGGGAGCCAGCAGCTGGTTGATCGGCCCCAAAACGGTAATTATGAGCTTATCTCACTGTGTAAATGATCGGGATAGTGCGCGGGTCCAAAATCTTCGGAGTATTCCTTTAACTTCAGCAACAGCACTAAAACATTATTTTAAGAATAATTGAATTCAGCAGTAAGAATTCATGACACACACCTCAGACTCTCCAGTTTACAGTCTGGACTATCCAGTGCAGCAAAGAGCTTGCGATGGTCATCAGTGAAGTTATGAGAAAAACACTCGACACTGAGGTCTCCCAGGTGTGAGTCTGCTGACTGAAGGGTGGAGAGGGAGGCCAGGTCGCCAGAATACAAGTGTCCATCTTTCAGTCTGGAAACAGAGAGAAACCAGAACAAACCTCGGCGTTCATTTGGGTGCTTTAGGATGAATATCAAATGAGGGGTGGATTTAATAACTTCTTTGAACTTCTACCTGCTCCTTTTTGAGCACAGTTCAAATATTACTGCATAAATGGACACTTGCTGCTATTATTGTTGCGCAAATAAAGAGATTGATTGATTGATTGACAAATAAGCTGCTGTGACTCCAATAAAGGATCATTCGGATCATATGTCTCAACAAAAAATCTAATTTACCTAATTTTAAAACAAATCTGACACACATTAAACTATGAAGAAAATCTCTTCGATAAACAATCACAGGCGAATTGGGATATTTGCCGATTGTTTAGATCTTGTCTCATATTTTCTCACAGTTTTCATTTTTTGACCTCAGAAAGCCAAAATGCTGGAACACCTCTGATTTGACATCCTCTAATTTCATTTGTCACATGAGTTGACATTTTGAACTGTCTTGTGATGCATCACATCTCACTTAAAGAACAGAGAAGTCCAGACATCAGTGTCTCCTGCAACTTCCTCCAGTCCTCCTGGGATGACCGTCATCCACTCCCAGACCAAAGACACGATGCTCTGCTGTGAAACATTATCTTTCAATCTGAAATACTTACAAAGCCTTCTTGCTGTTCTTTACATTCAGGAGAAGCTTCGGGACACCCGCAGATGGAATAAAACAGTTGGTCAGGTTTAGTTCTTCAATCACCTCTCCAGATATCTGCAGCATGGTGGACAGCACAGCGCAGTCGACAGTGGATAATGCTGCTGCTGTGTTCAGGTACTTGAGGACATCCTCCTGAAATCGCTCCTCTTTCAGCTCAAACTTGCAAAGCAGCAGGTTCATGCACCTCTCTGCTGGGAGGTTTCCTGTGTGGAAGCTTCTCAGGTACGTCTTCATTTCCTCCGAGGTGTCTGTACTGCTCTTCGTCTCTGGTAGTAACGCCTGCAGCATCGTCTGATTGGACTCCAGTGACAATCCGAGGAAGAAACAGAGAAAAAGGTCGAACTGCCCCTTCTGGTTCTGAAGGGCTTTATCCACCACCTTCTTCTGCAGCTCCAGCCAGCTCAGGTTTGTGACGTCCTCACCGAGGAAAGACGTCAGTGTGCCGCGATCGGTGGCACAGCAGTGAAACACGTGAAGAGCTGCCAGAAACTCCTGGAAGCTTAAATGCACAAAGCTGAACATCTTCTGTTGGTACAGGCCGCGTTCCTGCTTCAGGATTTCTGAGCAAAACCCACAAAACACAGAAGCTTCATCCACGTCGATGCCACACTCCTGAAGGTCATTCTCGTAGAAAAGGATATTTCCTTTCTGTAGCTGTTCGAAGGCCAGCCTGGACAGATTTAAAAGGATGTCGGCGTTCTGTGACCTTGACAGACCTTCTTTGGCCTCGTTCTTTGACTCCTTCTCTCCATACTTCTGCTCGGATCTCCGTGTTTGAATGAGTAAATAGTGAATGTAGAGCTCCGTCATTGTTCTGATGGTTTGGCTCCTCTCGTCTCCGTTCTTCAACACCTCAGCAAGGATCCAACAAAAGATGGGGATGTGTCCCATGAAGTAGAAGCTGACCATACCTTTGAGACAAGACAGGACTTCTGTGGAGTCGCTGAATCTCTTTCTAAAGTAAATCTCTTTGTCTTGATCAGTAAAGCCTTGGACTTCTGTCATCTGGTCGATATAGTGATCAGGAACCTGGCCGACCGCCGCCGGCCGGGAGGTAACCCAGAGCCGCGCGTTGGGCAGCAGACTCCCCCTGATGAGACTGGTCAGCAGCATGTCGACTGTGGATTTTTGATTGATGTCACTCACTCTTCCACCTCCATCAAAGTCCAGGGGGAATCTGCTCTCATCCAGACCGTCCAGGATGACCAGGATGTGCATGCTGGTGAGATGTGGGGTATTTTCCAGTGGGCTCAGTTGAGGGTAGAAGTGCAGGAGAAGCTGCATCAGACTGTACTCCCCCTGTTTCAGCATGTTCAGCTCTCTGAAGGGAAGCAGGAAAATCAGATGGATGTCCTGGTTAGATTTTCCTTCTGCCCAGTTCAGAGCGAAGAACTGAACAGCGAATGTCTTCCCAATGCCAGCAATGCCTTTGGTCATCACTGTGCGGATGGGTCCGTCTCTCACAGGGAGCTGGAAACTCTTTCTTCCTGGTGTAAAAATGTCCAGGCAGTCGATCTGATCATAGTGTCCTGTAATCTGCCCCGTCTGATCTGAGACTTTGAAGTGGTCCAGTATCTCGTGTGATCTGAAATCAAACCTCGAGGCCCGATCAGTGATGTAGAGCCTGGTGTAGATGTGGTCGAGTCGAGAGCGGCCGTCAGACGTCCCCTCGTTTATCCACATGAACTTGTATCGAAGGTGACTTTTCAGCCTGTCTTTAACTTCCTTCATCATGTTTTCCCCGTCCATGTCTGCAGTCTGTTGCCTTCAGGTCAGCCGTCTGCCTTGCCGAGGTCGACCTGCAACAAATCAGAACAACCTGCATTTATACTGACAGCATTTATTCAGATCCCTGATGAAAGTTTTATTTTTTTTCAATTAAAAAAGCAACACAAGGAAATAAACATCTGACAGAAAATCAGCTTCGTCCTTACACACAGTTGTAGAAACAGTCTGCAGAGTTCTCAGGATGCTGTTTATCAGTGTGTAATGAAATATTTCTACTTTAAAGTGTTCAAACAGCTTATTAACAACAGAGTGCTCCCCTACAGCTGCTCTTCAGCAGCTCAATGTTACCGTTTTTCACCATTGTAACATTATTTCACCATTTTCTTAAATTTACAACCTTCTTCGTATTTGAATATATTTTTCAACAACTTTGAAACTTTTTCCTTCAAATCTGGATTTTTATTCTTTGCGCCTGCCCTTAGCAAGGCGCAAAGGTTACTAGCCAGGGTCTTGGATTTAATTTTATTATTATTCATCAAACGGCGCAAAACTAGTTACGCGCCAAAGTTTGCGTCAAATGAATAATAATAAAATTAAACCCAGGACCCTGGCTCGGATAGTAACCTTTGCACCTTGCTAAGGGCAGGCACAAAGAATTATTTCTGGTCACACTGAATCAGTCTGTAATTTCCAGTCAGGCTGAGTCGTGGCAGACTTATTCAGTCTGTTAATCAGAGCTCAGAGTTTCAGCCTGGTAAAAAAGCTTCAGTACTTACAGAGCTCCTGAACTTCACTGCTCTTCTGCGGGTCGCTGACAGACAGTTTCCAGTCAAACCCTGAAGAGGTTGCAAGACCACAGTGAGAAACAGGAAGAGGAACAGGAAGAGGAAGTTTTTTTTAAAAAAAATGTTGCTATTATAAAACAATTTTGCTATTATATGAATGGAAACAGTTATCATATGAGGAACAGACAATTCACAGAATCTGGTATCAGAACATGAGAGAGAGGGAGAGAGACAGAGAGAGAGATATTCCCTCTTATGCAGAATAACAAATACCCAGCAGATGTCACTGTTGTAAAAAAAACTTTCAGGCAGAGAATCACATAAGGCTTTAAGGCCCAAATAGAAAATCCTGGAAAAGTTGATTTATTTCAGTGATTCAGTTCAGAAAGGAAAGATTCATTCCACACGTGGTGATGAATTTCCGGCATTTATTTTAAATCTTGATGATTATAGCTTCCGATTGTGACCAGAACCAGTATCTGAGAGGACCAAAGATGAGGCACCTACACAGCAATCATTTAAAGGCTCCTCTGAGATCACTTTCTCAGTTCCTCCAAGCCCTTAAAGCTATTTAGTCAAATACAAAACATTGTGCTTTCCATGATTTTGATGAATGGCTTCATGCTGCTCCACATGCACAGGCCAGACAGGCTAAAAGCTTTGCTCTGCAGGCAGTCCTCCAGTCAATGCTGTGAACATTTCATCTGTTGAGGAGCCTCTCATGATGGCTTGGCTTGGCAATGTGGGCTGTGCGCGGACCCTAGCGGACAGTCATTCATGATGATTTTTACCTCACGGGCACCAAAGCGCAACGCACACCCACGCGGACATGTGAATCATGGACAGGCCTTAAAGGTGTCTACATACTCCACGAGAAGCCGAGTAAAGTTCGGCTAGATGACGTCATCCGGCAGCTGAAGAAAGTTCACCTGCTGGCTGACATTTCATACTCCAGCAGAAGCTGCGAGAACTCAGAGGCCACGCCGCTGTTAATGCCTGCCAAAAATTGATTTGCCGTTCACTGAGTGCTGATTTACAGGCATAACATATAAATACGAGGGGGGACCCAAAAGAAACCGGAATTTGGTCATAAAATGCTAATAATAATGAGTTTCGACTGTTGGCCGTCAGATGTGCTACAGAAAAGCCTCATGCATATCTGTGAAAAATCTAAGATCCCAGAGTGACACTGACATCTGTCACACGCTATTTATAGTAACAGAGTGCCGTGCCCCTCTGCAATTTCTCCACAATTGACTGGAAAGCTAGAGCAGTGTACAAACATTCAATTTTGCTTTTTGCTTGGAAAAACAGCAGCATAAACACTCACCTTGTTGTAGCAAGCCTACAAGGATGATGCTCTGGGGAAGCCACAGGTCTGTGAGCAGTTCGGGCGGTTTAAGAAGGGCCAGATGTCCATTGAGGATCAGCCCACATGAGGACGACCCTCTACAGCCGAAATTGTCAGGGAAATTGGAGCGGCTGTGATTTCAGATCGACGCTGGGGCATTGGAGAGGTGGCTGATCTGATGGGGATCTCCTGGGGTCCCTGCCAGAGGATCATAAACCAGGATTTGGGGGCGCACCGTGTCTCTGCCAAAATGGTGCGCACACGGCCCTGCACGTCTCGCAGTTTCTGACGAAGAATGGGATGACTGTCCTCCCCGATTGAATTATTTGCCAAATCTGGTGTGGGAGCCAAGTGATGTAAATTCATGTTTAAGTTAATAAGTAAGCACAATTCACATTTTTGTTTGAGAGTTAAGTTCATTGAATAAATAATTTAAGAAAATATTGTTAAAATGCTGTTTAAGATTGATTTGGTTTAATTCATGTTTATTTGAAAGATAATTACATCTAAAGACAGTGTTTTGTAATTGTATTTGGTTGTAGTAAAATAGGTTACTGTCGCTTTAAGAAGGATGAAAAAACGCATGCAGGGAGCAGGCATAGAGGAGAATTGAGGAAGTTGGAAATGAAGTAATTAAGGACTGAGCCACATGGTTTTCTTACCGTAGAATTGTTTATTGTTTAGGAAGACTTAGATTGGAATACTCCTGTAAGAAGAAATAACGAACTGTGGATTAAAGACTTTGTTTTTTCATTTTTACACCGAAGTGCTGTGGAAGTTTTTTCCTACTCATATAGACATTCACCAGTAAGCCAAGGCTATTGGATTCTGAACCCAACATATTTGTAAGAAAACCCAGCTCATTTCACGTGTATGGATGTTCATGGATGGACTTTTACGCCACAAGGAAAGGATTTCATCTGATTCACGTGGAGGTGGTCGTGAGTACAATGGAAATTCATCACTCTTTGCATCAATCAGCTGGATGTCCATGGCGTTTTTGTTAAACAAGCTGCTTTGTGGATGAAAATGATAAAGCTTTGGAATACAGTGCTTGTTATCACATAAAATCATGGAGGCTGAAGAGGAAGAAACAGCTACAATTGTCGATGCTAGAGAGGTTAAAGTCACACCTAAGGCAATGGAAGAAAAGTTAAAGCGTGCTGTAAGCATACGCAAGGCCAAACTTGGAAAGTTAACAGGCAAAATGAATCAGATATGTCAATTAATGGACAGTGGAGATGATAATAATGTCACAGAAGTTCAGACTGTGTTAATGGTGGATTTCAACAAGCTGTTTGGAGAGTTCTGTGAATTGCACACCAAAGTTAAAGAGCTTTTCCAAGTGATTTCTGAAGAGGAAATGAACAGAGACCAAGTGAGCTGGTTTGAACCTAAGGCTGATGCTTTTAAGGATTTTGCTGAGAGAGCTAAGACTTGGATTGAAGAGGCCAGTGTACGTGTTGCAGAAGCCGCAAAATGTAATGAGGAGGTGCAGCCATCAGACAGTGTATCGAATGCATCTGTTTCATTATCAAAGCGTGGTTCCAAAGCACTTTCTGGACGATCCTCTCACAGGTCATCCTCTGCTTCATCTACTCGGCTCAAAACAGAATTGGAACGAGCTGCACTGTTGGTTAAAGCATCTGCTCTAAAACAGAAACAAATATTGGAAGAAAAGGAAGCTAAACTCAAAAGAGAAAAGGAAGAGCTTGAGATGCAAACTGCTTTAGCAGAAACTGATGCTAAGATTAAGATCTTGAACGAGTTTGAAGAGCTTGCATCCAAAACATCACCTTGTGACGGAATGAACTCCTATTTGGCTTCGAACAAGACCAGAGATGTACTGGCACCCAAGCAAACAAAGACTCCTGTGCTCACCACAAATGGACAAAAGGCTCTGCACATCAGTGACATGACACAAATTAACCAGACATCGCCTGATGCACCCAGACAGCAGAAGCTACAGTCACCTGAGACCTTACAGGATGTCGCTGAAATGTTAACTAAGCAACAGAAATTGGCAACCCTTCCACCTCAGAGCATTCCAGTGTTCAAGGGAGATCCCCTGGAATATCGACTGTTCATCAGAGCATTTGAAGATGGAGTAGAAGACAAGACAGAGAGCAGCAAAGACAGATTGTACTATATGGAACAGTACACTAGTGGACAGCCAAGGGAACTGATCAGGAGTTGTCTTCATATGGAACCTGAGCGTGGATATTATGAAGCCAAAAGACTTCTGGAGGAACATTTCGGAAATACCTACAAGATTTCAGTGGCGTATATCAACAAGGCTCTGAACTGGCCAACAATCAAATCTGATGATGGGGAGGCTCTCCATTCATTTGGGCTCTATCTAACAGGATGCCGCAATGCTATGACTGATATGGAGTACATGGACGAGCTAGACAATACAGCCAACATGCGTGCTATTATTGCTAAGCTGCCATACAAACTGAGGGAAAGGTGGAGGACTTTTGTCTGTGGAATCCAGGACAGAGAAGATCGTAGAGCCAAGTTTAATGACCTCGTGGACTTCATCAACAAGCAAGCGAAGGAAGCCTTGCACCCACTGTTTGGTGACATAAAGGATGTTGCTTACAAGGGTCAGACTAAAGGTCAGCCAGATGAAAAGTTGCACAGAAGAAGTGTCAGCAGCAGAGGCTTCACCACAGCTGCAATTATCACTAGTCACCAGCAGGTGTCTCCAAAGCCCAGGTCAGAAATGACAATCAATGGTAATCAACTATGTGCATTTTCAAAACCCTGTCTTTTCTGTTATGGGAGTGAACACACAATGGAACAATGCAAGAAGATGAAGAAATGTCTTCACAAGGAGAAGATTGACTTCTTGCTCCCCACAGCACAAGTGGACTGACCCAAGTATCAGCAAATCGCATTTCGGTCAGCAGACTGGATGAACTCTGGAGTCAGCAGTTTAAGAGTGACTTTCCGGAGTACGACCAAGAAGAGAGATTGGAGATGTCCAGGGAAGATCTTCAATTCATGGAAATGGCTTCAAAATCAGCAAAGCTTGTGGATGGACATTACAGCATTGCCTTGCCTCTCAGAAATGGTGATGTGAAGATGCCCAACAATCGTGAAGTGGCTGAACAACGTGTTTTGAACTTGAGGCGGAAGTTTTTGAAAAACCCAAACTTCCACACAGAGTATTCTTCATTTATGGATGGCATCATTGAAAGGGGCTATGCCGTGAAAGTACCAGTGAAAGACCTCAACCGTGAGGATGGTAAAGTTTGGTACCTGCCACACCATGGGGTTTATCATCCCAAGAAGCACAAGCTCCGAGTGGTTTTTGACTGTGGCGCGTCATACCAGGGCATCACACTGAACAATCAGCTGCTACAGGGACCGAATCTCACCAGCACCCTCCTTGGTGTAATCAACCAGTTCAGGCAAGAGGAAGTAGCTGTCATGTCAGACGTCGAAGCTATGTTCCACCAGGTTAAGGTGCCTGACGAAGACTCTGACCTTCTACGGTTCCTCTGGTGGACATCAGGCGACATCAGTCAGGAGTTAGTGGAGTACAAAATGGTGGTGTATCTGTTCGGAGCGACCTCATCTCCAAGCTGTGCCAGCTTTGCATTGCGCAAGTGTGCTGAAGACAACAGAGATGAGTGCAACAACGAAACAGTAGAAACGGTGCTCAACAATTTCTACGTGGATGACTGCTTGAAGTCAGTACACACAGAATAAGAAGCTGTTCAGTTGTACCACACATTACGAGCTGTATGTGAAAAAGGCGGATTCAGACTTACCAAATGGATAAGCAATAGCAGAGCACTGCTGTCAATGATTCCAGAAGAAGAGAGGGCAACAGAGGTTAAAGACCTTGACTTGGATTGGGATGTCCTTCCAACAGAGAGAGCCCTGGGAGATTGCTGGTGTATCCAGTCTGACAGTTTCAGGTTCAAAATCATCATGCCAAATAAGACTCCAACCAGGAGAAACATCCTGTCCATTGTAAGCTCTGTTTATGACCCATTGGGTATTTTGGCCCCAGTCACACTCACAGCAAAGAAAATCCTGCAAGAGCTTTGCAGAATGAAGTTAAGCTGGGATACCCTCATACCTCATGAACTCGCTCGTGAGTGGTCCATGTGGAAAACTCAACTGTGCCAGTTGGAGAACATCAGTGTCCCAAGATGCTTCAAGCCTAAAGGCTTTGGTGAGTCCGTTTTTAACCAACTCCACCACTTTGCAGATGCGAGCGAAGAAGGTTATGGGACGGTTAGTTACCTGGTACAAAGGAACAGCAACAATGAAACCCATTGTGCGTTTGTCATGGGAAAATCAAGAGTGGCTCCTCTCAAGCACATGACAGTCCCTCGACTGGAGCTCACTGCAGCTACCATGGCTGCTCGCATGGATAAGACATTGAGAACGGAACTGCAGCTTGAACTACAGGAATCAGTGTTTTGGTCAGACAGTGCAACTGTGCTGAAATACATTCAAAACAAAACAAGCAGATTTCGCACTTTTGTTGATAATCGTGTGGACACCATCTTGAAAATCTCTGAGCCACATCAGTGGAGGTACGTTAATACTTCACAGAACCCAGCTGACTGTGCGTCAAGGGGACTCGATGCGAAGAAATTCGTCCAAAGCCACACTTGGTTACAGGGGCCGGACTTTCTCTCTAAACCCACGGAAGAGTGGCCTGAAAACCTGGAACACCCTGGGGATCTAACCATGGAGGACCCAGAGGTAAGGAACGCCATGGTTTGTGCAACTGCTACCAAAGAACAACGAGATGCTGTACGAGAGCTCATGCAGTACTTCTCATCTTGGATGTGCCTCAAGAAAGCGGTTGCCTGGCTGATGAAAGTAAAGAGCATTTTGCTGAGACTGAGTCGAAAGAGGAAAGAATTAAGTGCAATCAAAGGTACACCAGAAGTTGAGATGGAAATGAGGACCTTCAAGTCAGATGTCATGAGCGCTGATACTCAGAGACTCACTGTGGAGGATCTTACAGAAGCTGAACAAGAGATCATTCGATACTGCCAGAGAAAAACATTTTCCAAGGATATCTCTGCACTTCAAAGATGTGAAGGCATAAAGAGACGCAGTAGCCTGTTCAAGCTGAATCCTGTTCTTCATGATGGCATTCTCAGAGTTGGTGGGAGACTAAACAGGTCTGCTTTGCCTGAAGAGTCCAAGCGACCAGCAATTCTGGACAAGAATCTTCACGTCACAAACCTGATCCTAAAAGAGATCCATGAAAACTTAGGTCACAGCGGCCGCAATCACGTGCTATCCAAACTACGGACCAAGTACTGGATCCCAGGTGCAAATTCAGCAATAAGGAGGATCCTATCCAAGTGCATCATCTGTCGACGCTCACATGGTGCTGCAGGACAACAGCAAATGGCTGACTTACCTCGAGACAGAGTCATGCCAGATGACCCTCCATTTACCAACACTGGAGTGGACTACTTTGGCCCATTTGAAGTAAAACGTGGAAGAAGCACAGTCAAGAGATATGGTGTTATCTTTACGTGTCTGGCAGTTCGTGCTGTGCACTTAGAGGTTGCATCATCACTCGACACGGATTCCTTTATAAACGCTCTGCGTCGCTTTGTGGCAAGAAGAGGTCAGGTCAAAATCCTGCGCTCTGACAATGGAACCAATTTTGTTGGAGCCGAGCGTGAGCTAAAGAAAGCCATTGAGGAATGGAATGTCTCCAAGATTGAAAGCACCTTGCATCAAAATGGCATCCAGTGGATATTTAATCCTCCCACTGGTTCCCACCATGGAGGTGTTTGGGAGAGACTGATCAAGTCAGTAAAAAAGATTCTGAGTACCACACTGAAGGAACAGGTGCTTGATGAGGAGAGCTTACACACCCTGCTATGTGAGGCAGAAGCGATTCTGAATAGCAGGCTGATAACTAAAGCGACCAGCGATCCAAATGACCTAGAAGCGCTGACGCCCAATCACCTGTTGCTGCTCAAGCCCAAGCCATCTCTGCCCCCAGGTCTTTTTGACAAACAAGATCTGTATGCACGAAAAAGATGGAAACAGATCCAGTATATGGCAGACCTATTCTGGAAGCGATGGGCAAGAGAATATCTTCCAGAGCTGCAAGAGCGCCAAAAATGGAACTATCCATCCCGCAACTTCACCACTGGAGACATTGTGGTAATCGTTGATGACTCAGCTCCACGCAACTCATGGGTTACCGGAAGGGTCATCCACACAGTGCCAGACAAATTTGGGCTGGTACGCCAGGTCCAGATTAAACAAAGACCAACACTTTGGACAGACCCATCACAAAAATTTGCCTCTTACAAGAAGCTGAGTGAGGCATGAAGCCCACTACCTAAAAGACTGTGAACAGGGATTGTTTTCACCTGAGGATTTTAAGATCTTGGCTCCATTTAATTTGTTGTTTGGTAATTGTGTCTAGTTAAGAGCACAATTAGGGGCCGGTATGTGGGAGCCAAGTGATGTAAATTCATGTTTAAGTTAATAAGTAAGCACAATTCACATTTTTGTTTGAGAGTTAAGTTCATTGAATAAATAATTTAAGAAAATATTGTTAAAATGCTGTTTAAGATTGATTTGGTTTAATTCATGTTTATTTGAAAGATAATTACATCTAAAGACAGTGTTTTGTAATTGTATTTGGTTGTAGTAAAATAGGTTACTGTCGCTTTAAGAAGGATGAAAAAACGCATGCAGAGAGCGGGCGTAGAAGAGAATTGAGGAAGTTGGAACTGAAGTAATTAAGGACTGAGCCACATGGTTTTCTTACCGTAGAATTGTTTATTGTTTAGGAAGACTTAGATTGGAATACTCTTGTAAGAAGAAATAACGAACTGTGGATTAAAGACTTTGTTTTTTCATTTTTACACCGGAGTGCTGTGGAAGTTTTTTCCTACTCATATAGACATTCACGAGTAAGCCAAGGCTATTGGATTCTGAACCCAACATCTGGTCCTGTGTGACTTTTTTTTGTTCCCCAAGTTGAAGAAGCAGTTGAAGGGACAGCGGTTTGCAGACGTAGAGAAGGTGCAAAAAAAAGGGCAGCCGCCCTTAAAGGCACAATTACGCACGAGTTTGACGATGCATTTGTGAAGTGGGAAACACGGCTGAAGCGTTGCATTAATGCGAATGGAGATTATTTTGAAGGCGACGGTGGTGTTTTATTTTGAAATGTAAGAAATAAAAAGTTACAACCAAATTCCGATTTCATTTGGGTACGCCCTCGTATACAAACTGTATGTACACGGTAACAGCTGGGGTGCGTCTCTGGGAAATTCTCATGTTGCTTTTATGAAAGCAACATGTTGCTATGTGGCTATGTTGCCGGGGGGCTTTATGCCCCCCAGTAGGGTCTCCTATGGCAAACAGGTCCTGGGTGACGGGCCAGACTGAGAGCAGTTCAAAAGCCCTTATGAGAAGAAAGACAACTAAGGTCATTACGTCGCCCGGTATGGCGCAGCCGGGGCCCCACCCTGGAGCCAGGCCTGGGGTTGGAGCTCGTAAGGGAGCGCCTGGTGGCCAGGCCTTTGCCCAGGGGGCCCGGCCGGGCTCAGCTCGAAGGGACGACGTGGGCCTGACCTCTGGTGGGCTCACGACCCACCGAGGGAACCGTAGGGGCCGGGTGCGATGTGGATTGGGTGGCAGCCGATGGCAGGGTGCCCGGCGACCCGATCCTCAGACACAGAGACTAGCTCTAGGGACATGGAATGTTACCTCGTTGGCAGGGAAGGAGCCCAAGCTTGTGAGGGAGGTTGAGAGGTACCGGCTAGATATAGTCGGGCTCACCTCCACACATAGCCTGGGCTCTGGAACCCAACCTCTCGAGAAGGGCTGGACTCTCCACTTCTCTCGCGTTGCCTGCGGAAAGAGGCGGTGGGCTGGCGTGGGTTTGCTTATAGCCCCATAGCTCAGCTGCCATGTGTTGGAGTTCACCCCAGTGAATGAGAGGGTCACATCTCTGCGCCTTCGGGTCGGCAATAGGTGCCTCACTGTTGTCTCGGCTTACGGGCCGAACAGCAGTGCAGAGTACCTGGCCTTCTTGGAGTCCGTGGGAGGGGTGCTGGACAGTGCTCTGACTGGGGACTCCATTGTTCTACTGGGGGACTTCAACGCCCACGTGGGCAGCAACAGTGAGACCTGGAAGGGGGTGATTGGATTGTACGGCCTCCCCGATCTGAACCCGAGCAGTGTTTTGTTGTTGGACTTCTGTGCTAGCCACAGTTTGTCCATAACAAACACCATGTTCAAGCACAGGGGTGTCCATAAGTGCACTTGGCACCAGGACACCCTAGGTGGGAGGTCAATGATCGACTTTATTGTCATGTCACCTGACCTCCGGCCGCGTGTTTTGGACACTCGGGTGAAGAGAGGAGCACAGCTGTCGACCGATCACCACCTGGTGGTGAGTTGGATTCGCTGGCAGAGGAGGAAACCGGACAGACTCGGTAGACCCAAACTTGTTGTAAGGGTCTGCTGGGAATGTCTGGTGGAACCCTCTGTCAGCAAGGTTTTCAACTCCCACCTCCGGGAGAGCTTCTCTCATGTCCCGAGGGAGACTGGGGACATTGAGTCCGAGTGGACCATGTTCTCTACCTCCATTGTCAAAGCAGCTGCTCGGAGCTGTGGTCTTAATGTCTCTGGTGCCTGTCGTGGCGGCAACCCCCGAACCCGGTGGTGGACACCGGAAGTAAGGGCTGGTGTCAAGCTGAAGAAGGAGTCCTATCGAGCCTTGCTGGCTCATGGGACTCCAGAAGCAGCTGACGGGTACCGGCAGGTCAAGCGAACTGCAGCCTGAGTGGTTGTGGAGGCAAAAACTCGGGTCTGGGAGGAGTTCGGGGAGGCCATGGAGGAGGACTATCGGTTGGCCTCGAAGAAATTATGGCAAACCGTCCGGCGCCTCAGGAGGGGAAAGCAGGTTTCTGCCAACACTGTTTACAGTGAAGGTGGGGAGCTGCTGACCTCAACTGGGGATATTGTTGGACGGTGGAAGGAATACTTCGAGGACCTCCTCAATCCCATCGCCACGTCTTCCGTGGAGGAAGCAGAGGCTGAGGTCTCAGAGGTGGACTCGTCCATCACCCAAGCTGAAGTCACCGAGGTGGTCGGTAAGCTCCTCGGTGGCAAGGCACCGGGGGTGGACGAGATTCACCCTGAGTATCTTAAGTCTCTGGATGTGCAGGGACTGTCTTAGTTGACAGGTCTCTGCAACATCGCGTGGCGGTCGGGACGGTGCCTCTGGATTGGCAGACTGGGGTGGTGGTCCCCTGTTTAAAAAGGGGGACCGGAGGGTGTGCTCCAACTACAGGGGGATCACACTCAGCCTCCCCGTGAAAGTCTATTCCAGGGTACTGGAGAGGAGGATTCGACCGATAGCCGAACCTTGGATTCAGGAGGAACAATGCGGTTTTCGTCCTGGTCGTGGAACAGTGGACCAGCTCTATACCCTCCATAGGGTGCTCGAGGGTTCGTGGGAGTTCGCCCAACCAGTTCACTTGTGGGGGGGTTCTCCGGGAATACAGAATCCGGGGCCCCTTGTTAAGGGCTGTCCGGTCTTTGTATGACCGAAGTAGGAGTCTGGTCCGCATTGCCGGCAGTAAGTCGGACCTGTTCCTGGCGCATGTTGGACTCCGGCAGGGCTGCCCTTTGTCACGGATCTGTTTGTAATCTTTATGGACAGAATTTCTAGGTGCAGCCAGGGGCCGGAGGGGATCCGGTTCGGGAACCACAGGATTTCATCTCTGCTTTTAGCAGATGATGTTGTCCTGTTGGCTTCATCGAACTGGGGCGGTTCACAGCCGAGTGTGAAGCGACAGGGATGAGGATCAGCACCTCCAAATCCGAGGCCATGGTCCTCGACCGGAAGAAGGTGGCTTGCCCTCTCCAGGTCTGGCCCAAGTGGAGGAGTTTAAGTATCTTGGGGTCTTGTCCACGATTGAGGGACGGATGGAGCGTGAGATTGACAGGCAGATCGGTACAGCAACTGCAGTGATGCGGTCATTGTACGTTGTGGTGAAGAGGGAGCTGAGCCGAAAGGTGAAGCTCTCGATTTACTGGTCAATCTACGTTCCCACCCTCATCTATGGTCATGAACTTTTTGGTTCATGACCGAAAGGACAAGATCTCGGATACAAGCGGCTGAAATGAGCTTCCTCAGTAGGGTGGCTGGGCACTCCCTTAGAGATAGGGTGAGGAGCTCAGTCACCAGGGAGGAGCTTGGAGTAGAGTCGCTACTCCTCCACATCGAGAGGGGTCAGCTGATGTGGCTCGGGCATCTAGATAGATAGATAGATAGATAAAAACTTTATTAATCTCCCAAGGGAGAAATTCCGGTGTCCAGCAGCACACAGATCATTCACATGCAAATAAATAACAACAGTACAATAAATACAAGTGCTCGGATTGTACTTGGTTTGGCTCAGGCACATCTGTTATACAGCCTGATTGCTGAGGGGATGAACGACCTCTTGAAGCGCTCAGTTCTGCAGCGCAATGACAGGAGCCTGTTACTCCGCTCACTTTTTTGAGCTGCAACTGTGTCGTGCAGTGGATGTTTGGAGTTCCTCAAGATACTCTGCATTAGAGCCCCCATCCTCCTCTCCAAGACTGCTCCAACAGAGTCCACCTTCCTCCCCATCACAGACACACACCTCCTGATCAGCCTGTCCAGCCGATTGCTGTCTCTTTTTGTCATACTGCTACCCCAACAGACAACCCCAAAGAAAACAGCACTTGCAACAACAGACTGGTAGAAAATGTACAGCATGTCACCACACACGTCAAAGGATTTAAGTCTCCTCAGGAAAAACAGCCTGCTCTGTCCTTTCTTATACAGGGCCCGAGCCTGCTCCGACCAGTCCAGTTTGTGATCAAGGTGCACACCCAAGTATTTATAGGTGTGAACAACCTCAATACTCTCTCCGTCGATGATGACAGGTTGATGAGAGGGCTTCCTGCCAAAGTCAATGATCATCTCCTTCGTCTTCGAGGTGTTTAGAATAAGACCATTGTCCCTGCTCCAGGTGGTGAATCCCGCGATGAGCTCCCTGTACTCCTTTTCATCCCTACCCTTCACACATGCCACAATTGCAGTGTCATCTGAATACTTCTGCACATGACACGCAGCAGATCTGTGAGCAAAGTCAGCAGTGTACAGTGTGAAGAGAAAGGGGGATAGTACAGTCCCCTGCGGTGCACCAGTGTTGCTCATCAGGGTCCCAGATACACACCCCCCGAGCCGGACGTATTGTGACCTCAGAGTCAGGTAGTTGTGGATCCAGCGAACAAAGAGAGGATCCACTCCCATCCTCTCAAGCTTCCCCTTCAGTAGCTGAGGCTGGATGGTATCAAAGGCGCTTGTAAAGTCGAAAAACATCAACCTCACATAGCCTCCAGCTCCCTCCAGAAAGGAGAGCGCCCGATGGACCATAAACAAGACCGCATCGTCCACTCCCATGCTGTCCTGATAGGCGAACTGAAGGGGGTCCAGCCCCCCCTCCACTTGAGGTTTGAGCAGCCGGAGCAGCAGTCTCTCAAAAGTCTTCATTACCACGGATGTTAGGGCCACTGGTCTGTAGTCCTTCATCCCTGCAGGCCTTGCCACCTTGGGCACTGGGACAAGGCATGAGGTCTTCCACAACGCAGGGACACATCCAGTCTGAAGACTCCGATTGAAGATGGTTTGGAGAGGCACAGCCAGCTCTGACGCACACTCCTTCAGCAGCCGTGGTGATATCCCATCAGGCCCTGCAGCTTTCCGTCCATGGAGCCTCCTCAGCTCCACACGTACCTCCTCCACAGTGAAGGCCGGCGCGTCAGCAGAGGTGGAGCAGCCGCTGGGTGGTGAGGAGGAGCAGGTCACAGCAGCAGAGGTGGAGCAGCCGCTGGATGGTGAGGAGGAGCAGGTCGCAGCAGCAGAGGTGGAGCAGCCGCTGGATGGTGAGGAGGAGCAGGTCACAGCAGCAGAGGTGGAGCAGCCGCTGGGTGGTGAGGAGGAGCAGGTCGCAGCAGCAGAGGTGGAGCAGCCGCTGGATGGTGAGGAGGAGCAGGTCACAGCAGCAGAGGTGGAGCAGCCGCTGGGTGGAGGAGAGGAGCAGGTCACAGCCGCAGAGGTGGAGCAGCCGCTGGATGGTGATGAGTAGCAGGTCACAGCACCAGAGGTGGAGCAGCCGCTGGGTGGAGGAGAGGAGCAGGTCACAGCCGCAGAGGTGGAGCAGCCGCTGGATGGTGAGGAGGAGCAGGTCACAGCAGCAGAGGTGGAGCAGCCGCTGGGTGGAGGAGAGGAGCAGGTCACAGCCGCAGAGGTGGAGCAGCCGCTGGATGGTGATGAGTAGCAGGTCACAGCACCAGAGGTGGAGCAGCCGCTGGGTGGAGGAGAGGAGCAGGTCACAGCCGCAGAGGTGGAGCAGCCGCTGGATGGTGAGGAGGAGCAGGTCACAGCAGCAGAGGTGGAGCAGCCGCTGGGTGGTGAGGAGGAGCAGGTCACAGCAGCAGAGGTGGAGCAGCCGCTGGGTGGTGAGGAGGAGCAGGACACAGCAGCAGAGGTGGAGCCGCTCCCGGGTGGAGAAGAGGAGCAGGTCACAGCCGCAGGGGTGGAGCAGCCGCTGGATGGTGAGGAGGAGCAGGTCACAGCAGCAGAGGTGGAGCAGCCGCTGGCTGGTGAGAAGGAGCAGGTCACAGCCGCAGAGGTGGAGCCGCTCCCAGGTGGAGAAGAGGAGCAGGTCACAGCAGCCGAGGTGGAGTGGCCGCCGGGTGGACATCCGTTAGTGTGTGCGTGCGTTTGTACAGAGTCAAACCGGTTGTAAAAACGGTTGAACTCGTCCGCCATGTCCACATCACCAGGAGCTACACATCCCTTCTCCTTGAAACCAGTAATGGTTCTCATGCCCTTCCAGACCTCTCGGGAGTTCTTATCCTGCAGCTTCCTCTCGAGTCCTGCTTTGTACTCCCTCCTGGCCCGTCTCATGGCCCTCCTCATTCTCTGCCGGTCACCAGACTTAAAAGCCTCCTTTTTACAGTTCAGCAGATGTTTTGTGTCACTTCTGATCCACGGCTTGTTGTTTGGGAAGCAGCGCACGGTTTTCAGGGGCACTACTACATCCGTGCAGAAATTTATGTAGTCTGTGACACAGACCACACTCTCATTGATGTCATTGTCCAAGTCTGAACCCACAAGCAGATTCCAATCTGTGGATTCAAAACAGTCCCTCAGCTTGGCTGTTGTCTCAGGGGTCCACTGCCTAAAAGACCTCCTGACCGTAGGCAGTCTCATCACAGATGGTTTGTATGATGGTCTGAGGTGTATGAGATTGTGGTCGGACTTTCCAAGGGGAGGCAGAGACACGGCAGAGTAAGCAGATCTTACATTCACATAACACAGGTCCAGAGTGTTGTTATGTCTGGTTGGACACTGCACATATTGAGTAAAGCCGCCTAAATGAGGGCTGGATCCTGGACACCGCCTCCTGGATGACGTCACACGCTGACGTCGCGTCCGCACACGGCGGGATGTAAACAATAATGGCGGCGACCAGGTGAATCTCCCTCGGGAGATAATATGATCTTAATCCGACCGCCAGGAGCTCAACATCACGGGTACAGATTTTATCTTTCACCGTGATGTGACCGGGATGGCACCACTTGTTGTTGACCAGCGCGGCAAGTCCTCCACCCCTCGCTTTCCCGCAGGATTCCGCCACTCTGTCCGCTCGAACGAGTGTGAAGCCGGGGATGCTAACAGCGGAGTCCAGCAGGGTCTCATTCATCCAGGTCTCCGTGAGCAGATATAACGAAGCTTCCCGGTAAGCACTCTCGCACTTCATCAGGGCTTCCAGCTCATCGCGCTTGTTGGGCATAGAGTTTACGTTACCCATTATAATAGATGGCACAAAGGGCTTGTACCTCCACCTTTTAGCTTTTAGCTTAGCGCCGGCTCGGCATCCTCGGAAGGGCTTCTTGATCTCGCGTGGGATCGGATGCTTGATTCCCCTCGATGTGCGCCTCAGCTCAAGGAGCTCATCCCTCGAGTACTTGTACCAGCACATTCCAAAACAGAACAACCACCAAAAACACAAAAAACACTAGCGCTGCTCGGACTTGCTGCCACCGCAGTTGGCGCATGCGTGTGAAATGACTCGTATAGTTAGGATGCCTCCTGGACGCCTCCCTAGGGAGGTGTTCTGGGCATGTCCCACTGGGAGAAGACACCGGGGAAGACTTAGGACACGCTGGAGAGACTATGTCTCTCGGCTGGCCTGGGAACGCCTTGGGATCCTCCCAGAGGAGCCGGAGGAAGTGTCTGGGGACAGGGAAGTTTAGGCATCCCTGCTGAGACTTCTGCTCCCGCGACCTGGCCCCGGATAAGCGGTAGAAAATGGATGGATGGATGGATGGATAGCTTTTATGAAAAAAAAAATTATTTTGACAGGGTATAATAACTTCACAATAGGAAAATCATTATATGAATCAAATCATTTCTATACTTAAATAACTGGTTTCAAATACAATGCTGATGCAAGTCTAGGGGACAAAGACAGAAAATGCAGAGATGCCAGATCAGTCATTTCTTTAATTTTTGAGTCAATCATCGAGAAATCCTAGCCAACCATTCTAGTAACAGAATGGTTTGCAAGTCCAAACAGGGAACACAGGCAAGTGCAATACATTAAACACAGTAAACAATGTTGGCACGCATCTGACATGCAGAAATATCCATAAGCTGCAAATTCGTCCTTGTCAAAATTGTAATTTTTTTGCAAGGAGGGTGAGAATTTCCCAGAGATGCACATTTAGAAGACAGACTTGTCCAACAAAAACCACGTGGCACAGCTATAAGAAGCCTTGTCCTCTCCACAGATGTCAAATCAGTTTATGGTAGGTAATCACTTTTTGACACAACCGGCTCCGCTTCCCCAGATGTTTCCAGCAACATGACATGGCTGGAAAGTGTAATGGCGTTTTAATGGAGGAATTGATGAAGGATTAGTTACTGAAGCTTGCCTTCCAGATGAAGAAAAGAGAGTCCAGTCTCCTGGTTCAACAGAATTCACAGAACAGAACACTTCACCCATCCTCATCCAGGTATTGTTGATCAATTAATCTCTTGTTTGTGCATAAAATAAACAGAAGTAAGCCAATTTTTGCTCTGCAAAAGCTGTAAAAGTTAATTTTTTTCATTGTTAGAGGCAAGACAGGTTGCTCTGCCAGATCAGAGAGCTGCAAATTTGTAAAAACTCATCTGTTTTTCTATTGTTCTTTTATTATTAAATTTTTCAATTTTCCTCTATTTCGCCAGTTATATCCAATCATCAAAAATAAATAAATAAATAAATAAATACAAAAATAATATAAGTAATTACTGTCTAAATTATTTTTCAGGATATGTGGAGGAGTCCCGTCTGTTAAAACAGTGACAGATAGCACTGCTACACCAATATTAATTAATATTAATATTAATATTAATATTATTAATATAATACAAATTGAACAGAAGCGCTCCAGCTTGATTCTGCTTGGTGAATTCAGAAATCGATTAGGAAGGCTGAAGAGCCTGTCGGTAGGGGATTGCTCATGTTTTTAATGTTTTAATATTATGACTGGTGTTTTTACTGCTTCTTCTTAGTGTTTGTATATTTTAATGTTTTATATTTTGTATGTCTGTCTGATATTTATTTGCTGCTACACAGGTCTCTCTTGTAAACGAGACCCAGGGTCTCCATGGGATAACCTGTATAAATAAAGGTTAATAGAAAAAAATATTCATTTATTGTGTTTGTAGATGAATTCTCCCAAATTAAAAACTCATTTGTGTTTTTATGCACATTCCAGTCTATAAATAATATGTACTTTATTCTTGTGTTTTATTGATCTGTCTTGAGATCGCAGTCTCAGCTGTAATGCTCAAGGCATTGAAAATGACTTTGTCATGATCTCCACCAGATATATCCAACTACACCTACACTGCTGGTCTGGTTAGCAGTGTAGAAGGTGGAGGAACCAGCAACCTTCAGAACCAGGGAGAGCCCGCGGGACTCCGATCATCTCAGGCAGCCCAGACGCAAGAAATGACTTTCTTTAGTTTTCCAGACTCCTCCAGGACTTGTGGCAGGAGGGGCCTGTAATTAATTTAAAAATCAAGAATCCAATAGAAATATTTTAAATATAGCAATCAATGTGAATGATTTCTGCCATGCCTTTTAAATAACTATGGTTCAGAAATATATATTTTTTTAATTGTGGTTCATTATTTGATGAGGACTATGCAAGTTGTATTTTTTTTATTTTTTGGGGGGGGTATGTAGTGTTTGTTGTATATTGGCAATATATATTAAAGCCAGTATGTTTGAAGAACAACGTTATCAAAGTAATGAAATCCATCCTTGTGTTCATTTCAGTCAGGAGACATATTATGCCTTTTTCACTTTGTGAAGAGTTTCTTATAGTGGTATGTTTTGCTGTAGCCTCATTATGACATTCAAATTTGAAAACCGTCTGTGAAAATGAAACTGAAACTGAAGCCGTAACGGTCGAGTTTGAGTTTGGTCCGCTTATCCTGAAATAAGCGGATTTAACTCCTCCCCCTGACTGTGCCCCCACGTGTGTGTGTGCGTGTGTGTGTGTGTGTGTGTCTGTGTGTGTGTGTGTGTGTGTGTGTGTGTGTGTGTGTGTGTGTGAGTGGGCGTGGACAGATGCGTTCAAGTGCATACTGGAAAGCAGGTTCAGAAACTCTGTTCTGAGGAGGGCTCGTCAGAGCCAATTTTTAGATCGCTGAAACTCTGAACAAAGGATGAATTTGGGGCGAACGAACTTAAACACAATGTTTTTGGGCTTCTGAGACCTATATGACGTGACTGATAAATAGCATAGTATGTCCCCTTTAAAAAAAAATCAGTTTAACACATGATCTGAGTCCAGATTAATTTTCAATGTATAAATAACCAAAAGAGGCACTTCTCTATTGAACATTAGTAACATTTTGTTAAGTAAAAAGCTTTACGTACAAGTATATGTAAATATATATATGGACAGTTGAATA
Source organism: Salarias fasciatus (assembly GCF_902148845.1). Taxonomy (NCBI): domain Eukaryota; kingdom Metazoa; phylum Chordata; class Actinopteri; order Blenniiformes; family Blenniidae; genus Salarias; species Salarias fasciatus. Next base: position 20,962,680 of record NC_043753.1, on the reverse strand, counting down.
ATTCTAAAGACGAATTTAGCTGACTTTATGAGTGATTCTTGGAAAACTTGGAGCTTTCTGCTCCAATTAACAAAGCACAGTCTCTTCAGTCAGCTGTACTTTGGCATTTAATGCGGACTGTCCAGGTGAAGCAGGAAAATCTGACCAATCACAGAAGACTTCTTGATCACCCAGCCAAGAACGTTCTTGGAGGGCAAAGGGCGAGGCAGCCGAACTTTGTTCGGCCAGGAGGGGGTGGGAGAACACTTCCTGAGCGGCCGAACTTTGTTCGGCTTCTTGCAGAGTATGATTAGGCCTTTTTCACCTGTTCAGGGTTTGACTGGAAACTGTCAGCGACCTGCTGCAGAGCAGTGACGTTCAAGAGCTCTGTGAGTACTGACGCTTTTTTACCCGACTGAAACGCTTCAGTCTCTGAACTTGTTTCCTTCTGACTGAAAACTTGAGCTGAAATCAGCTCACTGAAGTATTTAGCCTGCCTTTTCTCCACCATTAAGCAGGAAGTGACAAAGCTCAGCTCATTTAACAGCAGTTAACAGGAGCTGAAAATGAATCTGTTTAAGTTAAAATGGCAGGAAAAGTGTAAAATGTTAGAAACATCGTTAAAAAGATTGAGATTGAAGTTCAAATGTCTTTGGCAAAGTTTAAATTAACTTTAATTTCAGTTGCAGTATTTTAACAACAGTATAGTACTTTTTTCAAATTGACTTTCTCTAATAGTGTATATTATTGCATATTGAAAATATAACAACGTGAAATAGTTTAAACTGAGAAGTCGTGTATGAAGATAAAAATATAGAGAATGAAAACAGAAATGTCAGCAATCATGTTAGAAATGTGAAAAACGGTGACATTGAACTGCTGAAGAGCAGCGACAGGGGAGCACTGTTGTTAATAAGCTGTTGAAAAGTAGAAAGTAGAAAAGTTTGATCACTAGGGGTGTAACGAAATGGTCAACTCACGAAACAATATGAAATATGAAACAGGACTCACAATACGAAATAATCATGTTACGAAATATAGATTAAAGAAAATCCCCAACAGCAGGAAGTTAAGCAAAAATCTCATTTTCCTAATAATTTTATTCTTTATGCAGACATACAAAAAAATGCTGCATCACTACAAAATGAATTCTCTTTAAAAAAAAAAAAAAACACAAAATCAGTGCAAATACAAACAAAAAATCTCAATAAAAAAGTGCTTTGTTGCTGTAACAAACAGGATGACTACAGCATAACATTCTTATTACCTGTCTTTAGTTCAAAACAAAATGTTTTTTGAAAAAGCAACAGGGTACACGGTTCTTGTTTAATCTGCAATCTTCTCACTGTACTCTAGTCGTTGACATGGGAGGCCAAAACAGGTCCACACAACCGATTTGTTTAGAGCTGCAACTATTGAGTATTTTTGGAATCGAGTATTTTGTTGATTATTTCTTCGAATAATCCAGTACTCTATATTTTTGGCTCATGTGGTGCGCGTTCCATGCATGCGCACTGATCCACGCATCCTCAGGTAGCTTTTCCATTGCTCCAGACTGTTTATTTGCTCTTTTATTCATAGTAAATGTAGCACATACACTGGCAGTCTATTATTATTTAATATTAGAGTTTATTTAGCCTTTTTTTCTGTTACTGAATCGCGGGGGCAGCGCTCAACAGATTAGATGCTTTCACGTCTGTCGACAGACCTTCTCCTCCCTCCAGACAGACTCTGCTGTCTCTGTCAACCAGTCACAAAATTTGGGCTGCGAGCGGACGTCCGCGGATCGATCCGCCCGCAGCCCAGAGGACAGGAATTCATGACGGGACAGGTGTCAGCACCTGGTCCAGCATCACTTGGATATGTCGGTCAATCACAGCAGTCCGGATGACACACACGCACACCACATCTCTCTCTCTCTCTCTCTCTCTCAAACACACACACACATGCGCGCCCCCCATCGCCACGTGAGGTTAACTAAGCGAAGCCTCCAGGTATAAAATTTGCCTCGTTTATTTTTTGTACTAAAGGTACTCGAGTAATATTTGCAGCCCCAGATTTATTTGACGAAGGAGCGTCAGCTCGTGTGTCTTGTGTGCACTTCGTTTTACTACAGTAGGCAAGGAGTATCAAAAATCATCATTCTCAGTGGTGCGTGGCTCCCTTTCGTGTTTTTTATTTCGTGCAATTATTTCATGCGTCTTTGAATTTCATTTTGTCCTTTTTTTAATGACACCCCTATTGATTACACACTGATAAACAGCATCCTGAGGACTCTGCAGACTGTTTCTACAACTGTGTGGAAGGACGAAGCTGATTTACTGCCAGCTGTTTATTTCCATGTGTTGGCATTTAATTCAAAGATTTTTTATTTAATCAGAAGAACCTGAATAAATGCTGCCAGTATAAATGCAGGTTGTTCTGATTGGTTGCAGGTCGACCTCAATAAGAGAGACGGCTGACCTGAAGGCGACAGACTGCAGACATGGACAGGGAAAACATGATGAAGGAAGTTAAAGACAGGCTGAAAAGTCACCTTCGATACAAGTTCACGTGGATAAACGAGGGGACGTCTGACGGCCGCTCTCGACTCGACCACATCTACACCAGGCTCTACATCACTGATCGGGCCTCCAGATTTGACTTCAGATCACACGAGATACTCGACCACTTCAAAGTCTCAGATCAGACGGGGCAGATTACAGGACACTATGATCAGATCGACTGCCTGGACATTTTTACAACAGGAAGAAAGAGTTTCCAGCTCCCTGTGAGAGACGGACCCATCCGCACAGTGATGACCAAAGGCATTGCTGGCATTGGGAAGACATTCGCTGTTCAGTTCTTCGCTCTGAACTGGGCAGAAGGAAAATCTAACCAGGACATCCATCTGATTTTCCTGCTTCCCTTCAGAGAGCTGAACATGCTGAAACAGGGGGAGTACAGTCTGATGCAGCTTCTCCTGCACTTCTACCCTCAACTGAGCCCACTGGAAAATACCCCACATCTCACCAGCATGCACATCCTGGTCATCCTGGATGGTCTGGATGAGAGCAGATTCTCCCTGGACTTTGATGGAGGTGGAAGAGTGAGTGACATCAATCAAAAATCCACAGTCGACATGCTGTTGACCAGTCTCATCAGGGGGAGTCTGCTGCCCAACGCGCGGCTCTGGATTACCTCCCGGCCGGCGGCGGTTGGCCAGGTTCCTGCTCACTATATCGACCAGATGACAGAAGTCCAAGGCTTTACTGATCAAGACAAAGAGATTTACTTTAGAAAGAGATTCAGCGACTCCACAGAAGTCCTGTCTTGTCTCAAAGGTATGGTCAGCTTCTACTTCATGGGACACATCCCCATCTTTTGTTGGATCCTTGCTGAGGTGTTGAAGAATGGAGACGAGAGGAGCCGAACCATCAGAACAATGACGGAGCTCTACATTCACTATTTACTCATTCAAACACGGAGATCGGAGCAGAAGTATGGCGAGAAGGAGTCAAAGAACGAGGCCAAAGAAGGTCTGTCAAGGTCACAGAACGCCGACATGCTTTTAAATCTGTCCAGGCTGGCCTTCGAACAGCTACAGAAAGGAAATATCCTTTTCTACGAGAATGACCTCCAGGAGTGTGGCATCGATGTGGATGAAGCTTCTGTGTTTTGTGGGTTTTGCTCAGAAATCCTGAAGCAGGAATGCGGCCTGTACCAACAGAAGATGTTCAGCTTTGTGCATTTAAGCTTCCAGGAGTTTCTGGCGGCTCTTCACGTGTTTCACTGCTGTACCACCGATCGCGGCACCCTGACGTCTTTCTTCGGTGAGGACGTCACAAACCTGAGCTGGCTGGAGCTGCAGAAGAAGGTGGTGGATAAAGCCCTTCAGAACCAGAAGGGGCAGTTCGACCTTTTTCTCTGTTTCTTCCTCGGATTATCGCTGGAGTCCAATCAGACGATGCTGCAGGCGTTACTACCAGAGACGAAGAGCAGTACAGACACCTCGGAGGAAATGAAGACGTACCTGAGAAGCTTCCACACAGAAAACCTCCCAGCAGAGAGGTGCATGAACCTGCTGCTTTGCAAGTTTGAGCTGAAAGAGGAGCGATTTCAGGAGGACGTCCTCAAGTACCTGAACGCAGGAGCAGCATTATCCCTCGTCGACTGCGCTGTGCTGTCCACCATGCTGCAGGTATCTGGAGAGGTGATTGAAGAACTAAACCTGACCAACTGTTTTATTCCATCTGCGGGTGTCCCGAAGCTTCTCCTGAATGTAAAGAACAGCAAGAAGGCTTTGTAAGTATTTCAGATTGAAAGATAATGTTTCACAGCAGAGCATCGTGTCTTTGGTCTGGGAGTGGATGACGGTCATCCCAGGAGGACTGGAGGAAGTTTCAGGAGACACTGATGTCTGGACTTCTCTGTTCTTTATGTGAGATGTGATGCATCACAAGACAGTTCCAAATGTCAACTAATGTGACAAATGAAATTAGAGGATGTCAAATCAGAGGTGTTCTAGCATTTTGGCTTTCTGAGGTCAAAAAATGAAAACTGTGAGAAAATATGAGACAAGATCTAAACAATCGGCAAATATCCCAATTCGCCTTTGATTGTGTATCGAAGAGATTTTCTTCATAGTTTAATTTGTGTCAGATTTGTTTTAAAAGTAGGTAAATTAGATTTTTTGTTGAGACATACAGTATGATCTGAGTCATCCTTTATTGGAGTCACGGCAGCTTCTTTGATATTCATCCTAAAGCACCCATATGAACGCTGAGGTTTGTTCTGGTTTCTCTCTGATTTCAGACTGAAAGATGGACACTTGTATTCTGGCGACCTGGCCTCCCTCTCCGCCCTTCAGTCAGCAGACTCACACCTGCGAGACCTCAATGTCGAGTGTTTTTCTCATGACTTCACTGATAACCATCGCAAGCTCTTTGCTGCACTGGATAGTCCAGACTGTAAACTGGAGAGTCTGAGGTGTGTGTCATGAATTCTTACCGCTGAATTCAATTATTCTTCTAATATTTTTTTTTTAATGAACTTGCTGAGGTTAAATGCCATCTGTGTTGCACCCCGTACCTCTGCGGCCAGATGGGGGTGCTCACGGCCTGTTTTGTCCTTTGTGCATCTCCTGGCTGTTCTTCATGTTCTCCTGCCTGGTCACCTGCCTTGTTATCACCCTAGTGTGCTTCACCTGTGTCTGTCCTATTTAACCCTGCTTCCCTTGCTTGTCCCTGTCGGTTCCTTGTGGGTCTGTCTGTGTGTTCTGTCTGTTTTCTTCACCTGCATCAGCTCTGCTTGTTCCTGTGTTCCTGGAAATAAAGGAGTTTTGATCCACCTGTGCTGCCTGCACTTGGGTCCTTCCATCCCTGCACAGTGACAATCCGGGGCCTTTCTGTGTGGAGTTTGCATGTTCTCCCCATATGTGCGTGGATTCCCTTCGGGTTCTCCGTCTTCCTCCTGCAGTCCAAAAACATGTATGTGAGGTAAATTGGTGACCCTAAATTGCCCCAATAGGTGTGAATGTGAGTGTGGCTGTCTGTCCCTTTGTGATGGACTGGTGAACTGTCCAGGGTGGGCCCTGTCCTCGTCCTGAGGAACTGGAATTCTCTCCAGCACCCCACGACCCTCAACAGGATAAACAAATGAGTAGCTGAATTGTTCAGTTTTTGATGCTGTGTTACATGCAAGGATGTTTCATACAGTTCGTACAATTTTATTGACAGCTTATTGTGATTTTTTTTTTAATATATTTTTTTTCTTTTTTATGTGTGTTCATTTTTTAACAGATTGACTGGGTTCTCTCTGAATTTTCTGTCTTGCCATGCGCTGTTCTCCGTCCTCCAGTCCAAACAATCCCCTCTGAGAGTTCTGGACCTGAATAACTGCAGATACAGTTATCAGAATGAAGCAGACAATCCTGTGGCACATTCCGAGGACAACCTTTCTGAAAAGCCCAAGACAATGGAAAGCCGTGAGGACATCGATGACGAGTTAACCCTGCTCACTCTTATTCCCACTGCCTTGATCGGTCCAGTCTGTGAACTGGAGGAATTCAGGTATTTGGAGACAAGATCACTTTCACATGTGACCTTCAATGAACACTGATTCCAGCAGTCACTCAGTCTGCTCCACTGGAACACAATCAGCTTCTGTTTTTAGGACGAACCAGATGAGATTTTGAACAGGCTGACCGGCAGCAGGTTAATATGACACTCGCTGAGAATCACTGAGAGCACAGAGCAGGTTCTGAGTGAGTGTAATGTGAAAGGAGCCACACTGGAGGGTGCGCCAACTGCTGCCTTAATCTTAAAAGGCTTCTGTAGACCAAGGAGCACTGCTTTGTTGGTAGTTCTGGGGCCATTATCTGTTTGCTTTGTTTAACAGTTCTGCAGAAGAACCAATTAAGTTAATATATAATCTGACAAAGCAGGAAGTGGCGCAGCAGAAAGAACAGTGGTTTTTATCAACAGGAACAAAAACAAACATGACACGCTCCCTACAATCATGATCAGTCGTCATGGAAACATGACTCCAAACGTTGTCATGTTCTGTCTTTTCTCTGTCTCCATGTTCAGCTGTTTGTGTGAGTGTGTGAGATGGTGTTGTTCTGTAGCGTTCAAACAGTGGGATGGTGAGGTGGGAGTTTTCCGACAGTCTGAGATGCTGCTGCTGGATTTCTTAGTGTTTCTGCTCTGCTGTCCTGTGAAAACATGGGTTCAGCTCTGTGTCCTGGTTGCAGGATGCCCGGCTGCTGCCTGAGAAGTAGATGCTGTCAGGTGTTTGCCTCGACTCTCTGCTCCGACTCCCAGCTGAAGGAGCTCGACCTGAGTGGAAACCCGCTGCAGGATTTAGGAGCTCAGCTGCTCTCTGCTGGACTCGGAAGTTCAAAATGTAAACTGCAGGTCCTCAGGTACACACACACACACACACACACACACACACACACACACACACACACAGAGAAAATAGTCTCAGCCATTGAACAGATTTATAGACACCATTGATAAAATATGGGAGCTTCAGGGCAGCTGGAACAGCCCCGATAAGTCCTGTTCTCTGCAGGTTGTCCAGTTGTGGCATCACGGAGGAGGGCTGCACCTCTCTGGCCTCAGCTTTGGAATCCAACCCTTCACATCTGAGAGAACTGGACCTGAGCTACAACTACCCAGGAGAGCTGGGGGTGAGGCTGCTCTCCGAGAGGCTGCAGAACCCCGAATGCAGCCTGGAGAACCTCAAGTAGGTGTACTGAGCAGCACTGTCACACGACAGATTTATTATACCGTCCCATAGTGAACAACAAGAGCCTTCTGAATCTCCATCAGACAGACTGAGGAGTGAAGAGTTCACATTTTTCCTGCCTGTAGTTCCTGTGTGTGAATGCAGGACACACACATGTCCACTAAGATCACATTGTTCAAGGAGGAACATTTAGTCAGACCACAGTTGATGTCTGGGAGCTCAGAACCACCAACAAAAGCATAAAACCTCAAGAAGTAAAGAAGAAAACTTGAAAACATGACAATGTGTTTCAAACAGCAGGAAGACTGTGAAGAGTGCTGCTCCTCACTCTGTGCTCCTCTTCCTCAGTGTGGACCATAACGAAGAGCACTGGGTGAACACACAGCTTCTCGCTCAGTGTAAGTACCACTGCATGTCTGCCATGACGGTAAAAACCAGGGAAAACTGAAAGAGCCTCAGTCATCTGTGAGAGTTTTCGATCTTTCATATTTTCCTGTGAGTAAGAAGCGGAGAGAGGCAGGGAAAGGTTAAGTTCAGAGGCAAGAAGACAGCAGAAGGAGGACAGAGTGAGAAAGGAAGAGGACAGAATAGATGAGAGACTGAAGATGTGAGAGAGAGGACTGAGAGGTTTGTGAAAAATTGGAAGACAAAGGAGCATGGAGGACAAAATGGAAAAATACTCCAGGGCCTTCATTTATCAAATGTGTGCACAGTTTTGTGTGCCACTGGGTGTGTATGAGCATTTCCAGGCAAATTGTGGGATTCATCAACTTGGATTTGTGCTTTGGGAGATGAAATTTGACACAGAACTCAGACCAGGCATACAAACCTGTTTATAAGAATCAAACATGCATACAAACAAACTCTAGTGGTAGAATGGTTAAATTACAAATAGAAAGCATGAAGAAAGTCACGGCAGGTGTAAACGCAGCATGTGTTCTCTGTTTGCTTCGACAGCTGATTAAAATGTTTGTTAAATACTCACAGAATTTTTTAGGAACAACGCGCTCTGTAGAGAAGAAGTTTTTAAAATCTCTTCACAGAGTGGCTTCTCAATAGGGAAATACAGTGATTGGTTTATTTATTTTTCCTTTGGAGAATTCTACCGGGTCCTGTGAGTTCAGTGAAGCACCGACAAAAGCCTTGTCAGAGTAAGGACTGAGATGACAACTGTTAGTCCAGTGGCAGGATCACGTCATGAGGAAAACCAAGGATCGATTCACAACTCGGAATTTTTCTTTTGGAAAAAATAAAGAAATAATGAATTTATGTCGCAATTTATTGGAACTCTCTGGAAACCAGAGACGAGGACAAAAAGCCACCCCTGAGCTCGTTCAGCTCCTGTTCACTTTACGATTTCTGACAGCACTTTAACGGCAGACTATCTTTTTTCCCTCTGGCGACCTCATCAGGCACAATTTCTCTCATTGTTTGTTTTCCCAACATTCAAAGAACATTTTCTGGCTTGCTTCAACCTGCTGAGAAGTGTTTCAGTTTGAGAAAAGTGAGTCTTTTTTTTTACTGTCTTTGCCATGACTATGAAAGGTAAAGAAAAAATAAATACGAAGAGGGGTGTTGTTTCCATCTATGGTTAATTTGAGGTGTTTGTAAATGTGAATGACTCTTAGAAATGTTTCAATTCATCAACACGTCTACTTACCAGTGTGCATATTGAACGCTTTATGAATACTAATTTGTTTTGTACATTCACACATTCTTAATTTAATTCGTCTGACAGAATTTAGATCCTCTTCTGAGCAGAGTGCTGTGAAGAGGCTTGAAACCGGACTGAAACAATTCACAGGCATTGGCCAGTTTAAAAAATTCTCTTGGTTGGTTAAAGTCAGCGTTCTCCAAAAGCTTGGAAACCTGCGCTCCTTGTTTCACTCCAACCTTTAGAACTCTCATTTGATTGACTCAGGAACCAGGAAGCACTGCCCACTCTTTTTTGTTTTTATTTTTTGCTGCCCGTTGAAGTTGCTTGACTCAGGACCTCCCAGTCTGACAGAGATAAACTTAAAAACTTGACCAAGACATTGTTGATGGAGAAGACGGATTGTTCAGAAGGAATGTTTCTTCCCTACCGGACGTCAAATGGAAACGTTTATAATTACGTATATAGTTCAAACAGTTCTAATCATAGAACAAATCAAAGTTTAGTGAAAAGATTATGACAGAGCATGAAATGAGAGGAGAAATCTCCCTGGTTTAGATTTTCAGTTTCAGAAGATTCTGCATCCTGTGCTGCTTGGATGTCATTTAACACAAAAACAGCAAATGCAGTTTTTATCACAGAAGGATTTCAAGCATGGGAAGTCACAGGCTGTCAGGACTCACACACAGACACTTACACAGAAGTCACTTCTGTTTGAAATAAATGCTTCCGTGTGCTCTTCATTTTCATCTTTGTAGCTAATGTGCAGGGGGATAATGAGTGGTGGACTTCAGTATTTCTGAAACTCTGGGTGCGGCCCTGAGTTCATGAGATTTACAAATCATTTCTTTCTCTTTTCATTTCTTTTAATGCTACTCTTTAGAAATTGTGGTTGCTTGTTGCCCTGAGATAGTTCTATCAGAGTACTGATGAACTGGGAGTCCTTGAAACAGTTTGTGTTTAGGTGAAGAATCAGAATTAGGAGATGATTTAATCCACAGAAGAGCTGGAAGATCTGAAGGTTCTGTCAGGAAAACTTCCTGCAGGACTCCTTCCAAATGTCTCTGCAGGCTGAAGGAGAAGCAGTGGCGCTCTTGTTGGTGCAGAAGCTGTTCTCACTGAAAACTCTGTTTCTTTGCCAGTCACCTGTGATCTGTCATTGGACCCGAACACGGTGCACAAATCCCTCATCCTGTCCGACTGCGGCAGGACGGTGAGCCGTACCAAGGAGAAGCAGCCGTACCCTGATCATCCGGAGAGGTTCAGCACAAACCCTCAGCTGCTGTGCAGGGAGGCTCTGACCAGGCGCTGCTACTGGGAGGTGGAGTGGAACGGGCGCACGAGGGTCGGCGTGGCCTATAAAAGTATACCGAGGAAGGAACGGCTGAAGTCGAGTTTTAAACACAGCGACAAGTCCTGGTGTCATGTCAGCACCTTATTAGAAGGTTTCTACTTTAAACACAACAACAAGAGCACGTACATACCAGCTTCTCAGGGGCACACCAAAGCATTCAGGTCCAGAGTCAGGAGACTGGGACTGTTTCTGTCTTTCTATCAGCTGTCAGGAGAAACCAAAACTCTCATTCATACCTTCCACACCACCTTCACGGAGCCCCTATACCCAGCATTCCTTGTGGATGCTGGGACCTTGACTCTGTGCGGTGTGGGGACGCCGACCGTGGACAAGGTGAGTCTTCAGTTATTTCAAACATCAAATCAAAATACAAATACAGCCGAGAGAAAACATGGCGGAGGTGTGTGGGAATGAGATTCAAAGCATGAAAATAGAGAAGAGCACAAAAAAAAATCAACAACAAAAGGAGTAATGATGTGTTAGTCTTCGTTGTCATGGACCTCTGTTTGTGATCTTACAGTCATTCGGCTCAGTGTTTATTTAATATTCTGTTATAGAAGAATTATATTTATGAATTCTGATGTGTTTTTTAGTTAAAGCATGGACAGCTTGCTGCAGTTATTTTGTGATTTTTTTCTAGAGTTCCATTTATTAGTTTTGAGCATCTTTACAGAGAGACTTTCCTACAGCCTCCTATGTAAGGGAGAGTGTGTGTTTATGTACATGTGTGCACACTGATATGTGTTTTCGTGTGTCAATTTTGCATGTATTAATTTTGTCCTGCAGTGTTTTCTTGCTGTTTTGAGTAACTTAAGTGGTAAAAGTAGCTATTTTCACAACGGTTTTTCTCTGTAATTAAGGGGGCTGTATCATGCAAAATTCACTTTTTGTATGTTTTAACTTTCTTGTATAGTTATGTTCTCATCAAAAACACCCCCAAAGTGTTTTTTTTTTTTCCCTTCGTGCCTGTGTGTTTGAGCTTTCCTTGTTTTTCTGCTGCTCAGAGAGGTAGCCCTAACCTTGCTTGGCAGATGGGCCTGCCTGACTCAGTTCCTAAATCCGTGGCGTACATATGAAACTGTCCATCTGGCGTGTCAGGTTAAGGCAGCCCCTCCCGTACCGAGAAGATGGCTCCCCTGAGGGAGTCCAAAGTCCACAGGGGGAGAGGCCGGATTTTCAGTGAAACAGAGCATTTTCTCTTCCGGGTTTCAGAATTGGCCCCAGAAAATATTTTATTTCACACAAAATGACTTTTACTTAGCGCCAAAAATAAACTATTACCATGTTAATGCCTATACTAGGGTTTGGAATAGCTGAAAAAGCATGATACAGCCCCTGTAAATTGTCAGGATTCTGTTAAGGCAGGCAGAGCGCTGTCTCAGGCTGTGTCCACACTGTTCCCTATATAGGGCACTACATCGAGAAGACGCCATTTGTCGGGCTGTCCGAATGTCCAGATAGAAAAAAAGGGCACTAGAAATGTCTCACAATGCATCTCGAAAAGTAGTGAGCATCAATGTTCCCTAGATGGCTCATGCATGGCGAATCTATGTATGTATGAATGTATGAATTGAATTTCTTCAATGATTAGAAAGATGACAAGGAAAGTAAAATGCAGAATAAGAGCACATTCAAAAAAATATTACAAATGATTTTTGTGTCGTGGAATTACGTCTTCGTGAACCGGTGTGTCTGGTTACCATGGTACCGGCCGGGGGTCACGTGATCAGTGCTGAGGAAAAAAGTAGGAAGCTGCGTGTCCGAATCGCCAATGGATTCAGGGCACTATAAAGTCCACTATGTAGTCCAGCACTATACAGCGATTGAGGGGTTAGGGCATAGTGTGGACATCTGGACACAGCCCCAGTCTCATGGGTCCTGCTGATTGCTGATGGCATTCACCAGGGGACTGCAGCTCTGCCTGCCTGCATTAACCTCTCCCTGCCAACTTCCTCAGGCATCTTTGCTGCTGCAGAGGGATTCTGCTGCTCTGTCAGGCCAGAAAGTAGATTTTACGCCTTGTGGTACTTCTACTCGTCTCGTCGTGCCTCGCCACGCCTCACCACTCCTTGCCATGGCTTCCCAAGACCTACATTCTGCTCCCTCCACCTGCTGTCCATACTCAGACGGACTCCAGCACGTAAGCTTCATCACCTTCTAAATGCTGTCGGTCGTTTCAGAGCTGGCCTTGTTACGGGGCACGGATCTGAGGCTCAAGTGCGGGAAAGCAAGCAGAGGCAGGTTGCAGGTTAGGATGACGTTTATTTACAGAGATCTTGAGAGTAGCAGTTCCACTCCAACAGGAGTAATCCAACTGAAGAGCTTCAGAGTTTGCAGTGGAGCAGCAGAGGGGAGGAAGGTCCCCACAAGGCATTGAGCGGCGCGGTGGGCGGTCAGGGTGGGTCTTGGAAGCGGTCTGGAGAGGCTGGCTGAGATGTGGTGAAAAGACAGTCCGGCATCGAGTGGCACCAACCGCCAGGTTAAATAGGGGAAGACCAGGTGTAGGTAATCAGGCCACTCTGCCACAGGTGAGGCTCATCAGCTGATTGCACTGGCCCAGCCACTCCTGCCCACACGCACGAGACACACGCCCACCTGAGGAACAGAAAGGAGGAGAACAGAGCAATGCTGCTCCTACGTGATGGTCGAGGCGGAGGACATGACAGCACCTCACCCTCTACGTGCGCCACCTGGCGCACGACCCAGGCAACCCGGGTTCTGGCGGTGGAAGTCGCGGATCAGAGCAGGATCCAAAATGCGACTGCGGGGAACCCAAGAGCGCTCCTCTGGGCCATAGCCCTCCCAGTCAACTAGATACTGGAGACCCCGCCCCTGGCGACGTATGTCCATCAAGTGTCCAACAGTGTAGACCAAGCCACCATCCTAGGCGGCGGAGGGGGGCGGGCAGGGGGGGCCAGTCCACACTCCCGTACAGGCTTCAGCTGCGACACATGAAAAGTAGGATGAATCCGCATTGAGGCAGGCAGTTTGAGACGCGCAGCACTGGGGTTGATGATGTGTTCAATCTCGAAGGGTCCAACAAAACAAGGCGCGAGCTTCCGTGATTCCACCTTCAGAGGAAGGTCCCCAGCCTTAAGCCAAACCTTCTGTCCGGGCACATAGCTGGGAGCCACCGAGCGTCTCACGTTGGCCTGCCTCTGCATCCTGCATGAAGACCGGTGAAGCGCAGCCCGAGCCCGTCTCCAGATCCGCTTGCATGTCCTGATGAAATGCTGGACTGAAGGTACCGCCAACTCCAGTTCCTGGGACGGGAATAGTGGGGGTTGGTACCCCAGGGAACACTGGAAGGGAGACAATCCAGAGGATGAGTTGAGAAGGGAGTTGTGGGCATACTCAACCCATGGCAAAAAGTCGCTCCAGGCAGTGGGGTTCTCGGAAGTGGCACACCGAAGGAAGGTCTCCATCTCCTGGTTCAGCCGTTCAGTCTGCCCATTGGACTGTGGGTGGAAACCAGAGGACAAGCTCACCTTGGCTCCAAGAGCTGTGCAAAAAGCCTTCCAGACCTCAGAGATGAACTGGGGACCCCGATCTGACACAATGTCTGCTGGAATGCCGTGGAGCCGAAAAACCTCAGAAACCAACAAATCCGCCGTTTCTCTGGCGGTGGGAAGCTTAACAAGGGCGACAAAGTGTGCAGCTTTAGAGAATCGGTCTACTATGGTAAGGATGGCAGTCTTACCATTGGATGGTGGCAGGCCAGTGACAAAATCCACAGCAATGTGGGACCAAGGGCGACCAGGAATCGGCAGAGGTTGAAGGAGCCCTGGGCTGGCTTGGTTGGAGGTTTTGTTGCGGGCACAAATAGTGCAGGCTGCAATGAACTCCCAGGTGTCGTTAATCATTCTGGGCCACCAGAACCTTTGGCGGAGGACCTCCAGGGTGCCGGAGACACCGGGGTGACAGAAGATACGGGACGAGTGGGCCCACTGGAGGACCTGGGAGCAGACAGAGTCGGGAACGAACAGGGTGCCAGGAGGACCATTTCCTGGGTCTGGGTGCTGGTTTAAGGCGTCGCGGACCTGACCCTCAATCTCCCAGGTGAGAGAAGCCAGGGTGCAGGTCTTGGGGAGGATCGAGACACGCTCATCAGATGGTTCCTCCACGGAAAACTGTCGTGACAAAGCATCAGGCTTAACATTACGGGAACCAGGTCGATAAGTCAGGGTGAATTGGAAACGCCCAAAAAACAAGGTCCACCGGGCTTGGCGAGAATTTAGTCTCTTGACTGAAAGGATATATTCCAGATTCTTGTGGTCAGTCCACACAATGAAGCTCCCTCCAGCCAGTGTCTCCACTCCTCCAGGGCCAGCTTAACAGCCAGGAGCTCCCGATTGCCAATGTCATAGTTCTGCTCTGCCGGGGACAGGCGATGCGAGAAGACGGCACAGGGGTGGAGCTTGTTGTCGGAGGGGGATCGTTGGGATAGGACTGCCCCTACCCCAGAGTCGGAGGCATCCACCTCTACCACAAACTGGAGGTTTGGATCAGGCTGGATCAGGATGGGAGCGGACGTGAACCGATTCTTGAGGTCTTGAAATGCCTGGGAAGCCACAGCTGTCCACATGAAAGGGCGAGAAGTGGAGGTGAGAGCAGTGAGTGGCGCAGCAATCTTGCTATAATCCCTGATGAATCTCCGGTAGAAGTTAGCAAACCCGAGAAAGCGCTGGAGCTGTTTCCGATTCTCGGGCTGCAGCCAGTTCTGCACAGCTGACAGCTTCACAGGGTCCATTGTCATCTCCCCCTGTGAAATGATGTAACCGAGAAACGACACCGTGTGTTGATGGAACTCACTTTTCGGCCTTGATGTACAGCTGGTTCTTTTGGAGCCACTCCAACACCTGGCGCACATGCTGGGTATGCTCCCCTGAGCTGCGGGAGTAGATGAGAATGTCATCTATGTAAACAAACACAAACCGGTCAATCATATCTCTTAGAATGTCGTTCATTAGGTTCTGAAACACGGCGGGGGCATTGGTGAGTCCAAAAGGCATCACCAGGTACTCAAAATGGCCCAGGTGTGTGTTGAAGGCTGTCTTCCACTCGTCCCCTTCACGGATGCGCACCAAGTGGTAGGCGTTCCGTAAATCCAGCTTGGTGAAGATGGTAGCTCTGTGGAGAGGAGAGAAGGCGGAACTAAGTAGTGGAAGGGGGTACCTGTTCTTGATGGTGATGTCATTAAGGCCCCGGAAATCAATGCATGAGAGAGGTCAACTGGCTTAGGTGGAGACAGTTTGGGGGGTTCAGAGGGAGTCAGAGCAGAATGCAGACAGTTATTCAGACAGTGGGGGCTCCATGATTCGATCTCCATTTTCAACCAGTCAATCCGGGGATTGTGACTTTGTAACCAAGGGAAGCCCAGAACCAATGGAGAACGAGAGTTTCGGATCAAATGGAAAGAGATTGTCTCCTGGTGGTTCCCAGCCAGCACCAGAGACACAGGCACAGTCTTGTGACTTACATGAGCCAAGTGGAACCCATTGAGGTATCTGGCCTCCAAACGGGAGGGCAGTGGGACCAAGGGGATCTTAAGCTGGGTGGCCAACTGGTAGTCCATCAGGTTCTCCTCGGCTCCAGAATCCACCAAAGCAGCAACAGACAAGGACTGGGACTGAAAACAGAGGCAGAAAGTTGTAGACGTTGAGGGTTCTCTGTAATGACCTGGCTCACCAGTATTCCCTCAGCTGCTGGGGAGCCCGTCCTTTTGCTGGGCGTGCAAGGCAGCCAGCAATGTAATGGCCTGCATGGCCATAGTAGAGGCAGACATTGGCGGCGTGACGACGGCCCCGCTCCTCTGGGGTGAGTCGAGCTCGGCCAATCTTCATAGGTTCCGGGTCTGAAAGAGAAGATCGCAGATTAACAGGTTCAGACTGAGTCGAAACGGGGGGGTGAGGCTGGAGGGAGTGTTCCTGCCGCCGCTTGTGGATCCGGTTGTCGATCTGGATTGCGAGTGAAATGAGGTGGTCTAGATCAGGAGAAGGGTCCCATCTCGCCAGCTCATCCTTGAGTGAATCCTGTAGTCCACGGTAGAAAACTCTCTGGAGAGCCTGATCATTCCACCCACACTCAGCAGCCAAAATCCGGAATTCAATGCGAACTCAGCCACACTTCGGGAACCCTGGCGAATTATGGCGAGTCTGTCTCCTGCCTCCGTTCCTCTTACTGGGTGGTCAAAAATCTTCATCTCCAGGGTGAACGCTTGGTAAGTCTGACAAACAGGAGACCGATTCTCCCAGACAGTGGTTCCCCAGGCTCTAGCTGACCCCTTTAGGAGCCCAATCAAATAGCAGATGCGGGCCCGGTCAGTAGGGTAGGAAAGAGGCTGGAGCTCAAACACCAGGCCTACCTGGGTGAGAAAAGCCTGACATGAACCAGGTTCTCCGTCGTATCTCTCAGGAGCTGGGGCAGAGGGCTCTCGCATTGCCATGGCCAGAGGAACATTAGCATGACCGCTAGGTGGAGTTTGGTCAGGAATGGGGGCAGCTCCAGATTGCTGAGGGGAGAGGCTGGTGACCTGGGAAATTAGCTTAGAAACCTGGTCAAAAATTGCCCGGTTACTCTCAATCAGGTTCTGGAGGAGTTTTTCATGTTGTTCCAACCTGGCCTCCTGGTTAACGATGGCCTGCTGGATCGGAGGGACGTCATCAGGGCTGGGCTTGCGATCCGCTGAGCTCATCGTGGCCGGACTGTACTGTTACGGGGCACAGATCTGAGGCTCAAGTGCGGGAAAGCAAGCAGAGGCAGGTTGCAGGTTAGGATGACGTTTATTTACAGAGATCTTGAGAGTAGCAGTTCCACTCCAACAGGAGTAATCCAACTGAAGAGCTTCAGAGTTTGCAGTGGAGCAGCAGAGGGGAGGAAGGTCCCCACAAGGCGTCGAGCGGAGCGGTGGGCAGTCAGGGTGGGTCTTGGAAGCGGTCTGGAGAGGCTGGCTGAGATATGGCGAAAAGATAGTCCGGCATCGAGTGGCACCAAAAGCCAGGTTAAATAGGGGAAGACCAGGTGTAGGCAATCAGGCCACTCTGCCACAGGTGAGGCTCATCAGCTGATTGCACTGGCCCAGCCACTCCTGCCCACACGCACCAAGACACACGCCCACCTGAGGAACAGAAAGGGAGGGGAAAGGAGGAGAACAGAGCAATGCTGCTCCTACGTGATGGCCGAGGTGGAGGACATGACAGGCCTGCGTGCTCGAGTTTCCCCCTTCACCTACGGGCTCAGGAGACTTCCCGGTCGGAACTGGTCTGAGCGAACTTGCGATGCTGTCGCCAGACATCAGCCATCTTTGACCACCTTTGTTCCCAGTGCAACAGTTAAAATGTCAACCCAGGTCTGGTCTCTCTGCATCTGGTCTAACGGACAAATGGTGCTCTTAAGTGGGGCCTACATTTCCATGATAACGGGATATGGGACCATCAAAGTCAGGTGGTGACAGAACAGAAACTTTTTTGCCCTCATGCAGCATGGATTTACAGACTGTTTAAGGTTCCTCGCAATGAGACAGCTTTGAAAACTGTGCACACATCCTGTATTATTGACAACTGAGTGTTTTTAAAATCTTTGTCGCTCAACAGATGACTGGAGCTTGGTTAGATTAGACTTGTGGAATATGTGAAGTCCCAGACCATCGTGATTGTTTTCACGCCACATTCAGACACTCTGAGACCACTTGTACAGGCTGAGACACCTCCACCACACTAAAAATCCATTCACCTGTAATAGAGAGGAGTGTCTTCTTTGGTCCTTGTGTTTCCTTCCTGATATCAATGCACAGAGTCACTAATTGAATTTGGGCCTGCTTGGATTTCAGGTTCAGACAAGTTTCACTCCAGAGGTGAAAAAAGAAAAGATGGGATTGTCCTACAGGTAAGACTGGTCATCATCAATCACACCAGTCATTTTAAATACTGTCTTTAGTCATGGCTTGAAGTCTAAGAAATACACCAAAGTAGCTTCAGTATCATGAGGAGCAGCAGCTTTAGCAGATGGTCAGTTAGTGGTGTTCATACTCTGTGGGAAACGTTGGTCCACGTTTTCATTCCTTCTGTGGATTGAAAATAATATTTTGTGTGATTGTAAATTCTCCAGTCTTTCTGAGAACGATCTCCACACTGTGCCGTTTCCCTCCTGGGTTCAGGTTCAGGTTCCCCGGTCCTGGTCTGTTCCACTGCTCGCTGACTGATCTGGTCTTCAGTGTGACTCACGAGAGCGAAGCCACCTACGAGATGATGATCTGGGATGAGATGCAGCTTCAGTCGGCTCAGAAGGTTCCAGGAGGAGCTCTGTTCAGCATCACGTGTCCAGAGGAGTCCATCAGACAGCTGCACCTCCCTCACTGCGAGCCTGAACCCGGTGAGAGCACTGACAACCTTCAGAACCATTCAGAGGACTTCAGAATCCTCTGAAACCTTTCAGGATAATTTAGAACCCTTCAGAGCCGAACAGTGTAAACCCCTCAGACACCATCAGAAACTTTTCAGAACAACTCTTGAGACTCCTCCATGAGCCATCAGGACCCCTCAGAGCCTTTCAGGTCGTAACACGTGAGGTGACGTTGATCTTCTGTCCTCCCAGCGCTGCTCTCTGACTGCCTCTCTGTGGCTCACATCACTGATGAAGGCATGAGCTTCATCCAGCCTCTGGAGGTGACCGAAACCCACGTGGTGGTGGATGTCCCACACCTTTCAGCCCTCGGCATCGTCTGGGACTTGGTCAAACGCTTTGTGGATTTCGTGATGAAACCGATTCGCAGTCAAATCCTGCTGTTCCTCAAACCGATGCACAGACAGGGTTTCATCCTGTGGGTGATTCTGCTGCCCAGCAACGTGCCGCTGAGCAAGGTAAGAACCAGTCCACTCAGACAGAAGATCTCAGCATGTAGAAATACAGACACATTCAACAAGAGAACCCCAGGGAGAATATGTTGGCTACTGCTACATGATCCAAAGGTTCTCTCTCCCAGTTCTACATGTTCTTCCACATTCTCGTTTACTCGTTTCCGTTTACATCCACGTTTCTCAAGTTAACATGACGAGCTGTTTGCTGTGGTTGAAGGTGAAAGCTCAGCTGGTGGACTGTGAGCACATCCAGGCTCCGTCCTTCTGTCTGCTGCACACAGGCCACTATTACAGCCTGTGCAGCGAGGCGCAGCTGCAGGACTTCAACATACAGCCCGCAGTGAGTACCAGCATCTCTCCACTCAGCCAGCGGTGACTTTTGAACTCACAGCTCTGCTTGCCTTTGTTGCAGCGTGCAGAATTCTTTAGAAACTACGGACCAAACTACCACCCAACATTTGAAATGCTCATGCTGTCGGAGGCGGACAAAGTGACCCTGGTGCTGCGAGATGCAGAAAAAACCCAAGTGTGGGAGCACCAGCTCCACCTGCCTGGTGAGCACAGCGAGCGGCTGCACAGTTCATGTTCTGTCCTCCGAGGACAACAATATGGAGGCAACACCTGCCTTTTAACAGCTGGCTTCAGGATCACAGTGATCCATGACTTTTGCCTCTGTGATGAAACTCAAGGCATCATGAACTCAGTGGAACTCTCCCATTTCTGATTCCCCTCTCAGCCATGCTTGTGGTGACCACGGCGAGCAGAAACCAGCCACGGCTGGCGAGCGACATCACAGCCCAGGAGAAGCTGTTTCAGGTCCGCTGCAGCTTCGTGGAAAAGGTGTCGGAGCCGGTCCTGAACAAGCTGCTGGACGAGCTGCTGCACTGCGGCGTGCTGACCGACAGTGAGAACGAGGCGCTCAGAGCCAAACTCTGGCCGGAAAAGGCTCGGGAACTCATCGACACGGCGCGCAAGAAAGGAGCCGACGCCAGCACCAAGTTGATCGCAGTCCTCTCCGCTGCCGACCCGTATTGCTGCCGAGAGCTCGGCCTGTGTTGAGAGCCGTCAGGAGCAGGACGACAGGATCAACAATGAGCTGCTTTTCAGTCACACTGTAGAACCTGAACAGTTCCTCTCTGACCTTCGGTGAACACTGGTTGTTTTTAATCTTTTAAAGGTGCCTTAAGGAGTTTGCACGTTTTATGCGAAACAGCGCCCCCTGCAGACCTTGGGTGTAATGCAACTTAGTGAAAAACTCGTCCCTGTGGCTCCCGTGCACGGAAGAGGGGGGACTCCGTCTTCGCTCGTTTAGAAGTGCTCAAGTAAAATGTAAGTTTCTTTTACCTGGTGGAGTCTGTGCTGGAGCTGTGGCAGTGCCAGAAGCCAGTCTTTTCTTACTTTCTGGAAGATCCTGCTCAGTTGTTGCTCACTAAGCATCTGGCGGAGTAATGGCGGACAAATCGAAACTCAAGGAGCTGGAGCGCGCATTACATCATTCCTTTCAAATTCTCCCCAAAAAAATGCTGGTGCCGGACCGGCACTGTGACTTTCAAGTGACAATTTAGCGCTGTTAGAGGTACTTGTAATGAATATATCAGGGCACATTGTACACGTCATTAAAAATGTGGAACATATTTATGGTGGAAAATAAGTATTTTTAAGGTTGTAAAACTCCTTAATGCACCTTTAAGTTTCTCTTTGAGCTCATAGTTTGATCATCAGTTTGATTTGGATTCAGAACATTTGTGTTTTTTTTGTTGTATCCTGGAAAAAACTGTCGCTCATGAGAAGCTTCCCAAACTCCTTCAAGTTCACTGAATTTGAATCATTCTGATATCCTTGAGTGAACCTTTCAAGAAAGATGTTGAAAAACCATCTGGAGGTTTTCAACAATAGAGCCAAGCATCAAAAGGCTGTGGAGAATTGAAATAGGGCTTGCAGCAAAGCAGGATAGTTGTAACGAAAAGTGTGAACTCATAACTGTGTGACTTAGCAATATAATCATGTAATAATATAGTTTTTCAATGTTGTAAATCGTGTTAACAGGGGCCTGTCCCAGGGCATTACCATTAAAGGGGACATATTATGCTATTTTTCAATCACATCATATCGGCCTCAGACGCCCAAAAACATAATATTTAAGTTTGAAGCACATATTTTCATTTAAATTATCTTTTTTTAATAATTACAAAGGGTATGTCTGTATTTTTGATCCTGTCCTTGCCTCATATTAAGTCTGGCACACACTACAGGAATTTTTTAAAATCTTCCCCAGTTCAGAGCAGTGGCGGATTTAACAAATTTGGGGCCCATGGCAAAGGCAGGAATGGGGCCCTCTGAAATGAGAAGACAACACACACGCCATTTTGATACTCACTAGTTGCTCATCTCCACACGTCGACAACTGACCCTCCCAAACAGGTGTCGACGTCGCCGTTTCACTTGCTGGTTGTTGTGGATATTGTATTTTATTTTGATTCATACTAAGTTTGAACATGATTAATACCATGAACAGTAAAGCCTCAGTTGCAACATCTGTCTCATTAAAACCATCTGCACATAGGCGTCAGTTAAGGGGGGGACGTGCCCCACCCCCCCGACACACTTTTTGCCACTGCTATTTTTTTTTCTCCACCTCACACAAATCCTTCATGTGTAACCCCAGTTATTTTCAGTAGTAATAAACATTCCAACGCTCCTGAACGCACCATCCGCTGTTTGCAGAGACGCACACAGACGTTCACGAGGATTAAAAACATAAAAACAACGTGCGGCTGCTCTAAATGTGCTCTGTTCCATTGGAACAGTTACTTGGGACCGAGTTGGTCGGAGCCGAGTCGATCGGGGGCTGGGGTCGAGTTGGTCGGGGAACAACATGGATTGGGGCCGTGGCGACTATAAACCGTTGTGGGTTGCTGCTGCGAGCCGCTGCCGCAGTGAAGTATGTCATCACTTTGGGGCATTTTGAGAGCAGCTTTCTGCTTTCCTCCTTTTTCCTCCATTTTTCAGCACCGCTGGGGTAGCTTCTTTTCGTCGTCTTTTTCTCTTCTGTTCTTTTCTCTTGTCTGCTCTTCTCTTGTCTTCGCGCCGTTTGTTTTCGTATGTTTTGCTGCTGTCTTCCTGGATCCTCTCTGCACATGCGCAGTGAGATGGACCGAGCTAATGTAGTGGAGACTGAAGGGGGGGCCCGAGACACACATAATACAATAAGCATTCTGCTGGCATTTTAGCGACAGTATTTCAATCAAAACATAATTAATGTGTACAAATAAATAATAACTGTATTAACCATAAGTGTATGAGGAGTTTTATGGGGCCCCCAGGAACTTGGGGCCTTAGGCAACTGCCTAGTTTTGCCTAATGGTAAGTCCGCCCCTGGTCAGAACCCCAGGCGAAATGGTGTCTGACCGATTACAAACAAGGGATTTTATTCCCTGTGTTTGCCCAGTTATGGAGGGGTGCTTTCCTCCACTTCTTCCTTATATTCACGACCAGAGCAGACAGATACCAGACCTTCTTCCCAGTTCACTGTGGCAATTTTAATGGCTTGGCTTATCATGGCAGGCCATGAGTTGAGATGTTTAGACTTCTTCCTCTCATAAAGCACTTATGCAACAATAAGATGGACTACATGGTAAATGGCAGTGGTGGGCCGTCAGGGCCTGCAAAGCCTTCTCTGCTGGCCTAAAAATTATCTGAATTACAGACTGATGTAAATTATATTTTGTCCATAAATAATTAATAAATGATTCCAAACGGTATGTTCCAGTTCCTTTCATAGTTTTCCCGTGGTCGCGCTGCTTTTCAGACATGTTTAACATCGTTTATAGCTCACTCAAAGGTTAAACTAAAGTGACCTTTCAAATATGCCGTCACAAGTACAAAACCAGAGTGGTAAAATCACAGCTCAGTCACACAAATGGAACAGAAATATACAGCAATACAAAGCTCATAAAACCAGGATAAAATGGAAAAAGAAATGCAACAATAAATCGAGATAGAACTTGTTTAAATATACACAGAAAATATGGAACTTCAATACATGCTGATTTATCTTCAGAATGGAAACAGACATCAGCTCCGTTCAATACTCTGCATGAATATAAATGTCTTAATCCTCTACAGAGCTGCACCACTTCTCATAGGCCTGGTTCATGCTGAGATCCAGCAAAACAACAGATTTCATGACAAAATGACAAACATGCAGGTAGAAATGATCAGAATTAATAAAGCAGGTCACTGATGATGGATTTAATGTCTTGGGTTTCTCCTTGTGGCCCATTATGCTGGACTTTCAATCACTTTGACGTCATCTGCTTCTGGTGAGTCCTGTGTGGAAATGAGACGACACACAGCAATAAAGTGTCATCCCCCATCTGAAGGGCGAAGACCCTCTCAAGTCAATTACTATGTTATTAGTTACTTCTTTACATTTGTAACTTAAAGAGTTAACGAAGGGTAGATTTTCTTCTTCTGAATTTAAAGGAATACTCCGAAGATTTTGGACCCACGCCCTTTCCCTATCATTGACAAAGTCAGACAAGCTCATAAGTACCTTTTTTGTGTCTCGGCTTAAGCGGCTTAAGTCTATGGCTTCTACTGCTGTGCTCCGGTATATCCTTCCGCGAAGCACTGCGCATGCGCAGGTCTGTGTGTATCAAAACATTATTGTAATGGATTGACAAGAAAACACGTCTTTTAAAATGTTTTAGAAACATTTGGATTTGCTTCATGTGCTAATACGCCGTCCCCTGGACCACTGGAAGGAGTATTTTGTCCACTTTTGTCAGTCCGGCTCTGATTCCGATAAACTTCCAGCAATTGAGCTAAGCTAACTATGATGCTAACAGCTGGGAACCAGGCACGGGACGCAGAGATGCAAAAAAAGTATTTATGAGTTTGTCTAATTTTGTCAATGACAGGGAGAGGGCGTGGGTCCAAAATCTTCAGAGTATTCCTTCAACTATTATACTTATTAAAACAAGTTGTTTACCTTCACTTGTTTGCGGTAATGTCTCCATCTGAACCAGCTGACAGAAAGAAAAAATAAACCTATGAATATTTTGAACTGTAATTTTAAGCAATGATCAATTAGTCTACAGATGGAAAAGTTTGTCTCACCACTCAAAGATGACGATTGTACAGTAGAGAGATACAACCTGAAGGATCATCAGTGTTTTGAAGACGAGTCCAAACCTCAGTTCATCTGCAGAGAAACACGTGATCTTAATACTGAGAGTTTTCTCTAACTTAGACAATAGTTTCCAGTCTTTGCTGGATCCAAAAGCAACATAAATTAAAAACAGTCTGGTGACAAACTGCTTCAACATCTCCGATAATCCAGCCAGAGACTCAGTTTAATCTGTTAGTGAAGGTCACTTCATGGAGCCAAAAACACAGATGATTTTAACTGTTTAACCCAAAAAATCACTTTGATTCTCAAAAAATATTCACATAAAACTGTCACTTTACAGTTTTATGAAAAGAGGATGAGCAGTCGTTGAGATCCTGAATCTTTTGTTCTCAATACTGAAGAAGTATTTTATGCTTTTCAAAGGAAAGACGACACCAGAAAACACAGAGATGCAGTTTGTTTTCCGTCAGGTTTCCAGTGATGGTGATATCATGGCTGTCAAATGGGTTTGTAATAAAGTCTGTAAAAAGGTTCTACATAAAATATCCACATTAAATTGGGACAAAAGGGAACAGAAAAATCATCAACACACATAAAAATATATGAAGAAACATATATATAAAAAATAATAAAATAATTAAATTTACCTGCTTTGTTCACAGGAATTGGCGATGACGTCTGATTACCGAGAGCATTTTCAATCACACAGTAAAAACTTTCTGGATCTGTTATGTCAGCCACATTAAAGGTGTAAAAGTCTCCTTCAGACACTTTGATGGGTCCATGGTCACTGTTCTTGAACCAGGTGAAGCTGCTCACGGCAGGTTTGGCTCTGCTGGAGCAGGTCAGGGTCACCCAGCTCCCTGATGGACTGATGGAGACTGTCGTGTCTTTAGGAGAATCTGAGGGGAAAATAAGACTCAGATTAACTTGATTCATCAGAAACATCTGAAGTGTGATGAGCTGACAGGATCACTCACATGAAACCCTGAGAGTTAACTCTGTCTCAGGTGTTTTCACAGGTTCTCCTCCAGCAACAGGATACACAGCAGAGCAGCTGAGGCTGAATCCATCATGTGTGTCTGACAGAGTGAGGGTCTTCTGGATCTGAGTGCTGAAGGTTCTGTTTGAGTTTTCCTCAGTTTGGCTGAGAGCGTCTTGTTGGAGGCTCCAGGTGAGTTGAGGAGGGGAGTGTGAACAGGGAGTGAGAGCTGAGCAGGTTACAGTGACAGACTCCTTCTCCTTCAGGTCCTTCAGATCAGCTGAGACTTCTAATCTGGGCCTCGGAGGAGAACCTGCAGTTTCACATTAAACACACATAATACCTGTAAAACTACAACATAAGACAGTTTCTGCAACTTTTTCTAGTAACTAAGCCAATTCTTTGTCACTTCAGATTAATATATCAATCAGAAAAACAACTTCAAACATTGAATAAATCCAGAGAAAGCTGTGAACTGAGTTTTCAGTCAATAAGTCCAATAATTTCCAGATTGTTTTCGACTGAATACTGACAGTTTTATGTTAGATACAACAGTGCAGACATTACTTTCCTGTTGTTGCAGGAAACAAAAGCAAATTCGAATCATAAATGTGATATTTTATCTTTTAAAAGCACATAAATGAAGCAGTCTTACCTTTCAGTTTTATTTCAACAGGATCTAAAGCAGCTGTTGCCTTGAATGATTCATTCTCAATTCGAAAGAAGAACTTTGTGGTTTTTTCAAGTTTCAATACATTAAACTTGGTGGTGCAGTCTCTTTCTTTCAGGTCTCCAATGATGCTGATATCAGGGTAGTTAACTGCATCACTGCTGTTAAAAATTATTCTCTCTGGATGACCCTGAAAAGGTGCATCATCTTTAATCCACACTGCAACAATTTTTCTTCTGTTGTCAAAGCCTTTCTCTGAAGCAGGTCTGAAGCTACAGGGGATAATCAAACAGGATCCATTCACTGCTTCCAGACTC
Source organism: Salarias fasciatus (assembly GCF_902148845.1). Lineage (NCBI taxonomy): Eukaryota > Metazoa > Chordata > Actinopteri > Blenniiformes > Blenniidae > Salarias > Salarias fasciatus. Next base: position 20,936,502 of record NC_043753.1, on the reverse strand, counting down.
TTCGGTGCAGTGATGAAGAGATCAGCTTCTTCACCGGCACAAAGAACCAAATCAGCTGGAAAAACAAACAATTTGTGAGCTCAATTCACAGTCTGAATCACCTTCAAATCATTCTACAAATATATTAAATAACATCAACAGAGAGCTCACCTGGGAGGAAGAAAACAGTCAGAAGAAGAAACATGTTGACTGGAACCTGCACATTCACACAGTGGACATGTTAAAGGAACCCTATAATGAAAAGTGGACTTTCATGAGCTTTTAACATTGTTAGTGTGTGATAACCTCACAAAAAAAAATAATAATAAATTCAAGTCAGTATTTCATTTTATTCACACATATTTGAGTAATCTACATGAATATTCTGTCCAAGCTCGGCCTCCCCTGAAAATACTGGAACCAGTCATGAAGCGCCAAATACACGAGTGTAGCCTCGTAGCAAAGCGCTTAATTTGTTTGTTTGCTCAAAAACTTTTTTTACCCCTCCAAAAGAAGAGCACAGCCATCAAAAGTGGTTGGATTTTGTATTGGGGAGTATACCACAAGAAACACCCTTCTTTAATTTTTCTGCGACAAACATTTCACTGCTGACTGCTTAACAAATCTTGGCCAGTTTCAACGTGGAATCTGTGAGGCTGACTCTTTAAAGTGCTGCAGTTCCTCCACTAAAGCCATCAGATGGACATCCAGAAAGTACATCTGACCTGCATGCTGCAAACAGTACTTTCATCAAATTGAATTCCAAGGCGTGGTTAAGTGAGTGACCTATGTGTCAATGTGTAGAATTTACTGCTCTCAAAATTATTGCGTTAATGGGCGACAATTAATTTTTAGAATTAGTGCCGTTAAAAATTTTCACGCATTTGACGCATGCATAATGACCTGCCCCATACAGCCTATAATACCTCTCAGTGACGAGCAGGGGGCAGAGCGGATGCATGCATGCGGTGAATGTAAATATGGAGGAAGAGCAGGTTGGCCCTCTGGATGGGGAATTTCAGTTTAAAAACAATTCAGATGGAAAAATAAATTAAAGCCGCAAGCGGCATTGGTCGGGACCGAGCCTCCCCGCCGGCCAGCGACTGAGACGTCCACCCACTAACATGAAGCTGTTAGAATCTGTCTTCCATTAACACAGAGTTGTTAGCATGTCCCATCCACTAACATGCAGTTGTTAGCTTCTGTCATCCACTAACATGGAGTTGTGAGCATCTGTCATCCACTAACATGGAGTGGTAAGCAGCTCCCATCCACTAACATGGAGCTGTTAGCATCACTTATCCACTAACATGGAGCTGTTAGCATGTCCCATTCACTAACATGGAGCTGTTAGCATCTCCCATCCACTAACATGAAATTGTTAGCATCTCCCATCCACTAACATGGAGTAGTTAGCATCTCCCATCCACTAACATGGAATTATTAGCATCTCCCATCCAATAACATGGAATTATTAGCATCTCCCATCCAATAACATGGAATTATTAACATCTCCCATCCGCTAACATGGAGTAGTTAGCATCTCCCATCCACTAACATGGAGTAGTTAGCATCTCCCATCCACTAACATGGAGTAGTTAGCATCTCCCATCCACTAACATGGAGAAGTTCGCATCTTCCATCTACTAACATGGAATTGTTAGCATCTCCCATCCATTAACATGGAGTAGTTAGCATCTCCCATCCACTAACATGGAGTAGTTAGCATCTCCCATCCACTAACATGGAGTAGTTAGCATCTCCCATCCACTAACATGGAGTTCTTAGCATTTCCCACCCACTAACATGGAGCTCTTAGCATCTGTCTTCCACTAACATGGAGTAGTTAGCATCTCCCATCCACTAACATGGAGTAGTTAGCATCTCCCATCCACTAACAAGGAGTAGTTAGCTTTTGCCATCTGCTTTTGACAGTCACTGAATGAAGGCAATAAGTGTCTGAGTTTGATTGACAGCTGCTGTCAGCTGTGTAACTGCACTGTATGCCCATATATGGTCATTTCAATTAGAGTGGAGAGAGGAGAAAATAAAAGTCTTTTTTGGGGAAACAACTGCTCGTTGTTCCTTTGCTGTTTGGCATAACTGAACAAAAAATATCACGTTTGACAGGAAAATTTGTTGTCTTTCAGTTGGTGAGGCTTTCAGAGCAGTCAGACTTTTAGTTTGGACCCCAGAGGCCTCAGCTTGTGAGAAGCACGAGATTTTTCCCCATCCGGCTCCATTATAACTGAGAGCAAAAAAAATGCAGAGCGCACACCTTTTCTTACCTGTGTAAACGTACATATATCATGATATTTTACCCACTTATGTTACATCATCTTGTTCGGGAGAACCTGCTGGAACTTTGCGTGTGCTCGGTTTGTTGATAGGAGTCACGGTTTAGCCGCAGTCGCCACTTGTTCGAGGTGCTGAAAAAAGGCGACTTTTTTCCTTTTTTCCCCATTATAACGGATGAGGGCCGGAGCAAGGCAGGATTTCAGACTTCCAACTTTGAACGCTAATAAAATCCACACCGTCAGACTTTTGACAAAGTTGTTCACAACTTTTGTAGAGAAATGTGTCCTCTTTCACGTCGTGTGACTCTTATGTCTGCACGACAAACGGTCTCGGAGGAGATAATTTTTTTGTGAGGAGTGATTTTGATCAAAATTTTACTTTGAAAGGGAAATAGCGGACTTCCTGTTGGATTTAGGTCAGGGGTGTGAGCGCGTGAAATGTAGATCTTGATGAGATGAACGCGTGAGTGTTGGTTTGATCTGTCTACGACATTCCTGCGGGCTGTAGCGACTGTTTTAGACGTTTTTTGGGATCTAGGTGGCGCTAGAGAGCAGATGGGGTCAATTTTTCCATTTTATAAAATTTTTCGCCGGTCATGATGTGCGTGCCAAATTTGGTGAGTTTTCGTGCATGTTTAGGGGGTCAAATTTGCGTTTATAGACGAGGTCAGTAAAATAACAAAGAAACAAACGGACGAATAACAATAGAGACCTTGCCCTCCAGGCAAGGTGGCCTGCGGCCACCTTGCCTGGAGGGGCTCGGTCCCTAATAAGGAGAAGGTCATTTCCACTCACTGCAGGAAGGAGTTCCGGTTCCACCGGAGCTATTCTAGCCTAAAGTACCATCTCGAACATAAGCATCCGAGGTCTTCCAGTCCCAAAGCTACAGCTAGCTTGTGACAGACCACGCTAACTGAGCGCCGGCCAATGACCAACTCCACCAAGGAGAAATTAACCAACACAATAGCTGAATGAGTTGCAAAGGACTGCAGACCGATTAGCATTGTTGAAGACAAGGGCCTCGCAAAAACAAGAGTAGCGTCCCTCGACCCGTCCTACAAGCCACCATGCAGAACCACAATAATGACGAGGATCCACAGCCTGTATGAGACCGAGAAAAAGAAAAAAGAAGAGGCTTTATCTCAAGCGGAATGTATATAATGCAGAATGAATATACTGTATATGTCGCCCTGACAGGAGACCACTGGACCTCAGTGAGTAATACTGCACATCACATCACTACAAAATGGGAACTGGTCTCATTCGCACTAACTTTAATAAAAAAAAGAACGCCGCTTTGCATCGGCATGCGCTGAACAGTTCCAAACTGTTGTGCGCAAGTGGGATATCGAGGGGAAGATTACAATCATAGCGACGGACAGCGCACGTAATATGGTTGCCGCAGCTCGCATTCTTCCATACAATCACATGCCATGTATCGGCCACATCATACAGAGAAGCATCACTGTGAGTCTGGCCGACAGTGGGTTTGACGCTCTGTTCGCCAAGTGTCGCAAAATTGTGGGTCATTTTAAGAAGAGCCCAGCGAACCTGGCGGAGCTGAACGCAGTGCAAAAGTCATGAAAAAAAAACGGAGGAGCCACTGACCCAGGACGTTTCAACGCACTGGAATTCCATGTTGGAAATTGGTTGCCTGTCACGCAATCAAGATGCAATAAAAGCCACGCTGAGCCAACAGCAGCATAAACTCGTTATGCTGACGCCAGCCGAATGGGACAAAATCCACAAACCTGAAACCCTGCAAGAGCCCTGTTGGTAAGTATGGCCAGTTGGCAATTTAGACCATAAATCCACTTTGAGAACCACTGAAGTGACCACATATTGTAGATTGTAGGCTGACATCAAATTAATAAATGAATAGGCTATATAATGTGACCATTCATTGCATTAATTTAAATTTAAATAAAACAAATCAATCGATCAGTCTTTATTTATAAAGCACCTTTCATACATAAGATGTATCACAAAGTGCTGTGCTTAAAAGACCACTCCCTGAAGACCTGAGGGCTCTACTGGGCTCATATGGTAAGCAAATCACATAAATAAGAGGGTCCAACACCATTATGAGATTTAAAAACCAATAAAAGAATTCATTCTAAAAAAATTAATTATCTAACAAGTTGTGTTTAAGTAATTTACTTATCTTTCCTTTTCTGTCTGTGTGTGTGTGTGTGTGTGTGTGTGTGTGTGTGTGTGTGTGTGTGTGTGTGTGTGTCTCTCTCTCTCTCTCTCTCTCTCTCTCTCTCTGTGGGTGTGTGTGTGTGTTTTCCACTGCAGGTATGTAACTGAGCTCCTGGGAGAGGCCTACGTCTCCTGCTCCATGGTACTGCCTGCCCTCCGCCACTTGCAGAATACGACGGCAGTGTCTGAATTGGACCCTGCATACGAGTATGTGGTGAATTTCAAGGAGAAAATCAAGGACGACCTAACCTCTCGCCAACAGAACATCAACCAGGAATGGCTCAAGCTAGCAACGGCGTTGGATCCACGTTTTAAAGACTTAAAGAGCCTGACCAAGACAGAGAGAGAAGACGTGCGGACCACACTTGGAGGAATGCTGCGAGATTTGAAGTTTGAAGAGAGGGAAGAATACTGTCCCGTTAGTGAAAGAAAGAAAGAAAGAAAGAAAAGTCTTGTTGATTTTGAAGAGAAAACGGAATACTGTCTAAGACATAAATTATGTTCTTGAACAATATTAATGCCATCCAGTGTGGATTTATGGCTGTAATGAACAAATACAGTATGTTGCTGTGCAGTATATATCCGCCTTGTGTCATTTCTTTCCATTCTAACAATAATTTACAGAAAAATATGACATATTTTGGGGATCATTTGAATTGTGATTAATTCCGATTAATTAATTTTTAAGCTGTAATTAATTCCATTAAAATTTTTAATCATTTGACAGCCCTAGAATTATTAATATTTCTCAATGTGAAAATACTCCATTGTGCCACAGGTGCTAAAATAGCCTGTAACAGCTGAATTTGGCAGTCTCTGAAATTCATGATACAGCTGCTTTAAAGACCCATGAAAAGAAAAGAATAAGATATCCAGTTCTGTTCTTTCAATAAACAATAATATTTACTAAAAAATATCATGTAAATTTAGAACTAAAACAGTTTTGCTCATGTTCTTCATATGTATTCAAAATAACATTGAATCTATTTCTCTGTTGAATCACAAAAACATTCTGATAATAGCTTTAAGAACAAAATGCTGACGATACAGACGTAATTCTTGATATAATAGTTCAAAATACAATTGATGTGTTTCAACAAACATCTAAAGTCAAAATGTCTACTGTTTCGAAGTTTCTCACCAAATGTGTGTTTTCCAGCTGATCAGCTGCAGCTAAAGTCGTCCAATCAGTTGAAATGTGAACAGAAGCAGAACTGCTGCTTCAAGAAGTCTTCTGAATTCTTAATCTGTCCTCAAAAGAAGAAGTTCTTTTGCATCTGCAGCTCAGTGGGGTGTGAGAAGCTTATTTCTGCAGTTCAGTATTTCACATCTCTTTGACTTTAACTCACAACTCAAATTCTTACCAAGTTTCTTCTTACCAACCAGGCTTGTTTTAAGTCAAATTGCCTAATTCCACGTGATTTAAGATAAATCCATTTGTTGTATCAGAACATTTTCTGACAACAGAACAAATGAAGTCTTGATTTAAGGAGCATTGTCTTAAAACAAGATTCTTTCTCTTGCTGAAATATACTTTTCAAGTGGATTCATCTTAAATCAAGTGGAATTAGACATTTTGAGTGATGGGTCAAAAAAAAGTAACATTTTGAGTTTTTGATCAAACAGCATTGGAATAAACCTGAAATGTAATGTCCCATAATGCACTTGGTGGTGCTGGGTTATTGTAAAGTCCAGTCTGACTTTAATGGCAGCTGAAGGTGTTGGAGGACTGCCATGACAGTTCAATCATCACAATTCAGCACCTCAGGGTGAGAAACAGTCATTTTAAGTAAAAAACCATGAGACTTCAGTCACTGTGAAACAAACTACAGTAACAAACTTCCTGTGTTTGCTTTAACACCCTGTTTTTCTCAGATGTTTATCAGATAGATCCTCTTTATTCACTATTCTCCATTTGTTAAACATGGTTGTAAATTCTGAGAACTGTGTTGCTGCAAATATAGTTTAAAGTTAGAAGATCAGCTGTCATGCCGTCTGCATGTTAGAAGTTTAACGTTCTGCCCCAACCCCCCCAAAAAAAAATAAAACAAACAAAGAATCGTTATGAAAAACAACAATATTCTTTAGCCCCTCTAATAGATTTGTTCAAAACAATTCTGCATAATAAACCATTTGTTCCGAGACGCTATAGCAGTAACTGAGCGTTCTTTCCCAGCTGCCCAGTAAGCTAGCACACCTGCTAACATTAGCACAACAGAACTCAGCACACATTATGAGATCAGAAGAGGAAGATCTTGGTTTACAGATTCCTGTAGTGTGATCCAGGATTAAGAGGCTGACTGAGGATTGCTGAAGACTCTTTAGGATTGCAGCTTGATGAACAAAAGAGCAACATGGACCTTTGAACTCATCAAGAGACAAAAAAAGTATGTAAATTGATGTAAAGGCAAAATGTTGACATAACTGAAGTTAATGTTTCATGCTCAATGAGCCAGCATCTTTTGAAAAGGCTTTTCAGCAGAGTGACACAGTCAGGGTGAGGCTCTGCACCAGTCTGGCTACAATTTAGTATAAAGACAGCCTAAATAAGAAATTAGCATCAGGAATTTCAAAACAGGCACAGCAAGAATTAAACATCATGATCAGAAGAGAATCCAGTCCTGCAGTGGTTGCCTGTTCAGACTCCACCTCCCTCACTGACCAGCTGAACTGCTTCTTCACCTGCTTCAACATCAACATCCTCAGCTTCCTCCTCCAAGCTCCCACCACACCAGCAGCTGGAGACCTCCATCCTGCACAGAGTAAACCCTGACAAAGCCACTGGACCTGACAGGCTCGGACGCTGGCTGCTCAAGGAGAGCTCGATCCAGCAAGGTGGGGCGTCAACCAGGCTGTTCCAGCACCTCCTGGACACGAGCACCGTCGACAACCAGTGGAAGGACTCCACCACTGCATGCAGCCTCCTGCACCCCGTACATTAACATGACTTTAGCTACAAAAGTAAAGCCGACAGAGGAGGTGGCCCTCACTCCTGGGTGGAGGTCCCTGAACTGCTTGATTCCACTTCAAATGGCATCTAGAGTTGCTTTTGACATCTGGTCATGAGGACAGTGAAGGCGTCTCTCTTCCAGAGTGTTTGAGCAGCAGTTCAGGATCTTCCCTCTATTCTGCACAGGCTGCAGGCTGGAGACTCCTACTTTTCCCTGGATCAACAGCCTTCTGCAGTGGTGCTCGGCTTCACACAGTTCTGCTCCAGAGACTTTGTTCTCCACCGTGTGTTCCCGTCTCATCCAGGCTCCTTGTTGCTGAATCCCCACCGTCCCCCACCCCAGGGTTCATCTTTATCTTCTATTGATTTTCCATCTTTATTTTCTAGAATACTGTTTTTTAAGTTCCAGAATGTTTGCTTGTTCTTCAGTTTGAAAAAAAAAAAATAATAATAGTGATCTTGAAATTTAGAAACCACATCCAGGAAAACACACAGACGCCAACAGTGCAGGAGGAGAGCGAAGAGGAAGAGGTCGATGAAACATGTTCTCTCTGTACATGTTGAACAGATGTCAGTAGCTAAAAAAAAAATCTACATATGTGACAAATGAAAAAGAGAGAAAAAATACAATCCATCTGATAAACATTTGAGAAAAAAGAAAAAAACAGTGTGATAAAGCAAACAGAGGAAGTTGATTAGTTTGTTTCATAGTGACTGAAGTCTCATGGTTTTCTGAAGTGACTGTTTTATGATGGTGGCGAGGGCCGAGAGTCACCTCTGGTTCCTTCCTGTGGTTCCTTCTTACTGGGGGTGTGGTCTTCTCTGACTTGATTCTCTGTGGCGCCCTCAGGTTTAGTGGAGAAGCGGGGGCGTGTGTTTCGTGGTTCTGGGCCTGTTTGCCTCATTTACCAGCAGTGATGTTGCTAAAAGTTGCTCCACATCAAGTTCCTGCTGAACCCAGAAGACAAACCTTCTCCTGATAATTTAATCAAGTTCACTGTGTAATTTTGCCAGATTTTTCTGGAGAGTATTAAAATTATACATTTTTCTGAACTTTATTGGATAAGCAATAAAATAAACAATGTTTCCATTTGCCTTGACATCTATATGGCCGTCATCTTGGATTTGAAAAAATGGCTGCCGTAAAAAAGGTTTTCGTCAATAACTCAGCTTCTGAATAACCTAGAAATTAGATTTTGACAGCTAATCCACCATTTTCATGGCCAAGGAATTCAATGTTATCAAAATAAATAAGCTAAATTCAACCACTGTTGAAAGCATCTGCAGAGAACTGATTACATCTCTATCTCCCTTCATGTAGACTTGTAGCCAGGTTGCTTTGCCGATACCCAGGGTTCACAATAGGTGACCATCTCTTTGTGGACCCAAGGAAAAAAACAAAAACACAGCGCACCGCTCTGACTGACTAACGCGAGGTGAGACTGGCCGAGAGCGAGCAAGTGAGTGAGAGAAACGATCGTTCAGTCCTTCTCCTTTACTGAAAAACACTGCATCATATCATAGAACATGTCACAACTTCTTCTGGCACTGTCTCGCTGTCTGACAGACTTTTTTCTAACTTGAAGAGAGAGGCTGCGCTTCAGGGGCCCCTCTTCTTCTGCGGTGTCTGTGTAAAATCAGGTTGAACACCTGAACAGCCCACTAGTCACATGAAGGGAAAATGCATGTGACCAAAATGATTCATTTGCAAAAGGAAAAGGACACTTTGTTTTACTTTTGAGATGTATGTGAACATTTGAATTCTCAAGACACTTGATTTGACTTTCGTGAAAGTTGTTGTTTATTTTTATTTGACTGAGTAATACTAAGTGAGAAAGAATATCAGTGTGATACTGAAAATAATTGTTTTTGTGCCTTCCACTAACTCCTGATAATTACAGTACAGCAAACCCAGCCTCAAACCACATTAAAACATAAAATAAAAAGTCCAAAATTCTCCACCAACACGCATGTACTGTGGACCTATGACTTCCACAATACTTATTTTACGGACCTTTTACATTTTAATAATTGAGAACCCCTGGCCTATACCAGAGAACCTTCCATTGTTGTCAGCTCCAGTGAATGGATGGAAGGCCGGCAAAGCCTTTGCTCTCTCTGCCCCTATGGCTCTCCTTATTGGCTCTATCCCTATAAACCCAGAGGCCATGGAAACGGACGTATTCTTCAGCTTGAGGTCATAGTTTGCTATGACTAACACGAGGACATCTGTGTCTGGGGAGAAGAAAACCATCTGTGCATCTGATGGATTTCGCTGTGATGCCAGAACAGCCTGGTAGATCAACAGTGTGTCTGCTTCTTCATGGTTGTTGTCTTGGAAGAGCAAGTCTCCGTTGCTCCTGGTATGCCCTGAAGAAGAGGTGGTCACCAGTTTGTTTGATGTACTGTTGTACTCTAGAGTCTTTGCAGCAAGATAGTTGGTCAGGTCAGCCTTCGTCTCGTAATGTGAAAGGAACCTGCTCATTGGGATGTGTTTTATGTGTGTGTCATCTCTAACCTGATACTGGACTGGTGCTCTTCCTTGCCTTCCTTTATCACTGGTAGCACTCTTCAGAGAATCTTCCCTGAATGCGTCAAACACATGGATGATGTCATCATAAACTTATGTGAGGGACATCAGCCTGTCGAAGCATTCACTGAGATCTTTGGCTGTTACTATGGTTGTTGGTTTCTTGGCCATCTTCTGCAGTAGGACCATTCCATCTACCAGGGCTGTCTTGCAAATTGGAGCATCTGGTGTGGTGTCCATCCCATCTGCTGGCTGCTGAACTTCCTGTGGAGTTCCTGCTGTTACCAACTTGTTCAGGAGGTGGATCAACTTCGATTTGTCCAGGCATGACAGGATTGTACCATCTGGAGCAAAAAGAGCTCTTGGTGTCAGAGTGAATTCGTGGTTCCTAATGGCCTCTTTCTGACTGATGTCTCTGCTGGACCTGGCCAGGACCATCAGTCTGCCATACAAGTCCTTGGTCTCATTTACTACAATAATCAGATCACTAGATAAAGGTTTCCTTGTGTTTGGTGCTAAGTATGGCTTAATGATGAATTTGTCTTATGAAATTAGACAGTATTTGCAAGAACTGCAGTAACAAGTGTCTCAAGACACCTGCAACTGGGAGCTTTGGAATCCTTGGCCTTACAGTTGGTAGTTTAGCAGTCAAAATAAAAATTGTAAGTTATTTAGAAGCTGAGATATTGACGAAAATGCTTTTCACAGCAGCCATTTTGTAAAATCCAAGATGGTGGCAATATAGGACTTGGGCCAAATAGAAACATTGTTTTTCTGATTGTTCATGTTATAAGGTCTCCAAAAATGTATAGTTTTGATACTCTCCACAACATAGTGAATCTGAATAATTTGAATATGGAACTGTTGCTGGTTCAGAACGAAGTTTAGATCGGTCTTTTTCAGAACTATGACTAAAAGGAAAATCTCCTCCTCACCCCCCCTCACAGTCTTCCTTTTGGTAGAGCAGACTCTATTTCAACACTAAAAGACTCTCAGTCATGTAATACTGTGCATCTTAGTGTGATTTTCTCTTTGCTCCAAACAGGAAGCCTTCATTCTTTGATGACTGCCATTTCAGTGAGCATCAGCTTTGTGTTCATCTTCCTGCTTTTCTCTGTCTGGTCAGTACCTTGAACTAAAACATGTGACAGCAGCAGCTGTGTATTAATGCTGGTTTGACCTCAGTCTGGACTTCTTCCCACTTGATGGATATTTTCACTTTCCTGATGTCTTTCAGGTGGTTTAAGAAGCGTTGACGCCCACAACAGACTCAGGTCGGTACATTTCACAACGCGTGGTTCGACTGTGCTCTTTACTGTTAGTCACCAGTCAGCCAAAACATTATGACCAGGTGGCTAATATCCCTGTTTTGCTGCTAAAGCAGACTGAACCTGTCGAGTCATTAACTCCAATAGGTCACATGATATTGTGATGTGGCGTCTGGCTCTACACAATGTATTTCTATTTTTTACTCTACTTGACGAGAAGCATCCAATTCTTATTCATTGTGCTCCATTTATCCTTATTCGCTAGTTGACAGTGAACAGAAGCTGAATTGAGTGGAGCGTGCCAAGTGTGGCAAACATGAGAGGGAACATGAATATTGTTAATCAGTGTAAATTTTTTGATTTTCCTGGATTTGTGTTCATTGATGACTTTAGTGAAACTGTTAGTTGGTGATGAGTAGCTGTTGTGTGAATTTGTATTTTTGGTCACATGGGAGGTGCAACAGGGATATCAACAGGTCTTCTGCACACAGAACTACACCTGAGGCAACATGTAATTGTTTCACACACACACACACACACACACACACACACACACACACACACATATACATACATATATATATATATATATATATATATATATATATATATATATATATATATATATATATATATATATATATATTGAAAGTTCTTATTTTTATCATTTATTCCTGTTTGTAAATAGAATTTGCTTTCCTGTCTTATTTGATATCTGACATTCTTTTCAATTTATTCTGTGTGGAGCAATGCTGAAAAAAAAGTATTTATTTTTAACATATTTAAGAGTAAAACTATTTTTAACATTAAATTGCAATAACTGCAAATTCGAACAGTCAGCTCTTATGAAAATTTATATCATTTTCAAATGACAGTAAATGCAACAAAATCGTTGTAAATATTTCAGCCTCATTTAAGTCTCATAAATATAAAACATAATGACAATTGTATTCAACGAAATAATGACATTTGTATTCAATTATGGTGAAAAAGTCAGGTTTTTTTTCAGACTAAAGCTGAACTATATGTGCCTATTGAGCATTTATTTATTAAAGCTTGCTGGAAAAATTAACAAGTCATTGTTTCTGCAAATGATCTGTTTATTCATTGCACCATAATAAACATCTTGATAAACACCTTAATAATCTCAGTCATATTTCATTATTGGCCCAGAATCTCACACAGTGTGTGTGTAAATGATCAGTGTTCAGTCGTCCAGTAGAACTGAGCCACTGTCCTCTTGTTGTCATCTCTTCTTTATGGATCATTCGTCGAAAAATGAAGTTAGTGGATTGATTTAAGTTTGACATCCAGATTATCTTCCTCCCACTAACTGATATAAATGCAGCTGATATCCAATACTCAGAGCATCTTAATCTCATTACTTTTGTTTTCAGTTTTCTTATATAACTGGAATACAGCATCATGTTTCAGCATTATTAATTCAGGATTTGTTGATTCAAACATGTCAAGAAGCCTCACATTAAAGACTGTGTGTGTGCGTGCGTGCGTGCGTTTGTTTTCCTGGCTCACGTTGTTCAGGCAGACACTGACACCTCTTGTATTGTGAAACGATGTGACGTCAACAGGACAATGTCTGAAATTAATTTTAAAATGATTTTTTTTTTTTAATGAAACATGTTTAATGTTTAATTGTGGATTGTGGCGGACTGGCTGGTTCAGGGATGTAGGTGAACAATCTAGGATCAATCTGCAATATGTGGCAAGAGTCACTGTAGTTATTCCAAAATCATACAAGATGGTACACAGTCGTAGGAAAATAATACCAAGTGGAATAATCGCAGATGATTCTATGGCATTACTTATGACTGTTGATCCGACCTTTCATACTGTTTTATACATGCATAAAGGTAGGCAGTGAATATCAACACAGTTACATTAAAACAGCAGATTATGAAGAAACAAATATACATTTTTAGTCACTTTTTATATTTTTTACACGAAAAAATGTTTTGGAATTGTGTGGCATATCAATTTGTTTAATGAATCATTTTCATATTTCTGTATTTACTTTCAATCATGACAGTTTCAGTCTGCCATAGTTTTACAGCATCCTGGAAAACATCAACTTGCACAGAGAGGTAAGATTAAAAAGCCTGGAGAAATTGATTTTCTGGCTTCAGTGAACTGTATAAAGTAACTACATAGCCTGGCTAAATTTGGCAAGTATTTCATTTTGTGAGGCTGAGAGCTGACCTCATTGGACTGTAGCTCACAAATGATCAAAAAAAAACCACCTCATGAACTGCTTGCTTTTGAGGTTGAAAATGACCCTGAACACAAGGTTCCACTGGCAACAAAACTCCTGAAGTTGGTGTTGAACATTCAGGCCACCACAGCATCGGTGGAGAGGTCTACAGCCATAAGAGGACAGAGCAGGGAAGACTTTCACCTCTGGCTGTGATGTCCATTGAGAGGAGAGGCTCATCAAACTGAAGTCAAAACAGAGGAGTTTCACAATGCTGTGATCAACAACGTTGTCAAGAAGGACAAACACTTGGATTTAATCTTCAGTTAAAGTAACTCTGAACTCTTTCCTGATGGCAGTGTTTATTGTGTAAGTCATGAGGTGATAATGCTCAAACATTACATTGTTGTTTTATAGATATGAAATCCGTGTTCTTAAAGGGCAACTTCGGTTTTTTGACATCTGGACCTTATTTCTCGGTGTGTGCATGCTCATATACTCACTCAGACAAACATTGTGCAGCTCGGAATCCTTCAGAAGTTATTTAGATCCAACCGATGTAGCCGCACTTAGCGGGGGCCACGGCAATGGAGCTTCAGCGCGGGACATAATCTCTGCAAAGTCGCTCATTTCGGCTGTATTTTTTCCTCCATCGGCGCTGGGTTGCCTTTCGGTCGGAAGGGGGGCCTCCGGCGGTGTCCCGCGGCCTGGCTTGGAGCGCGCATCCGCCGGGCGGCGGAGATCTGGATTCTCCCGCTGAGGAGAGAGCTCCGGCCGCGGTGCGGCGGGCCGTCGCGCGTGCCGCAGCCGGCGTGGAGCGCGCATCCGCCGGGGAGCAGAGATACGCTTCCTCCCGGCGAGGAGAGACATCCAGCGGCCCAGCGGCTGCATGCGAGCCGTGCGTCTTCGCCGGTGCCCGGAGCCTCCGTGGAGCAGCTGAGGGCCATTTTCCAACTCGGCCCCTGGAAGTCAGACGCCGGGGCACCGTGACAGCCGAGGCCGACTCAAAGTGCCTCTCTGCTGGGGAGAGAAGCTCCGCAACATTCCCATCTGAGCTAATTGTGGCTAAGTTAGCGAAAACTGTCAGCTCTTCAGCTGACCCACCTGAAGACGGTAGACGAGCTGACTTTATGATAACACTGGCGATGGATGAAGAAATACAGCCGAAATGAGCGACTTTGCAGAGATTATGTCCCGCGCTGAAGCTCCATTGCAGTGGCCCCCGCTAAGTACGGCTACATCGGTTGGATCTAAATAACTTCTGAAGGACTCCGAGCTGCACAATGTTTGTCTGAGTGAGTATATGAGCATACACGCACCTAGAAATAAGGTCCAGATGTCAAAAAACCGAAGTTGCCCTTTAATAGCAGACGTCAACCGGATAGCCGTGTGAATGGCATGAATTGAGGCCACATAGGCACAGTAGAGCATTCAGCATGAGTCATGATGACCTACTTCTTTCTGGTTGTTCAGTTCACCTATTCATGAAATTGGGATTTTGACATGGACCAGAGAAAGAGAGAGAGAGAGAGAGAGAGAGAGAGAGAGACATTTCAGCACCACAGACAGCTCTGCGTCAGTGTTTCATGGTGGTGAAGGGACTGGCCACAACATCCACATCCCTTCATATGAGTTGAGTTTCAACAACTGATCTCACCTTGTCAAGTCCAGGACTCTGACGCCCTCTAGTGGTCTGAGGATTTCTCCTGAGAAAAACAAAAGCATTGTGGATCATTGTGGTTCATGCAGCGGCTTCTGAAGAGGCACATTTCCACATTTCCGGTCTGTGTACAAAAGTTTGACAGATCTATTCTCAATCCCAGGCTGTGAGCGTGTCTGACATCCAGCGCCCGACCCCCGGTCACCCCCTCAGCTCTCTCCCCAGCCCCCAAGCAGCAGAGCTCCGACCGCGGGTTGAATCACTTTGACAGACGATCAACCTGCAGCCTAAGTCCAAAAAACCACGAAGATAAACTCAAAAAAAAAAAAAAAAAAAAGTAAAATCACAATTGTATTATTGTTTTTATGTTGTTGTTTTCTTTGCTCTGTCTAAAAAAAAATTCCGGTTCCTTCATGCTGATGACTCTTCAGCTCAGACTAAACGGAGTTCTGCAGGGTTCTGTGTTTGGGTCCATACTTCTCACATCATACATTCTTCCTGTGGAGCAGGAGTTCACAACGTTTTTCTTGACAGACCCAAGTTAAAGCAGTTTTTCCACTTAACCTTTTTCACTTTCATCACTTCACAGATTCTCATGACTTTATGTCAAAGAAAAACTTTATTTCTGTAAAGCATTAACACAATGATTTTGTGGGAAAAAAAGAAAATGAATCAAGTTTTCTATTGTCATTACTGAAATGACTACTACAATAGATACAAAGCAAATGAAACCAGGAGAAAATAGGGAAAAAAGCAACAATCAATTGAGATAAAACTTGTTTAAATGTACACAGAAAATATGAAGCTTCAATGCATGCTGGTTTATCTTCAGAATGGAAACAGACATCAGCTCTGTTTAAGACTCTACATGAATATAAATGTGTTAATCCTCTACAGAGCTGCACCACTTTTTATATACAGGCCTGCTTCATGCTGAGACCCACCAAAACAACAGATTTCATGACAAAAATGACAAACATGCAGGAAAAGATGATCGGAATTAATAAAGCAGGTCACTGATGATGGCTTTAACATCTTGGTTTTCTCCTTGTGGCCCATTATGCTGGACTTTCATTCACTGTGTTCACGTAGTCTGCTTCTGGTGAGTCCTGTGTGGAAATGAGACAACACACATAATGAAGTGTTATCCCCCATCTGAAGCTTGGAGACTCTTTCAAGTCAATTATTCCATTTGTTGTCACTTATTTACATTCGTACAATTGGAGTAAGTTAAAGAGTTAATGAAGGGTAGATTTTCTTCTTCTAAATGTAACTATCATACTTATTAAAACAACTTGTTTACCTTCACTTGTTTGCGGCAATGTCTCCATTTGAACCAGCTGAAAGTAAGAAAAAATAAAACTATGAATATTTTGAACTGTAACTTTAAATAATGATCAAATGGTCTACAGATGGAAAAGTTTGTCTCACCACTCAAAGATGATGATTGTACAGTAGAGAGATACAACCTGAAGGATCATCAGTGTTTTGAGGACGAGTTCAATCCTCAGTTCATCTGCAGAGAAACACGTGATTTTAGTACTGAGTTTTCTCTAACTTAGACAGCAGTGTCCAGTCTTTGCAGGATCCAAAAGCAGCATAAAGTGAAAACAATCTGATGACAAACTGTTTCAGCATCACCGATAATCCAACCAGAGGCACTCAGTTTAATCTGTTAGTGAAGGTCACTTGATTGGTCATCTTGATTCTCAAAAAATATGATTATAAAAATGTCCCCTTGCAGTTTTATGAAGAGAGGATCAGCAGTATTTGTTAACCCGAATCTTCTTAGGTTTCCAGTGATGGTGATATACTAGCTGTCAAATGGGCTTGAGATAAGATTGTTAAAAATATAGAAACATTATATAGGAACAAGAGGGAAAAGACTGAAAATCAATACACATATGAATATAAATTAGGGCTGTCACTTTAATGCATTAATTACATTAATTAATTACACCGCAAATTAACGCATTAAAAAAATTTATCTAAGATTAATTATAGCACACTTTAGTGGCAATTCAATGTGAATGGAATTATTGTCTTATTTAGAGGCATGTTTTACTTGTAGTATTCATTTTAAATTGCTGTATTGAGTTAGTTTTAGTATTAATTTTGAATTTAGTTTGCTTCAGTGGCTATTTGAGACTCAGCCTTGTTTTATTTCAGATTTTTTTTTTTTTCATCTATTTTTGTACTGCATTTTTGAATAGTGCACCAGGCTGAATTGGTTTGCTGGGAGGGACTTAAACTTTTTCTTCTTTTGAATTTCATTGATGAAACACACTGATAGTGTTATTTACGTTGCCTGATTGGGCTTAGAATTCATTTCGGATAAGACGTCCTGACTCATTCATCATCAATAAAAATGTGGATTGCAAATCTTCTCTTCTCGGTGGATTAATTTGATGAGTCATGCACTGCAATTCTGTAACGTCCTAGAATTTGAATTCTTCACTCAGGGACCTAAATTTGGTATGAGATTAAAATGTAATTAATTAGGTTAATTAATTACAAATCCTGTAATTAATTAGATACATTTTTTGAGCGCATATATATGAACATATATAAATTTGTCGAAAAATAATAAAAAGATTAAAAGTATCTGTTTTGTTCACAGGAATCCACAATGACGTCTGATTACCAAGAGCATTTTCATCCACGCAGTAAAAACTTGCTGGATCTGTTATGTTGGCCACATTAAAGGTGTAAAAGTCTCCTTCAGACACTTTGATGGGTCCATGGTCACTGTTCTTGAACCAGGAGAAGCTGCTGACGGCAGGTTTGGCTCTGCTGGAGCAGGTCAGGGTCACCCAGCTCCCTGATGGACTGATGGAGACTGTCGTGTCTTTAGGAGTAAAAAAAAAAAAAAAAAAAAAAAAAAAAACGTCAAACGCATAGTAATATCAATTGAATAAGTAAAAAACATTCAGGAATGAGCAGTGAACCAACAGCGTCAAAAGGAAAATGCTTGTATAAAAACAAAAGTTTTAAGATGAGTTTTAAAAAAGTTGAGGGTTTGAATGTTTCTGATGATGGAAAAGAAGATATGAGTGTCATCTGCATAGCAGTGGAACTGAATATTGTACTGACATGAAATATGGCCAAGGAGTGGAGACAGACAGTCATCAAAACACATCTCTGTCTGTCTGTCTGTCAGAAAAATTAGAGCCTATTTACCTGCTTTGTTCACATGAATCCACAATGACGTCTGATTACCAAGAGAATTTTCAGCCACACAGTAAAAACTTGCTGGATCTGTTATGTTGGCCACATTAAAGGTGTAAAAGTCTCCTTCAGACACTTTGATGGGTCCATGGTCACTGTTCTTGAACCAGGTGAAGCTGCTCACGGCAGGTTTGGCTCTGCTGGAGCAGGTCAGGGTCACCCAGCTCCCTGATGGACTGATGGACACTGTCGTGTCTTTAGGAGAATCTGAGGGGAAAATAAGACTCAGATTAACTTGATTCATCAGAAACATCTGAAGTGTGATGAGCTGACAGGATCACTCACATGAAACCCTGAGAGTTAACTCTGTCTCAGGTGTTTTCACAGGTTCTCCTCCAGCAACAGGATACACAGCAGAGCAGCTGAGGCTGAATCCATCATGTGTGTCTGACAGAGTGAGGGTCTTCTGGATCTGAGTGCTGAAGGTTCCATCTGTGTTTTCCTCAGTTTGGCTGTGAGCGTCTTGTTGGAGGCTCCAGGTGAGTTGAGGAGGGGAGTGTGAACAGGGAGTGAGAGATGAGCAGGTTACAGTGACAGACTCCTTCTCCTTCAGGTCCTTCAGATCAGCTGAGACTTCTAATCTGGGCCTCGGAGGAGAACCTGCAGTTTCACATGAAACATACATTTTACACATAAAACTACAACATATGAAAGTTTCAGTTTCTACAAGTTCTTCTAATAACTAAACTTGTCCTTTGTCACTTCAGATTAATATATAAATCAGAAAACAAACTTTAAACACTGAATAAATCCAGAGAAAGCTGTGAACTGAGTTTTCAGTCAATAACTACAATAATTTCCAGATTGTTTTCGACTGAATACTGACAGTTTTATGTTAGATACAGCAGTGCAGACATGAGTTTCCTGTTGTTGTAGGACACAAAACCAAATAAGCAACCATTTCATCAACGATAAGATTATTGCATCAAAAATGTAATGGAGTCATATTCAAATCATAAATGTGATATTTTATCTTTTTAATGCACATAAATGAAGCAGTCTTACCTTTCAGTTTAATTTCAACAGGATTTAAAGCAGCTGTTGCCTTGAATGATTCATTCTCAATTCTGAAGAAGAACTTTGTGGTTTTTTCAAGTTTGACAATATTAAACTTGGTGGTGCAGTCTCTTTCTCTCAGGTCTCCAATGATGCTGATATAACGGTAGTTAACTGCATCACTGCTGTTAAAAACTATTCTCTCTGGATGACCCTGAAAAAGCCAATCATCTTTAATCCACACAGCAACTATTTGTCTTCTGTTGTCAAACTGTCTCTCTTTCCTTGAAGCAGGTGTGAAGCTACAGGGGATAATCAAACAGGATCCATTCACTGCTTCCAGACTCCTCGGTGCAGTGATGAAGAGACCAGCTTTGTCACCGGCACAATGAACCAAAACAGCTGGAAAAACAAACAACTTGTGAGCTCAATTTACGATCTGAATCATTGATTTAAAACCTTCAAATTATTCAACAAACATATTAAATAATAGCAACAGAGAGCTCACCTGGGAGGAAGAAAACAGTCAGAAGAAGAAACATGTTGACTGGAACCTGCACATTCACACAGTGGACATGTTAAGGGAGCCCCGTAATGTAATGTAATGACTTTCATGTGTGATTGTCTCAGAAAAACTTAATTTGGGTTGATATTTCTCTTCATTCACACATATTTGAGTAATCTATATGAATATTCTGTCCAAGCTCTACCTCCCCTCAAAATACTGGCACCAATCATGAAGCGTCAAATACGAGCGTAGCCTCGTAGAAAAAAATCAATAATGGTTGGATTTTGTATTGGAGAGTATACCACAAGAAACACACTTCTTTTTTGTCTGCAACAAACATTTCACTGCCGACTGCTTCACAAATCTTGACCAGTTTCCATGTCAATTTTGTGAGACTGACTCTAAAAAGTGGGGGAGTTCCTTCACTTAAACCATCAGATTGACAAACAGTAAGTACATCTGACCTGCATGCTGCAAACAATACCGTAATTTATTCAAATTGAATTCCAAGGCGTGGATAAGTGAGGTTGAGTTGTTTGGACTTCCATGTCGATGTGTAGAATTACTAATATTTCTTAATGTGAAAATACTCCATTGTGCCACAGGTGCTAAAATAGCCTGGAGCTGCCTATAGCTGACTTTGGCAGTCTCTGAAAATTAGTGATGGCAATCTGAAGCTTTCTGAAGCAACAAAGCTTTCAACACAATTGTATCGAAAAAAGGTTCAGTACTCGAAGCTTTTCAAATCAGAGCCCAACAAGGACCCCTGGTGGTGAAAGTCAAGGAAACCATGTCATGTGTCAGCTGAATGAATGAATGTGATGTATGAGTAATTACATTTTTTAAATTATTGAATGATTTGTCCACATCACTAAAACCCTAGTATAGCTAATATTTTGATGTCAGCATTTCTATTGTTCATAGGCCAACTTGAATAAAGATGGGGATGAAAAAGCAGTGTTCATATGTATGACTGAATGTGTTTGAAGTGTCCAGTACATTTGCTGTGTCTCACATAACAAGTCAGCAGCAAGCTTACTTATTTGAGACACAGTAATTATTAAGGTATCATGAGAGATGGTGGAAGTGAATTGACGTTGGCAGATGCTGGCCACAAACTAAACACTGGACCTAGAAAAATAAATTACAAATGAGGGATGTTTTTTAAAGAAGGGATTTGGTCTGACAAAACAATACTTTACATATGACATATTGTTGCAACTGGCAACCAACCACCCCAAATATATTTCAAAGTCTAACATTAACAATGAACAAAATGTAGGCATGACACATTTGCTCATAACGCCATTGTTGGGTGAAATTAAATCAAATCAAAGTGTTCCCAAACTTCAGAACATCCTCTTTTTGCCACAGGCTCCATATCAAATCTATATTCGCTGTCTCTCACTCTCTCTCGACTCACAAACCGCCTCCACAACCCACAAACAGCTGCAGCGCGTTTTAATCCTGTGAAGCAGCGGCTGAAGCGTCACGTGGGTGTGCGCGAATGAAGCTTCAGATGTCACAGATCACGTGATTATCAGGAAACGAATCAAGCTCCGATACAAAGCTCCAGTGAGAAGAGGTTCATTTTTTCAACACATGCTTCGAAGCTTCGGTGTCACGGTTAACATCACTACTGAAAATTATGATGCAGCTCCTTTAAAGACCCATGAAAAGAGAAGAATAAGAAATCCAGCTCTGTTCTTTTGATAAACAATCATATTTACTAAAAAATATCATGTAAATTCAGACCAGAAACAGTTTTGCTCATGTTCTTCTTTTGTATTCAAAATAACATTGAATCTATTTCTCCGTTGAGTCACAAAAACATTCCGACATTAGCTTTAAGAACAAAATCTTGATGATACAGCCATAATTCTTAATTGTTCAAAATACCTCATACCGCATTTCAACAAACATCTAAAGTTAAAATGTCCACTGTTTCGAAGTTTCTCACCAAATGTGTGTTTTCCAGCTGATCAGCTGCAGTTAAAGTCATGGAATCAGTTGAAATGTGAACAGAAGCAGAGCTGCTGCTTCGAGAAGTCTTCTGAATTCTTCATCTGTGGTCAAAAGAGGAAGTTATCTCTCTGTAACATTTCCAGCTCAGTGAGGTGTGAGTGGCTCATTTCTGCAGCTCAGTACTTCACATCTCTTTGACTTTTGCATGACAACTCAAATTCTTACCAAGTTTTTTAGACTTGCTATCAGTCAAAATGTCTCGCTGCACTTCATTTAAGATAAATCCCTTTGTTGTATTAGAAAATTTTCTGCAAACAGAACAAATGAAAATAGTTTGATTTAAGGAGCATTGTCTTGAAATAAGATTCTTTATCATGCTGAAACATACTTTTTAAGTGGATTAATCATAAATCAAGTGGAATTAAAGCCGCAAGCGACGTCAAAAGGCCCTCGCCGGCTTCTTACCTGACCCGTCCCGTTTTATTCTTTCATTGATGTTTTTGACCTGCATGTGTGTCAGAATTCATGTGTCAAATTTGGCACATTTCCATGTGTGGCGAGATGAATCGGGTGAAAAGAAGCCAGACAACACCACCTTGGGAATTGCACCCAAGGAAATAACTAAAAAGTAATGATTGGTGAGGACACTCAGGTTCGCGGCTTAAGAAGCAGGAGACGTGGGTTCTGGCCAACAGAAAATATCTTTATTAAATATCAAATTTCAAAAAAACACATTCACTCTCTTTAAAAGACGGGGAAGAGGGGGAGCCCAAACAGGAGCTGAGGCTTACCGGTGGGACACGGGTAGTAAGGGGAATGAAGGCCTCTGAAGGATCACCCCAGACACACGTGGACACTCTCACTCGCTGAAAATAAAGGTGAACACACTCAAACAAAAAGGGGTGCGCAGCACATCACACAGGAGGGAGACCCACCACCCAGGGACACCGATGCCGCCACCGTCGTGCTCAGCTTCTGGAAGGGAGGGAAAAAGACAAGGGGAGTTAAAAAGGGTTTTTCCCTCCCATTCATGCATTCAAACAAAAAAAGAAATACCTGAATGAACTAAACACAAGTGGGCGGGCAGCCACAACTCACAAGTAAAATAAATAAATGCAAACCGGTAACTGCCACACCCGAACAAAAACAAAGGTAACTGGAAAATAACAAAGAATGAACACACAATTAAATAAAGAAACAATAACCAAAAGAACAACAAAATATACCAACACCTAACCCAAATATACTTAATCAAAAGAAAAGATGATAAAGTAAGCAGATCGCTTCTGTGTATTCCTGGCGTCCCACAAGCGTGTAATCAGCTCGGTCAGGAAGCCAGCAGGTCGACAGGGGTGCAGCAACCTGCAGACGGCGGACTTCCAAGGAGCAGAGGCAGTCCAGGCGTATTTATTCGTGCCAACACTGGACTTCGAAGCCACCCAGAAGGACAAAACAGCTGGCGGGCTCCACGGCAGATTAGCCAGCCGCTCCTAATAAGCAATAAAAAGGGCAGTCATACAGCTGCACGAACCAGCTAAGAATATGAGGGTGTCTAGACTGCGTACCTGGCAAACAAACATTTAACTGACACGCCCAGTAGGAGAGGTGGGGAGTCTGCGACCGCCCTACAGCCACCTAAACACAAACAGCTGATTACTGCCAGCTGATCATGACAGTCGGGCTGTGCCTCCAGAGGGAGAGCTGTACTCACTCATCTAGCGGCAAGTTGACACCCAGATGAAGGGGGGATTGATTCCCCAAACGCGGCCCAACAGGTGAGCACAGCTCGCACGGCTCACACGGTTCACACCAGGAAGTGAGAAAGCCCAGGGGCGGGGTCTACTCCAGACTCAGCGGCAGAGGCTGCACCACTTCTTCTTCTTCTTTTTAGAGTTTTACGGCGGTTGGCAACCAACTTAGGAGCATTACCGCCACCTACCGTACCGGAGTATGGGTAAGACTAGGCTCACAATCTAATTAAAAAAAAAAAAAAAAAAAAAAGATTTAACCAAAACTACACCCTACTATAAACCCCAGTCTCCTTTAAAAAGGATACCAGTTCCCCCACCTGACCTCCACTTCCACAGCCCAGTATACTCCAAAGAGAGAATACCTTCACCCCTCTTCTCTCCAGCCTGTTCCTCAAGGCTTCCCGCTCCACACTGTAGCCTCCACACCTCAGCAACACATGCTCCACCGTCTCCTCCTCCTCCTGACACACCTCACACAGCCCTGTCCCGTGTTTCCCCATCATTTGCAGCGTTTTGTTCAAAGCACAATGCCCAAGTCGCAACCTTGTAATGACCACTTCATCCCTTCTGCTACCTCTCTGAGCCCTGAAACCATTCACATCCTTCTTAATGTGGTGCAGATGCCTTCCCTTAGCCCCAAGAACAGAGGATGAATCAGAGCACACCAGCACCCGTCTCAGATTTGCTGTCTCTGCCCACTTTAGAGCTACCAAAATGGCCGCCATCTCCACAGTGTACACCCCGAGGGCATCAGAGGTCCTCCAATGGGGTGGGAGCTGGGTGGAGCCTTGGGGAGATGCTACATTCGTGCTACATGCTAGTTTTCCAAGATCGCCGACCCTAGCTTTAAACCATCAGATTAACATACAGTCAGTATCTGACCTGCATTCTGAAAATAGTAATTTCCTCAAATTGAATTCCAAGGCGTGTTTAAGTGAGTGACCTCTGTGTTGATTTGTAGAATTACTAATGTTACTCAATATGAAAATACTCCATCGTGCCACAGGTGCTAAAACTACCTATAACAGCCTATGGCTGACTTTGGCAGTCTCTGAAAATCATGATACAGCTCATTTAAAGACCCATGAAAAGAAAATAATAAGAAATCCAGTCCTGTTCTTTCAATAAACAATCATATTTACTAACAAATATGTAAATTCAGAGCTGAAGTAGTGCTTTGCTCATGTTGTTTATATGTATTCATTGAATCTATTTCTGTTTTGAATCACATAAACATTCTGATATTAGCTTTAGGAACAAAATGTTGACGATTCAGCCTTAATTCTTGACATAATAGTTCAAATTACAGTTCTTGTATTTCAACAAACATTTCAAGTTAAAATGTCGACTGTTTAGAAGTTTCTCACCAAATATGTGTGTTCCAGCTGATCAGCTGCAGCTAAAGTTGTCGAGTCAGTTGAAATGTGAACAGAAGCAGAGGTGCTGCTTTGAGAAATCTTCTGAATTCTTGATCTGGCGTCAAAAGAGGAAATTATCTCTCTGTGGCAACTCCAGCTCATTGAGGTGTGAATGACTCATTTCTGCAGCTCAGCACTTCACACCTCTTTACCTTTCGCACAACAACTCAAATTCTTAACCAGTTTTTTAGGCTTGTTTTCAGTCAAATTGTCGAATTCCACATGATTTAAAAGAAATTCACTAGTTGTATTAGATTTTCTGCCAACAGAACAAATGAAAATAGTCTTGATTTAAGAAGCATTATCTTCAAACAAGATTCTTTATCCTGCTGAAACATACTTTTTATCAAGTGGAATTAGTTTGACTGACATCCGACATCCAGCACCCGACCCCCGCACACCTCCTCGGCTCTCTTCCCCGCAGCAGCGTGTCAGACTGAGAGCTCTGACCGCGGGTTGAACCAAAGAGACAAACATGTTCAACCTGCAGCCCAAGTCCGAAAAACCATGAACTTAAATAGAAAAAAAAAGAATCTAAAAACTACAAAAAAATAAAGGAAAATCACAATTATATTACTATTTTTATTTTATTTTGTTTGTTCTGTCTCACAAAAATTCCACTTCCTTCATTTTGATGACTCTTCAGCTCAGACTAAATGGAGTTCTGCAGGGTTCTGTGTTTGGGTCCATACTTTTCACATTCTACTTCGTGTGGTGCTTACCCCACCTACGGGCTTAGCTATTAGTACTCTCCTCTGGCGCAAGCCAACCACTGAGACCGAAACCGATGCGCCAATCCCCGACGCGCGCTGGCACACTGCCACGCCCCTCACCAAGGGGATATAATCAGCGCGCGCCTGCTCCACTTCCTTCTTCTTTCTCAGCCCTTGAGACATTTGAAGCTCTGTTCAAGACCAAGATTTTCAAGACGGACAAGTCGGCCCGCGAAGAGTCGCCATCCGGCGTCGGGCCGTTCTCCTGCCACAGCTGCGGCACAGCACTCCTGGAGCAAGACCGCCACGAGCGCTGCTTCACCTGCCTGGGCTGGCAGCGTCAGCGCCAGCGGGCATCCTGCCCTGCCTGCCTCGACCTATACCGCTCGAGGAATCTGAGCGACGAATGACATTCATGGGCGCTGTTTCACCGACTCCCGCCCTGGGCGATGCCAGCACAGACTTCAACGCCGTTCCCACTTCTTTCATTGACTGGGCCAAGTCGGGCGGGGATCTCCTCAGCTGCCGCAGCTCTTCTGCATCGGAAAAATCTGCTCGGCACGATGATTCCCTCTCCACGTTCTCCAGAGCCAGCCGTCAGAGTGCCCCATCCCGAGCCTGTGGAACACCTCGCGGGGTTCTTCACCTCCACTGCTGAACACATCGGCCTGGCACTCCCGCCGCAACCACCTGAGCCGGCGCAGCGCGACTTCACACTTGGGCTAGCAACCCAGTCACGGGCTCAGTCACGGGCTCAGTCCCGGACTGCGGTGCTGTGTCCCGCCGTGCCATCGTTCCACTCCTATGTGCAGCGTGACTGGTGTGCGCTGCTTACCGCCAAGGGGGTGGTGCAGGGCTACCGTGAGTACTGCCGTGTGGACGGCTGGCCGCCTGTCTCCGGAGTACCTATGGTAGAGGACTCTGTGAGGCTCTGCCTGTTACCCACCTCCACTCCGTGGCCCGGCGGAAAACCCATGCTGCCGTCTGAAAGAGACAGGCACATGGCGGGCTTCCTGGATTGTGGTTATGCTAATGGAAATCAAGTGTTCGCCTTAGCTAACAATATGACCTTTCTCCTAGGCTCCATCGATAAGCTCTCCCACAAGCGGTCAAAACTGTCACTGGAGGACATCGAGGAGATCCAGAACACAGCCAAGGTCCTGATGCGCATGTGCCCCGCCACTGCCATCAACAGAGTCTGCGCCATGGCCAGCGCCCAGCTTGCCATGAGGCACCTGTGGCTTGGCCTCTCGTCCTTCGCTGAACGGGACCAGAAGGGGATCCTGGGGCTTCCCCTTCGACTTCCTCCCTCTTCGGTCCAGACATTCAGGTGATCATCGACCGCCTGAAGGCGGCGACCCGAGGCTCTCAGCAGCTTGCCCCCCACCTTCACCCCCGCCGTGTGCCGAACCACAAGGGACGGCACCCTGCAGAACGACGGAGGTCTACCCCCTGGGATGCCGCGGCACCTGACCAGACCTGCTGAGCTGCCCACCAGTCGTCTTCCTCCCGGGGCTCCGACCAGCCGAGATGGTCCCACACTCCCGAGTCACGGTGCGCCTCGTCTGCTCGTCTACCTGCATCATCTGTTGTGAAAAATGTGACAATTAAAGGCCGTCAGGCTCGTTACATCACTAAAGAGCAGCAGTCCTTCCTATCTCACCGCGCTTGCATGACTGAAGCATGTCCAGCTCGGCAGAGCTCTCCCCCTCCCTCTCTCCGGTGCCTCACAAAGCGGAGTGCCGAGTTGGCCGGCGCACTCACGACAGTGCCCGGGCATCGTGACAAGTAGCAGCCCCCTGCCGCGCCCGCCTTGCGGAGCTGTACGGAGTGTGCCTGCGGCTTCTCAACTGCAGCGCTCGCTCCGCCGGATGCCTCCCGCCACCGCATTAAGCAGTGCCACCTCAACGCCGCTCCCTCAAGAGTTACGCCCTGTAGTTCGCGTGTTGCCCGCCTCTTTTCAAGGGGAGCCTTCATACGCGGCTGGCGTGCCCTGCGGGGGTGGCCGCTCGTGGCCGATCCCCGATGGGCCCGACGCCTTACTGCAGGCATGGGGTGCCCTTCAGTCTCGCCCCGTCCTGGGCAGGAGACTCTTGGCCTGGAAGCTGAGAGGGTGAGACTAGTGAGACTAGATCTCCCCCCGGCTGTGGTATCCACCATCCAGAGCGCCAGGGCCCCCTCTACTGTCAAGGCTTACAGGTCTCGGTGGCATCTCTTCACGTCATGGTGCTCGGAGCAGGGTTGGGACCCGGTCTCCTGCGCTATCGGCGGGGTGTTGGAGTTTCTGCAGGCTCTGCTGGACAGTGGTCGCGCTGTGTCCACTCTCGTGGTGTTTGCATCGGCCATTGCGGTGGGCCATGACAGCTTCGGCCGCTTCTCTGACATGCCCACGCAGTCACCCGCTGGTGAAGCGGTTTCTAAGTGGGCCGTGTCGGCTGAGGCCGCCCACCCAGGCATGTGGTTTCCCCGTGGGACCTCTACACAGTGTCGGATGGTCTGAGGGGGCCCCCCTTCAAGCCTTTCCAGCAGGCGGAGGACCGCTTTCTCTCCTTTAAGGCTGCTCTCCTGTTGGCG
Source organism: Salarias fasciatus (assembly GCF_902148845.1). Taxonomy (NCBI): domain Eukaryota; kingdom Metazoa; phylum Chordata; class Actinopteri; order Blenniiformes; family Blenniidae; genus Salarias; species Salarias fasciatus. The sequence goes on along the minus strand of NC_043753.1, from coordinate 20,908,254 downwards.
CTGGCATCCGCCAAGAGGGTTAGGGATTTCTGTGCTCTGTCCGTCCATCCCTCCTGCATGGTGTTCAGTCAGGACGGGGGGCTGGTGCATCTTTGGCCTAACCCGACCTTTCATCCCAAGGTGATCACTTCGGCCTTCCGGTCAAGAGTGATCCGGATCAGGGCACTTGGCTCCCTGCCTGGCTCATCAGGGGACGACCCTCGGTTGCATTTGCTGTGTCCGGTCAGGGCTCTACGTTGGTACGTTGAGCGCACAGCTGGCTTTTGCACTATGGACCAGCTGCGGTTCGGGACCAGGGGGCATGGAGCCCCGCTGTCCTCCCAGCGTCTCGCCCACTGGGTCAGGGGCATTATTGCAGATGCCTACGAGGTGCTGCATCACCCACCGTCGGCGGTGATTCGCGCTCATTCCACACGGAGCGTGGCTGCCTCTGCGGCCCTGTGCAGAGGTGTCACGGTGGGTGATATCTTCCAGGCTGCTTCCTGGGCTTCCGCGTCCAGCTTTGTGCATTCATATCTGATGGATATGTGCACAGACACTGTGGCCATGTCAGATTTCAGCATGAACAGGAGTTCTGTCGCTTAACTGTGTTGGCTCTCGTCCAGTCCGGCTCTGCTTCCCCGGGGGGGATCCAGGCCGGGTGTGGTTACAGCCCGCCGTTGTGACTTGGTGTCTCAGCCGGCGTGTGTGTGCGCTGTTGTTACGGTGCTTTGGCATGTCTGCGAGCGGCGCCTCGCTGCGAGGCTGCCTGCCGCTGATGTTTTGGAGGTTTTGGTGTGGCTGTACTGGACGTACGGCCTGCCTACTTCCTTTTTCCACACCAATCCTGTCAGCACGCCAGCTGGGAGTACATTTATCCCTACGGCCTCCGCCTTGGTGAGTACCAATAGCGACGCCCATAGATGGGCGAAGTACACCACACGAAGTAGTTACTAAACGTAACTCCAGTTCTACAAGTGTGTGCGTGCCCACCCAGCTGTCTTGCTTCCTTTTCTACTGGCTGTTCAGACGAAGAAAGTGGAGCAGGCGCGTGCTGATTATATCCCCTTGGCGAGGGGCGTGGCAGTATGGCAGTGTGCCAGCGCACGTGGGGAATTGGCGCGTCGGTTTCAGATTTGTCTCAGTGGTTGGCTGGCGCCAGAGGGGAGTACTAATAGCGAAGCCCGTATGTGGGCACGCGCATGCACGTAGAACTGGAGTTACATTTAGTAACTACTAATTATACATGCTTCCTGTGGAGCAGCAGTTCACAAACTTTTTCTTGACAGATCCAAATTAAAGCATTTTTTTCTATTTAACCTTTTTCACTTTCATCAATTCAAGAGTCTCATGACTTTATGTCAAAGAAAAAAAATGTATGTGTAAAGCATTAACACAATGATTTTGTGGGAAAAAACCAAAATGAATGAAGTTTTCTATTGTCATTACTTAAATGACCACAACAATAGATACTGTTGAGACTGAATTTGCAATGAAAAAAGGATGCTTGAAACCTGTAAGTCTCAGCACAGGTTCTTTTATTCCATTAAAGAAGATGATCAGACAGAGGAAAAGATCTAAAGGCTTGCAATCAAATCTAAAGACTAGCAATCAAATCAAAATACAAGACGTCTCGGACCCCCGCCCTGCGAGAACTGATCTCAGTCAGAACCCCAGGCGAAATGGTGTCTGACCGATTACAAACAAGGGATTTTATTCCCTGTGTTTGCCCAGTTAGGGAGGGGTGCTTTCCTCCACTTCTTCCTTGGATTTACGACCAGAGCAGACAGATACCAGACCTTCTCCCCAGTTCACTGTGGCAATTTTAATGGTTTGGCCTATCATGGCAGGCCATTCCACAAGTTGAGATGTTTAGACTTCTTCCTCTCTTAAAGCACTTAGGCAACAATAAGATGGACTACATGGTAAATGGACTACACTTATATAGCGCTTTTTACCCTGCACTGACAGAGCCCAAAGCGCTTTACACTGCAATATCACATTCACCCATTCACACTCACACACCAGTGGAGGCAGCCGCCATGCAAGGCACTCAGTTCATCCACTGGGGGCAATGTAGGGTTCAGTGTCTTGCCCAAGGACACTTCCACATGCAGACAGGGGGAGACAGGGATCGAACTAACAACCTTCCGATTGAAAGATGACTGCTCTCCCCACTGTTAATCCTCTGACCAAATCTTTCTCCAAGGCTATGGTTTAACATCGTTTATAGCTCACTCAAAGGTTAAACTAAAGTGACCTTTCAAATATGCCGTCACAAGTACAAAAGCAGAGTGGTAAAATCATAGCTCAGTCACACAAATGGAACAGAAATATACAGCAATACAAAGCTCATAAAACCAGGATAAAATGGAAAAAGAAATGCAACAATAAATCGAGATAAAACTTGTTTAAATATACACAGAAAATATGGAACTTCAATACATGCTGATTTATCTTCAGAATGGAAACAGACATCAGCTCCGTTCAATACTCTGCATGAATATAAATGTGTTAATCCTCTACAGAGCTGCACCACTTCTTATAGGCCTGGTTCATGCTGAGAGCCAGCAAAACAACAGATTTCATGACAAAAATGACAAACATGCAGGTAGAAATGATCAGAATTAATAAAGCAGGTTGCTGATGATGGATTTAACGTCTTGATTTTCTCCTTGTGGCCCATTATGCTGGACTTTCAATCACTTTGACATCATCTGCTTCTGGTGAGTCCTGTGTGGAAATGAGACGACACACAGCAATAAAGTGTCATCCCCCATCTGAAGGGCGAAGACCCTCTTAAGTCAATTACTATGTCATTAGTTACTTCTTTACATTCGTAACCTGAAGAGTTAATGAAGGGTTGATTTTCTTCTTCTGAATTTAAAGGAATACTCCAAAGATTTTGGACCCACGCCCTTTCCCTATCACTGACAAAGTTAGACAAGCTCATAAATACCAAAATCTTCAGAGTATTCCTTTAACTGTTATAGTTATTAAAACCATGTGTTTACCTTCACTTGTTTGCGGCAATGTCTCCATCTGAACCAACTGAAAGAAGGAGAAAATAAACCTATGAATATTTTGAACTGTAACTTTACGAAATGGTGACATTGTCTGCAGATGGAAAAGTTTGTCTCACCACTCAAAGATGATGATTGTACAGTAGAGAGATACAACCTGAAGGATCATCAGTGTTTTGAAGACGAGTCCAAACCTCTGTTCATCTGCAGAGAAACACGTGATGAGAGTTTTCTCTAACTTCGACAATAGTTTCCAGTCTTTGCAGGATCCAAAGGCAAAGTAAAGTGAAAACAATCTGATGACAAACCGCTTCAACATCACCGATTATCCAGTCAGAGACACTCAGTTTAATCTGCTCGTGATGGAGCCAAAAGCAGAGATAATTTTCACTGATTAACCCTGAAAATCATCTTAATTCTCAAACAACATTGACGTAAACATGTCCCCTTGTAGTCTTATGAAAAGAGGATCAGCAGTCGTTGAGAACCTGGATCATTTGTTCTCAATACTGAAGAAGTATTTTGTGCTTTTCAAAGGAAAGACGACACCAGAAAACACAGAGATGCAGTTTGTTTCTCTCAGGTTTCCAGTGATGGTGGTATCATGGCTGTCAAATGGGTTTGTAATAAAGTCTGTAAAAAGGTTCTACATAAAATATCCACATTAAATTGTGACAAGAGGGAAGAGAAAAATCATCAACACACATACAAATATGTGAAGAAACATATATACAAAAATAATAAAACTATTAAATTTACCTGCTTTGTTCATAGGAATTGGCGATGACGTCTGATTACCGAGAGCATTTTCAATCACACAGTAGAAACTTTCTGGATCTGTTGTGTTGGCCACATTAAAGGTGTAAAAGTCTCCTTCAGACACTTTGATGGGTCCATGGTCACTGTTCTTGAACCAGGTGAAGCTGCTGACGGCAGGTTTGGCTCTGCTGGAGCAGTTCAGGGTCACCCAGCTCCCTGATGGACTGATGGAGACTGTCGTGTCTTTAGGGGTTAAAAAAAAATCAAACACATAGTAATATCAATTGAACAAGTAAAAAACAATCAGGAATGAGCAGTGAACCAACAGCATCAAAAGTAAAATGCTTGTATAAAAACAAAAGTTTTAAGATGAGTTTTAAAAAAGTTGAGGGTTTGAATGTTTCTGATGATGGAAAAGAAGATATCAGTGTCATCTGCATAGCAGTGGAACTGAATATTGGGTAACACTTTACTTGAAGCCCCTCTTTATAACACATTATAAGTAGTTATAAACACTAATACATGATCACAATGCTTTATAACTCACTATACAGCAGTATACAGCATAGGATTAAGGTTAGGGTTAGGATTAGGGTTAGGGTTAGGGTTAGGGTTAGGGTTAGGTCCTGGCATTGTGATCATCTATGAATGTTTATAACTATAGCGACACATGTTATAATGGCATTATAATGCTTTATGAATGTACTTATAATGTGTTATGCAGGGGGGCTTCAAGTAAGGTGTTACCGAATATTGTACTGACATGAAATATGGCCAAGGAGTGGAGACAGACAGTCATCAAAACACATCTCTGTCTGTCTGTCTGTCAGAAAAATTAGAGCCTATTTACCTGCTTTGTTCACATGAATCCACAATGACGTCTGATTACCAAGAGAATTTTCAGCCACACAGTAAAAACTTGCTGGATCTGTTATGTTGGCCACATTAAAGGTGTAAAAGTCTCCTTCAGACACTTTGATGGGTCCATGGTCACTGTTCTTGAACCAGGTGAAGCTGCTGACGGCAGGTTTGGCTCTGCTGGAGCAGGTCAGGGTCACCCAGCTCCCTGATGGACTGATGGACACTGTCGTGTCTTTAGGAGAATCTGAGGGGAAAATAAGACTCAGATTAACTTGATTCATCAGAAACATCTGAAGTGTGATGAGCTGACAGGATCACTCACATGAAACCCTGAGAGTTAACTCTGTCTCAGGTGTTTTCACAGGTTCTCCTCCAGCAACAGGATACACAGCAGAGCAGCTGAGGCTGAATCCATCATGTGTGTCTGACAGAGTGAGGGTCTTCTGGATCTGAGTGCTGAAGGTTCCGTCTGTGTTTTCCTCAGTTTGGCTGAGAGCGTCTTGTTGGAGGCTCCAGGTGAGTTGAGGAGGGGAGTGTGAACAGGGAGTGGGAGCTGAGCAGGTTACAGTGACAGACTCCTTCTCCTTCAGGTCCTTCAGATCAGCTGAGACTTCTAATCTGGGCCTCGGAGGAGAACCTGCAGTTTCACATGAAACACACATTATACCTGTAAAACTACAACATAAGACAGTTTCTGCAACTTTTTCTAGTAACTAAGCCAATTCTTTGTCACTTCAGATTAATATATCAATCAGATATAACAACAAAACAACTTCAAACATTGAATAAATCCAGAGAAAGCTGTGAACTGAGTTTTCAGTCAATAACTACAATAATTTCCAGATTGTTTTCGACTGAATACTGACAGTTTTATGTTAGATACAGCAGTGCAGACATTACTTTCCCGTTGTTGCAGGAAACAAAAGCAAATAATCAACCATTTCATCAATGATAAGATTCATCAAAAATGTCATGGAGTCAGATTCAAATCATAAATGTGATATTTTATTTTTTAAAGGCACATAAATGAAGCAGTCTTACCTTTCAGTTTTATTTCAACAGGGTCTAAAGCAGCTGTTGCCTTGAATGATTCATTCTCAATTCGAAAGAAGAACTTTGTGGTTTTTTCAAGTTTCAATACATTAAACTTGGTGGTGCAGTCTCTTTCTTTCAGGTCTCCAATGATGCTGATATCAGGGTAGTTAACTGAATCACTGCTGTTAAAAACTATTCGTTCTGGATGATTCTGAAAAGGCCAATTATCTTTAATCCACACTGCAACTATTTTGTTGTTGTTGTCAAACTCTTCCTCTGAAGTAGGTGTGAAGCTACAGGGGATAATCAAACAGGATCCATTCACTGCTTCCAGACTCCTCGGTGCAGTGATGAAGAGAGCAGGTAGGTGACGGGCACAATGAACCAAAACAGCTGGAAAAACAATTTGTCAGCTCAATTTAAAATCTGAATCATTGATTTAAAACCTTCAAATTATTCAACAAACATTAAATAACAGCAACAGAGAGCTCACCTGGGAGGAAGAAAACAGACAGAAGAAGAAACATGTTGACTGGAACCTGCACTGTAATGAAAAATGGACTTTCATGAGCTTTTAACATTTTCAGTGTGTGATAACCTCATAAAAAATAATTCAAGTCAGTATTTCTCTTCATTCACACATATTTGAGTAATCTATACGAATTTTCTGTCCAAGCTCGGCCTCCCCTCAAACTACTGGAACCAGTCATGAAGCGCTAAATACACGAGCGTAGCCTCGTGGCAAAGCGCTCAATTTGTTTGTTTGCTCAAAAACTGTTTATCCCTCCAAAAGAAGAGCACAGCCATCAACAGTGGCTAGATTTCATATTGAAGAGTATCCCACAAGAAACACCCTTCCTCTCTTCTTTTTTTCCTGCGACAAACATTTCACTGCTTCACAAATCTTGACCAGTTTCAATGTGAATTTTGTGAGACTGACTTTTAAACGTGGGGGAGTTCTTTCACTTAAACCATCCGATTGACATACAGTCAGTACATCTGACCTGCATTCTGAAAATAGTAATTTCCTCAAATTGAATTCCAAGGCGTGTTTAAGTGAGTGACCTCTGTGTTGATTTGTAGAATTACTTAGATTTCTCAATATGAAAATACTCCATCGTGCCACAGGTGCTAAAACTACCTATAACAGCCTATGACTGACTTTGGCAGTCTCTGAAAATCATGATACAGCTCATTTAAAGACCCATGAAAAGAAAATAATAAGAAATCCAGTCCTGTTCTTTCAATAAACAATCATATTTACTAACAAATATGTAAATTCAGAGCTGAAGTAGTGCTTTGCTCATGTTGTTTATATGTATTCAAAATAACATTGAATCTATTTCTGTTTTGAATCACATAAACATTCTGATATTAGCTTTAGGAACAAAATGTCGACGATTCAGCCTTAATTCTTGATATAATAGTTCAAATTACAGTTCTTGCATTTCAACAAACATTTCAAGTCAAAATGTCGACTGTTTCGAAGTTTCTCACCAAATATGTGTCTTCCAGCTGATCAGCTGCAGCTAAAGTTGTCGAGTCAGTTGAAATGTGAACAGAAGCAGAGGTGCTGCTTTGAGAAATCTTCTGAATTCTTGATCTGGCGTCCAAAGAGGAAATTATCTCTTTGTGGCAACTCCAGCTCATTGAGGTGTGAATGACTCATTTCTGCAGGCCAGCACTTCACACCTCTTTACCTTTCGCCCAACTGAAACTCAAATTGTCTAATTCCACATGATTTAAAAGAAATTCATTAGTTGTATTAGATTTTCTGCCAACAGAACAAATGAAAATAGTCTTGATTTAAGAAGCATTATCTTCAAACAAGCTTCTTTATCCTGCTGAAACATACTTTTTATCAAATGGAATTAGACAGTTTGACTGACATCCGACATCCAGCGCCCGACCCCCGCACACCTCCTCGGCTCTCTTCCCTGCAGCAGCGTGTCATACTGAGAGCTCCGACCGCGGGTTGAATCACTCTAAGAGACAAACATGTTCAACCTGCAGCCCAAGTCCCAAAAACCATGACCTTAAAAGGACTTAAGGCAACTTTACAAAATTTACCTCAGTGCTGGCGTGATAGGTGCTGTGGGTAACTGCAGCCACCAGCCAAGGCAGCACGGGAGCGCGCACAAACATTTTACAGAAAGTCCGTCTTCACAGCGTGCACCAGGGATGCTCCTGCTGTTTACGACGTCGCGGTTTACTGCAAGACCACAGCGCATATTATGTGATTTTTGTCAGCATCCGTTTTCACTCCCAAATGCAGCTGAAGTTCCCTCCATGAATCAAATGCATATCCTATATTTTTTCGGGTGCCTGCGGCTTCGATCTTTTTTTTTTTTTGACTCACGAGATAACGCTGATAAAGTCCTTTTTTTCTTCGTGGTGTTTTTTTGTGGTCTTTGAGTGGATGTAGTTATCCGATTGTATGGGGGGGGGGTGTGCTCGTGCTTCGATTCACAGATGGGAGCAAATATATAATATTACCGGGAGAGCGGACAAATGAAACTACAAATAGAACTACAGATGAACTTTGTTCTGTTAATTCTTGGTTTGTCAGCGAGTGAGCAGCGGCGTATTTGCGCACGCGCGATTCATTTGAAGTGTGGACGGAGTGGTGTGGGTCTCCTCTCTGCTCTGACTGCAGCAGGGAGCGCTGCGTGAGACTGGCTGCCTGTGAGTGCTTTGGGACGGGGGAGGGGCTCACGGCAGCACCCGCTGCTTGCTGAGGACAGCGGAGACGTCCTGTCACGTCTCCAGAGCACCAGAAAAAGTTGGTAAATTTGTCGCTTGTCGCTTTGACAAAAAAAGTCGCCAAGAGGTTTTGGAAAGTCGCCAGATTTAGCGAGAAAGTCACCAAGTTGGCAACACTTCCCGCCCCTGATCCCAACAGCGTTTGAGTCCGTGTCTACGGCGGCCATGTTCTTCCTGTTTGGCAACGCGCATACAGCGTCAGTTTACGTCACATCCCCACGACTGCGCGGGAAATTCGGACCCCCGAACAGCAACAAACTATTTGGCACACAGCCTGTATAAGGCAACAGACAGATTTCTCAGCCCTTGAGACATTCGAAGCTCTGTTCAAGACCAAGATTTTCAAGATGGACAAATCGGCTCAGAAGAAGAAACATGTTGACTGGAACCTGCACATGAATTCTCTCAAATCAGAGGCTATTTTGAGGGTAACATCCCATTTCGTCTTCTTTCGTCTACTATGTATTTTTCCCACGTTTCACTACTGGCAGGATATACTCATAAACGGCTGAGACGTGGGTTCCTCGAGTTTTATTTCTGTTTTTCTTTTGTTGTTTTTGTATTAATCTGTTTTTGTTCTGTGCAGATCGGATAAATTGGAGACAAAGCAGCAGTCGTCCTTGGTGGGTCCCCATGACAGTCCTGGTAGGGTGGTCCCCGTGTTGCCATTACACCCCTGCAGCGACCTGTAGAGCAATGGAGGAAGAGATACAGCGACTTAGAGAAGTGATAAATCAGTTGAGGGTTGATAATGAGCGGTTGCGAGAGGGACAGGCTGGTCCTCGTGCCACTCCATCGACTTCCTCAGCACCATTTATAACTCCTACTCCTAGTGTGCCTATAGGAGAGAGGTTAATTTTCCTCCGTAGAGAGAGGAAATGTCCGGTCTTCAGGGGGAGAGCAGGAGTAGGATTGAGTGAATGGATTGAGGAGGTGCAGGCTTGTATGAGGGCCCGGCGGCTGTCTCCACTGGACCAGGCGCTCTTCCTGTTTGACCATTTGGAGGGTGAAGCCAGAGAGGAGATTAAGTATCGCTCGAGTGTGGAGAGAAAGGACCCTGATTGTATCCTTGCTACTCTACAGGATTTGTATGGATGTCCAGACTCATACATTGCATTGCAGGAGGCGTTCTTCTCCAGAAGGCAAGAAGAAGGAAAAACTCTTCAGGAGTTCTCCCTTGCGCTGAGGGGCCTCATGGAGAAGGTTAAAGAGAGAGCACCCACTGCTGTACCAAATGCTGAAACCCTGTTGAGGGATCAATTTGTGGAGCATGTGTCGAACAGCTCCTTGCGTCGCGAATTGAAGCAGATGGTACGCAGACAGCCTTGGTCTACTTTGCTTGATGTCAGGGCAGAGGCGGTCCGGTGGGAGCGCGAGGCCTTGCCTGGCGGTGCGCAGGGCCGCCGTTATTCAGTCCCCTCGGTGCTGGGTGTCCAGTATGGAGTTCGAGGTGGCCTTCAGGCATCACCTCCCCCATGCTCACTGTCTGACATCTGTGAGATCAAAGAGATGCTGAAGCGACAGCAAGATCAGCTTAATCAGCTCACTGAGAGCATTGCGCGGTTGCAGAACACCCAGTAGAGTCGTTCCCCTCATTCTGCCCCTATAATATGCAGGCGCTGTAATCGGCCTGGTCACATAGCACGGAATTGTGATGAAGTGCGTGCTTCTTCTTGTCCTGAGGTTCCCTCTCAGTCTCTGCCTCGGAATGTTCCAGTGTCGGAAAACTAACACCCTCCAAATTGCAGAGCCACAGTTTGGGTGGGGCCACGACTGGCTCATCAGAGGTTTCGACCAGCTTAGCGACTACTAAGCTGATATCGTCACGTTCTTTAGATGTAGACATGGGAGTGGGTAAGGTTATGAACATGCAGGCGGCCATTGCAGCCTTGCCACCGCATACTCCCTCTGAGCTTGGTGTCCTTCAACAGGCTGACCCCGTTATTCAAGAGCTGCTCAAGTTCTGGGGTTGAAAACGGCGTCCTAACCGGGAGGAGCGTGAGAAGATGTCTGGTCCCGTATTGGTTTTGCTGCGACAGTGGGGTCGCCTGATAAAGAGGGATGGGGTTCTGTATCGGCAGGTATTCCGCCCCGATGGAGCTGAAGCTGTGCTCCAGCTGTTGTTGCCCCAGGTGCTGCGTAGTGAGGTCCTGACAAAAGTACACCAGGAGCATGGGCAGCAGGGGGTGGAGCGAACATTGGCGCTGCTGCGTTCTCGGCGCTACTGGCCGGGCATGACATCTGACATGGCCCAGTGGTGCCAGACGTGTGAGGGGTGTCAGGTCGCCAAAGATGTCCACCCCAAGGCTCGATTTCGTATGGCCTTTGAAGAGGCAGAGGGACGCCTACTGCATGCGGCCAGTCGCCGACGGAGGGCCCACGACCAGTGTGGCACCCTGGACATTCAGTTTGTTATTTTGATGTCCAGATTTGTAGTTTTGTTGATTGTCTTGCCCCCCCACTTTTATTTTATTGCGATTGATGTCATTGTAAGCCTTGTGTCACTGCTCACCTGCTTGCTGTGGATCTCGGGCAATACTCAAGTCTGCCAGTAGGAGGCAGCATGAGTAGTCTTAGAGGAAAGTGGTGCTGTTCCTCAAACCCACAAAGAAGCCAGTACAGGCGCGGACTCGGGGCAGAGAGCAGCATGTTTCTCCAAACATTTATTGTTTGTATTGCGTTTGCAGGTGAGTTAAGTGCACAAGTGCCATAGATATGTTTTGAGGAAGTCTACCCTTGCTTCACAGTGTTGTGTGTTATGTAGTTAATGTGTTTGAGATCAGTAGAGGGAGACTATCACTCGCATCAAGTGCTGATCTGGTTGTGTATTATGTGTTGCCATGTTATTTTCATGTGTTGTGTATTTGCAAAGATGTTTAAGTATACGTGAGCCACTACTGAAATGTGACAGTATTGTGAGTTCATTGAGTATATGTTAATAGTTAATAGTAGAGGCCGCACATGTTATGTTTTGTAATATTATTGTTTAGTTTTTGCATTATTTGTGTTAGAAAACTGAAAACCCACAAAGAAGCCAGTACAGGAGCGGACTCGGGGCAGAGAGCAGCATGTTTCTCCAAACATTTATTGTTTGTATTGCGTTTGCAGAGCCCCTGTATGAAAAATAAATTCAATTGGCACGTGGACATCAGGTGTCATCCTTGTGCACGTGCAACACCAGCATTGGAGAGGTCAGCCATTGGGGGAGGGTCAGTTAGTGTTGGTGCGTGACTTCAGTGTCAGGGGCCCCCACAAGAGCTGAGATCGATGGAGACCGGTCAAATATCATGTGGTGAGGGCACCTGATGAAGGTGGTTCAGTGTATACTGTTGCACCAGTTGATGACCTGGACAGGGTCAGACAGGTCCATCGCAGTATGTTAAAGGCCGTTGTTGGTGTGGATTCGCCTGGGTCTGTGGCTCATAACTCTCCACCTGTAGAACGGCCACTGTCTGAGTATGAGTGCTCCTCAGAGTATGACTTGTTGGTTGTTGGGAAACAGCCTGCTGTGGATGATGCTGGCATGCACCCCACTCATTTGGCCCAGGCGACCCGAGCGGCACCTCAGGTGCCAGGGATGCCGCCTCTTTCTGCTTCAGGCCATTTGACTGCTCCTGATCTTGGAATACCGGCATCTCAACCTGCTTCTCCAGCCAGTGGTCCCGGCCCTGACTGCCAAGCAGTGCGCCAGACCACCCGGGCAACAGCTGGCCAGCACTCCAATGTGCATCATCTGCCACGGTCAACTGAGCACGTGCGGGCTGTTAGCCCTCCCGCGCCTGCCTCCAATGCAGTGACAGCCTGGTTTAGACCGTGGAGCTAGTGTGATTTACTGTAAGTTGTCCATCGTCGGGGCGACGATGCAAAAAGAGGGGGTAGAATGTGGCAGTGTGGAGATTCTCTCTCCTCTCCCTCTCCTCACCTGCCCGTGGTGCATGCAGGTGTAGCTTATTGAGTAATCAGCTGGGAGTGCTATTTAAGCTGCAGTCTCGGCCCTGTGTCTCCCTCTGCATCACACCCATGCATTCTGGAGTGTCCCCTGTACAGCAGAAGTGCTCAGGCTTACCTGGGCTTGCTGATCAGTGCGTCTCTGCGTGTTGTGAGTCTGTTCTCCACACTGACTGTGGTAAGCTCTCTCTCTCTCCTTCTTGTAGCGCATGCTTTCTCCTGGCTCACCCGCTTGTGGTCGCAGGTAGTGTGCAGCTCCGCCGTTGTGCCCTCAGCCTCTCTCCTCATGCGTGTGTGGGTGTGTGTGTCTGCAGCCTGGGACAGGTATGTATGTTCGTGTATAACAGCTAGCAGGGGGGCTTCAAGTAAAGTGTTACCATTCATTTTGATATATTTTCAAAGATCTGTATATTTTGTTTATGAGAGATGTGAGAGACAGACTGTTTATTTCCATTTTGTGAACTGATATGATTGTGTGTGTTCATAGTTTTCACGGTTTTCCACAGTGCTCCACGAAATGATATCTTCTGTGAAAAATAAACCTTGATGTGGACATCAGTATGAAGCGTGGACTCTTTAAAGGTGCATTAAGGAGTTTTACAACCTTAAAAGTACTTGTTTTCCACCATAAATATGTTACACATTTTTAATGATGTGTACACTGTGCCCTGACATATTCATTACAAATACCTCTAACAGCGCTAAATAGTCACTTGAAAGTTGCAGTGCCGGTCCGGCACCAGCATTTTTTGGGGGAGAATTTGAAAGGAATGACGTAATGCGCGCTCCGGCTCGTTAGGTTTCGTTTTGTCCGCCATTACTCCGCCAGATGCTTAGTGAGTGTAGAGGGTCAAGAAGATAAAAGATAAAAAAACAGACACCCCTATTTTATTTTTATTTCATTTTGTTTCAAGATCAGTTATTTTTCATTCACAGTAATCTCAGTAAACACTGCAATCCCACATCCAGCCGCTAGGAGGCGCTTGGCGCTGGTGGTATGGAGTAGAGCAGACCGCAGAGGAAGAATAAACCTTCCTACATGGAGTTACATCAGCTCAACGTGCGTGTTCTGTCTTCTTCTCCGCCACAGCACGTTGGGACAACCATATCCATACTGCTGCCTTCTGAACACATTATCAGACGGGCAACATGAGCAACAACTGAGCAGGAGCTTCCAGAAAGTAAGAAAAGACTGGCTTCTAGCACTGCCACAGCTCCAGCACAGACTCCACCACGTAAAAGAAACTTAAGTCTTACTCGAGCGCTACTAAACGAGCGAGGAAGGAGCTCCCCTCTTCCGTGCACGGAAGCCACAGGGACGAGTTTTTCACTAAGCTGCATTATGCCCAAGGCCTGCAGGGGGCGTTGTTTTGCAAAAACGTTCAAACTCCTTAATGCACCTTTAAATGACCATCAGTTATACCTGCTGACAGGAGCAGCAGATATTTAGTTCAACTACTTGCAGACCTGTAGATGTTTTTTCAGCATCTTTCATAAAGGTTCACTCAAGCATATCAGAATGATTAAATTCAGTGAACTTGAAGGAGTTTGGGAAGCTTCTCATGAGCTACAGTTTTTCCAAGATAAAAAAAAAAACACAAATGTTCTGAATCCAAAACAAACTGATGCTCGAACTATGAGCTCAAAGAGAAACTAAAGGATTAAAAACAACCAGTGTTCACCGAAGGTCAGAGAGGAACTGTTCAGGTTCTACAGTGTGACTGAAAAGCAGCTCGTTGTTGATCCTGTCGTCATGCTCCTGACGGCTCTCAACACAGGCCGAGCTCTCGGCAGGAATACGGGTCGGCGGTGGACAGGACTGCGATCAACTTGGCGCTGGCGTCGGCTCCTTTCTTGCGCGCCGTGTCGATGAGTTCCCGAGCCTTGTCCGGCCGGAGTTTGGCTCTGAGCGCCTCGTTCTCACTGTCAGTCAGCACGCCGCAGTGCAACAGCTCGTCCAGCAGCTTGTTCAGGACCGGCTCCGACACCTTTTCCACGAAGCTGCAGCGGACCTGAAACAGCTTCTCCTGGGCTGTGATGTCGCTCGCCAGCCGTGGCTGGTTTCTGCTCGCCGTGGTCACCACAAGCATGGCTGAGAGGGGAATTAGAAATGGGAGAGTTCCACTGAGTTCATGATGCCTTGAGTTTCATCACAGAGGCAAAAGTCATGGATCACTGTGATCGTGAAACCAGCTGTTAAAAGGCAGGTGTTGCCTCCATATTGTTGTCCTCGGAGGACAGAACATGAACTGTGCAGCCGCTCGCTGTGCTCACCAGGCAGGTGGAGCTGGTGCTCCCACACTTGGGTTTTTTCTGCATCTCGCAGCACCAGGGTCACTTTGTCCGCCTCCGACAGCATGAGCATTTCAAACGTCGGGTGGTAGTTTGGTCCGTAGTTTCTAAAGAATTCTGCACGCTGCAACGAAGGCAAGCAGAGCTGTGAGTTCAAAAGTCACCGCTGGCTGAGTGGAGAGATGCTGGTACTCACTGCGGGCTGTATGTTGAAGTCCTGCAGCTGCGCCTCGCTGCACAGGCTGTAATACTGGCCTGTGTGCAGCAGACAGAAGGACGGAGCCTGGATGTGTTCACAGTCCACCAGCTGAGCTTTCACCTTCAACCACAGCAAACAGCTCGTCATGTTAACTTGAGAAACGTGGATGTAAACGGAAACGAGTAAACGAGAACGTGGAAGAACATGTAGAACTGGGAGAGAGAACCTTTGGATCATGTAGCAGTAGCCAACATATTCTCCCTGGGGTTCTCTTGTTGAATGTGTCTGTATTTCTACATGCTGAGATCTTCTGTCTGAGAGGACTGGTTCTTACCTCGCTCAGCGGCACGTTGCTGGGCAGCAGAATCACCCACAGGATGAAACCCTGTCTGTGCATCGGTTTGAGGAACAGCAGGATTTGACTGCGAATTGGTTTCATCACGAAATCCACAAAGCGTTTGACGAAGTCCCAGACGATGCCGAAGGCTGAAAGGTGTGGTACATCCACCACCACGTGGGTTTCGGTCACCTCCAGAGGCTGGATGAAGCTCATGCCTTCATCAGTGATGTGAGCCACAGAGAGGCAGTCAGAGAGCAGCGCTGGGAGGACAGAAGATCAACGTCACCTCACGTGTTACGACCTGAAGGGCTCTGAGGGGTCCTGATGGCTCATGGAGGAGTCTCAAGAGTTGTTCTGAAAAGTTTCTGATGGTGTCTGAGGGGTTTACACTGTTCGGCTCTGAAGGGTTCTAAATTATCCTGAAAGGTTTCAGAGGATTCTGAAGTCCTCTGAATGGTTCTGAAGGTTGTCAGTGCTCTCACCGGGTTCAGGCTCGCAGTGAGGGAGGTGCAGCTGTCTGATGGACTCCTCTGGACACGTGATGCTGAACAGAGCTCCTCCTGGAACCTTCTGAGCCGACTGAAGCTGCATCTCATCCCAGATCATCATCTCGTAGGTGGCTTCGCTCTCGTGAGTCACACTGAAGACCAGATCAGTCAGCGAGCAGTGGAACAGACCAGGACCGGGGAACCTGAATCTGAACCCAGGAGGGAAACGGCACAGTGTGGAGATCGTTCTCAGAAAGGCTGGAGAATTTTCAATCACACAAAATATTATTTTCAATCCACAGAAGGAATGAAAACGTGGACCAACATTTCCCACAGAGTACGAACACCACTAACTGACCATCTGCTAAAGCTGCTGCTGCTCATGATACTGAAGCTACTTTGTTGTATTTCTTAGACTTCAAGCCATGACTAAAGACAGTATTTAAAATGACTGGTGTGATTGATGATGACCAGTCTTACCTGTAGGACAATCCCATCTTTTCTTTTTTCACCTCTGGAGTGAAACTTGTCTGAACCTGAAATCCAAGCAGGCCCAAATTCAATTAGTGACTCTGTGCATTGATATCAGGAAGGAAACACAAGGACCAAAGAAGACACTCCTCTCTATTACAGATGAATGGATTTTTGGTGTGGTGGAGGTGTCTCAGCCTGTACAGGTGGTCTCAGAGTGAGGAACCTTGAACAGTCTTTAAAACAGTGCTGCATGAGGGCAACAAAGTTTCTAAGCACCTGACCTTGATGGTCCCAGATCCAGGTGTCATGGAAATATAGGCCCCGCATAGAGCACCAATTAAAGAGAAATATTCTTGTGAAAATAGATATTTTACGATTTAAATCCATCAAACCAGTGAGAAAACACTGCAAAGCAAAGTGAATACATGCAAAAATTGTCACACAAAAACACATCAGTGTGCACACATGTACATAACCCCACACTCTCCCTTACATAGAAGGCTATAGAAATGTCTCTCTGTAAAGATGCTCAAAACTAATAAATGGGATTCTCGAAAAAAATCACAAAATAACTGCAGCAAGCTGTCCGTACTGTAACTAAGAAAACACATCAGAATTCATAAATATAATACTTCTATAACAGAATATTAAATAAGCACTGAGCCGAATGACTGTAAGATCACAAACAGAGGTCCATGACAACGACGACTAACACATCATTACTCCTTTTGTTGTTGATTTTTTTTTTTTGTGCTTTTCTCTATTTTCATGCTTTGAATCTCATTCCCACACACCTCCACCATGTTTTCTCTCGGCTGTATTTGTATTTTGATTTGATGTTTGAAATTACTGAAGACTCACCTTGTCCACGGTCGGCGTCCCCACACCGCACAGAGTCAAGGTCCCAGCATCCACAAGGAATGCTAGGTATAGGGGCTCCGTGAAGGTGGTGTGGAAGGTATGAATGAGAGTTTTGGTTTCTCCTGACAACTGATAGAAAGACAGCGTGCCGGCCGGCCGGCCAGTCCAGAAACAGTCCCAGTCTCCTGACTCTGGACCTGAATGCTTTGGTGTGCCCCTGAGAAGTTGGTATGTACGTGCTCTTGTTGTTGTGTTTAAAGTAGAAACCTTCTAATAAGGTGCTGACGTGACACCAGGACTTGTCGCTGTGTTTAAAACTCGACTTCAGCCGTTCCTTCCTCGGTATACTTTTATAGGCCACGCCGACCCTCGTGCGCCCGTTCCACTCCACCTCCCAGTAGCAGCGCCCGGTCAGAGCCTCCCTGCACAGCAGCTGAGGGTTTGTGCTGAATCTCTCCGGATGATCAGGGTACGGCTGCTTCTCCTTGGTACGGCTCACCGTCCTGCCGCAGTCGGACAGGATGAGGGATTTGTGCACCGTGTTCAGGTCCAATGACAGATCACAGGTGACTGGCAAAGAAACAAAGAGTTTTCAGTGAGAACAGCTTCTGCACCAACAAGAGCACCACTGCTTCTCATTCAACCTGCAGAGACATTTGGAAGGAGTCCTGCAGGAAGTTTTCCTGACAGAACCTTCAGATCTTCCAGCTCTTCTGTGGATTAAATCATCTCCTACTTCTGATTCTTCACCTAAACACAAACTGACTGTTTCGAGGACTCCCAGTTCATCAGGACTCTGAGAGAACTATCTCAGGGCAATAAGCAACCACAATTTCTAAAGAGTAGAATTAAAAGAAATGAAAAGAGAAAGAAATGATTTGTAAATCTCATGAACTCAGGGCCGCACCCAGAGTTTCAGAAATACTGAAGTCCACCACTCATTATCCCCCTGCACATTAGCTACAAAGATGAAAATGAAGAGCACACGGAAGCATTTATTTCAAACAGAAGTGACTTCTGTGTAAGTGTCTGTGTGTGAGTCCTGACAGCCTGTGACTTCCCATGCTTGAAATCCTTCTGTGATAAAAACTGCATTTGCTGTTTTTGTGTTAAATGACATCCAAGCAGCACAGGATGCAGAATCCTCTGAAACTGAAAATCTAAACCAGGGAGATTTCTCCTCTCGTTTCATGCTCCTCCATAATTTTTTCACCAAACTTTGATTTGTTCTATTATTAGAACTGTTTGAACTATATAAGTAATTACAAATGTTTCCATTTGTCATCCAGTAGAGTAGAAACATTCCTTTTGGACAATCTGTCTTCTCCATCAACAATGTCTTGGTCAAGTTTTAAAGTTTTTCTCTATCAGACTGGGAGGTCCTGAGTCAAGCAACTTCAATGGGCAGCAAAAAAATAGAAACAAAAAAGAGTGGGCAGTGCTTCCTGGTTCCTGAGTCAATCAAATGAAAGTTCTAAAGGTTGGAGTGCAACAAGGAGCGCAGGTTTCCAAGCTTTTGGAGAACGCTGACTTTAACCAACCAAGAGAATTTTTAAAACTGGCCAATGCCTGTGAATTGTTTCAGTCCGGTTTCAAGCCTCTTCACAGCACTGTGCTCAGAAGAGGATCTAAATTCTGTCTTAGGAATTAAATTAAGAATGTGTGAATATACAAAACAAATCCCTATTCATAAAGCGTTCCACATGCACACTGGTAAGTAGACGTGTTGATGAATCGAAACGGTTCTAAGAGTCATTCACATTTACAAACACCTCAAATTAACCATAGATGGAAACAACACCCCTCTTCGTATTTATTTTTTCTTTACCGTTCATAATCATGGCAAAGACAGTAAAAAAAAAAGACTCACTTTTCTCAAACTGAAACACTTCTCAGCAGGTTGAAGCAAGCCAGAAAATGTTCTTTGAATGTTGGGAAAACAAACAATGAGAGAAATTGTGCCTGATGAGGTCGCCAGAGGGAAAAAAGATAGTCTGCCGTTAAAGTGCTGTCAGAAATCGTAAAGTGAACAGGAGCTGAACGAGCTTAGGGGTGGCTTTTTGTCCTCGTCTCTGGTTTCCAGAGAGTTCCAATAAATTGCGGCATAAATCCATTTTTATTTATTTATTTTTGCCAAAAGAATAAGCAAAAGAATAATTCCTAGTTGTGAATCGATCCTTGGTTTTCCTCACGACGTGATCCTGCCACTGGACTAACAGTTGTCATCTCAGTCCTTACTCTGACAAGGCTTTTGTCGGTGCTTCACTGAACTCACAGGACCCGGTAGAATTCTCCAAAGGAACAATAAGGAAACCAATCAGAGCATTTGCCTCTTGAGAAGCCGCTCTGTGAAGAGATTTTAAAAACTTCCTCTCCACAGAGCGCATTGTTCCTCAAAAAATTCGTGAGTATTTAAAAAACACTTTCATCTGCTGTCAAAGCTGAATTAAAGCAAACAGAAAACACATGCTGCATTTACACCTGCCGTGACCAGAGTTTGTTTGTATGCCTGGTCTGAGTTCTGTGTCAAATTTCATCTCCCAAAGCACAAATCCAAGTTGTTGAATCTCACAATTTGCCTGGAAATGCTCGCACACACTCAACAGCACACAAAACTGTGTACACACAGTTGATAAATGAAGGCCCCGGAGTATTTTTCCATTTTGTCCTCCATGCTCCTTTGTCTTCCAATTTTTCACAAACCTCTCAGTCCTCTCTCTCACATCTTCAGTCTCTCATCTATTCTGTCCTCTTCCTTTCTCACTCTGTCCTCCTTCTGCTGTCTTCTTGCCTCTGAACTTAACCTTTCCCTGCCTCTCTCCGCTTCTTTCTCACAGGAAAAGAGGAAAGATAGAAAACTCACACAGATGACCAAGACTCATTCAGTTTTCCCTGGGTTTTACTGTCATGGCAGACATGCAGTGGTACTTACACTGAGCGAGAAGCTGTGTGTTCACCCAGTGCTCTTCGTTATGGTCCACACTGAGGAAGAGGAGCACAGAGTGAGGAGCAGCACTCTTCACAGTCTTCCTGCTGTTTGAAACACATTGTCATGTTTTCAAGTTTTTTTCTGTACTTCTTGAGGTTTTATGCTTTTGTTGGTGGTTCTGAGCTCCCAGACATCAACTGTGGTCTGACTAAATGTTCCTCCTTGAACAATGTGATCTTAGTGGACATGTGTGTGTCCTGCATTCACACACAGGAACTACAGGCAGGAAAAATGTGAACTCTTCACTCCTCAGTCTGTCTGATGGAGATTCAGAAGGCTCTTGTTGTTCACTATGGGACGGTATAATAAACCTGTCGTGTGACAGTGCTGCTCAGTACACCTACTTGAGTTTCTCCAGGCTGCATTCGGGGTTCTGCAGCCTCTCGGAGAGCAGCCTCACCCCCAGCTCTCCTGGGTAGTTGTAGCTCAGGTCCAGTTCTCTCAGATGTGAAGGGTTGGATTCCAAAGCTGAGGCCAGAGAGGTGCAGCCCTCCTCCGTGATGCCACAACTGGACAACCTGCAGAGAACAGGACTTATCGGGGCTGTTCCAGCTGCCCTGAAGCTCCCATATTTTATCAATGGCGTCTATAAATCTGTTTAATGGCTGAGACTATTTTCTGTGTGTGTGTGTGTGTGTGTGTGTGTGTGTGTGTGTGTGTGTGTGTGTGTGCACGTGTGTGTGTGTGTGTGTGTGTGTACCTGAGGACCTGCAGTTTACATTTTGGACTTCCGAGTCCAGCAGAGAGCAGCTGAGCTCCTAAATCCTGCAGCGGGTTTCGACTCAGGTCGAGCTCCTTCAGCTGGGAGTCGGAGCAGAGAGTCGAGGCAAACACCTGACAGCATCTACTTCTCAGGCAGCAGCCGGGCATCCTGCAACCAGGACACAGAGCTGAACCCATGTTTTCACAGGACAGCAGAGCAGAAACACTAAGAAATCCAGCAGCAGCATCTCAGACTGTCGGAAAACTCCCACCTCACCATCCCACTGTTTGAACGCTACAGAACAACACCATCTCACACACTCACACAAACAGCTGAACATGGAGACAGAGAAAAGACAGAACATGACAACGTTTGGAGTCATGTTTCCATGACGACTGATCATGATTGTAGGGAGCGTGTCATGTTTGTTTTTGTTCCTGTTGATAAAAACCACTGTTCTTTCTGCTGCGCCACTTCCTGCTTTGTCAGATTATATATTAACTTAATTGGTTCTTCTGCAGAACTGTTAAACAAAGCAAACAGATAATGGCCCCAGAACTACCAACTAAGCAGTGCTCCTTGGTCTACAGAAGCCTTTTAGGATTACGGCAGCAGTTGGCGCACCCTCCAGTGTGGCTCATTTCACATTACACTCACTCAGAACCCGTTCTGTGCTCTCAGTGATTCTCAGCGAGTGTCATATTAACCTGCTGCTGGTCAGCCTGTTCAAATTCTCATCTGGTTCGTCCTAAAAACAGAAGCTGATTGTGTTCCAGTGGAGCAGACTGAGTGACTGCTGGAATCAGTGTTCATTGAAGGTCACATGTGAAAGTGATCTTGTCTCCAAATACCTGAATTCCTCCAGTTCACAGACTGGACCGATCAAGGCAGTGGGAATAAGAGTGAGCAGGGTTAACTCGTCATCGATGTCCTCACGGCTTTCCATTGTCTTGGGCTTTTCAGAAAGGTTGTCCTCGGAATGTGCCACAGGATTGTCTGCTTCATGCTGATAACTGTATCTGCAGTTATTCAGGTCCAGAACTCTCAGAGGGGATTGTTTGGACTGGAGGACGGAGAACAGCGCATGGCAAGACAGAAAATTCAAAGAGAATCCAGTCAATCTGTTAAAAAATGAACACACACAAAAAAGAAAAAAATATATATATTTAAAAAAATCACAATAAGCTGTCAATAAAATTGTATGAACTGTATGAAACATCCTTGCATGTAACACAGCATCAAAAACTGAACAATTCAGTTACTCATTTGTTTATCCTGTTGAGGGTCGTGGGGTGCTGGAGAGAATTCCAGTTCCTGAGGACGAGGACAGGGCCCACCCTGGACAGTTCACCAGTCCATCACAAAGGGACAGACAGCCACACCCACATTCACACCTACTGGGGCAATTTAGGGTCACCAATTTACCTCACATACATGTTTTTGGATTGTAGGAGGAAGACGGAGAACCCGAAGGGAATCCACGCACATATGAGGAGAGCATGCAAACTCCACACAGAAAGGCCCCAGATTGTCACGGTGCAGGGTTGGAAGGACCCAAGTGCAGGCAGCACAGGTGGATCAAAACTCCTCTATTTCCAGGAACACAGGAACAAGCAGAGCTGATGCAGGTGAAGAAAACAGACAGAACACACAAACAGACCCACAAGGAACCGACAGGGACAAGCAAGGGAAGCAGGCTTAAATAGGACAGACACAGGTGAAGCACACTAGGGTGATAACGAGGCAGGTGACCAGGCAGGAGAACATGAAGAACAGCCAGGAGATGAACAAAGGACAAAACAGGCCGTGAGCACCCCCATCTGGCCGCAGAGGTACGGGGTGTAACACAGATGGCATTTAAAAGAATACTCCGAAGATTTTGGACCCACGCCCTATCCCTGTCATTCACAAAGTGAGATAAGCTCATAAATACCTTTTTTGTGTCTGTGTGTCCAGTGGCTTGATCCCAGCTGTTAGCATTGTAGTTAGCTTAGCTCAACTGCGGGAGGTGAACAGGAGACAGAGCCAGACTGACAAAAGTGGACAAAATACTCCTTCCAGTGGTCCAGGGGACGGCTTATTAGCACATGAAGTAAATCTGAATGGTTATAAAACATTTTAAAAGACGTGTTATCTTTTCAATCCGTTAAGATAACGTTTTGATACATGCAGATCTGCACAAGCATAGTGCTCCCTGAAGGATATACCAGCGCACAGTGGCTGAGTCTACGGCTTCTACTGCTGTGCTCCGGTATATCCTTCCGCGGAGCAATGTGCATGCGCAGGTCTGTGTGTATCAAAACGTTATTTCAACAGTGTGAAGGACCGAGTGGTCACCTCAACTCGGGACCAGCTCGCCTGGATCGCGTTGGAAGAGGATTGGTGGAAAAATGAGGTGGCGGTCCGGAGGGTCTTTGAAAACTCTCTTGTTTGTTTGCAGGTTTAAAGTCACACACCCTCACAACAGGCTGTTGACAGAGGCTTCTCGAGACTGACAGCCTCACAGGTGCTCTCTCCCCTCCTTAACAATGGTCCTCCTTAAATAACTCCAGCCCAGACCTAATCAACCAATCCCTGGGCTGGGTCAAACCAAAATTCTAGGAGGGGTGTTTCATCATCTTAACATTATTCACAATAAGGTTTTAACCAGATCCCCAGTGTATATCAAAAATAAATGAAAATATGAATTCAATTATGCACAAAAGATTACCTTCCCCACAAATCAATTCGTCAGAACATAAATATTTACAATAAATACACAACTGTGCTCCCCTTCACACCATGGACTGCTCCTCCCTGTATCAGCCAGGTGAAATACAGCTTCCCCAGCAGGCACGCTCAGCTAATGTCAGCCGGGCAGAGGGAAGGAGGAGTAAGTGTGCGTGGTGAGTGCATTGGTGGTGTTTCTGCTTGTATGTGTGCTCAGGGGGTAGTGGGTACCTCACTACCCGTTCTCCAACAGCAGCCACGCCACTCCTCACTTCCACCACACTCCCCACTGTCACACATGTGAGAGAGTCTCAGTTTTGTATGAGAAGGGGCTGCTACCTTCTCACAAACGGATTGAAAAGAAAATGCGTCTTTTAAAATGTTTTATAACCATTCGGATTTACTTCACGTGCTAATATGCTGTCCCCTGGACTACTGGAAGGAGCATTTTGTCTACTTTCATCACTCTGGCTCTGTCTCCTCTTCACCTGCCGTAGTTGAGCTAAGCTAACTACAATGCTAACAGCTGGGAGCCAGCAGCTGGTTGATCGGCCCCAAAACGGTAATTATGAGCTTATCTCACTGTGTAAATGATCGGGATAGTGCGCGGGTCCAAAATCTTCGGAGTATTCCTTTAACTTCAGCAACAGCACTAAAACATTATTTTAAGAATAATTGAATTCAGCAGTAAGAATTCATGACACACACCTCAGACTCTCCAGTTTACAGTCTGGACTATCCAGTGCAGCAAAGAGCTTGCGATGGTCATCAGTGAAGTTATGAGAAAAACACTCGACACTGAGGTCTCGCAGGTGTGAGTCTGCTGACTGAAGGGTGGAGAGGGAGGCCAGGTCGCCAGAATACAAGTGTCCATCTTTCAGTCTGGAAACAGAGAGAAACCAGAACAAACCTCAGCGTTCATTTGGGTGCTTTAGGATGAATATCAAATGAGGGGTGGATTTAATAACTTCTTTGAACTTCTACCTGCTCCTTTTTGAGCACAGTTCAAATATTACTGCATAAATGGACACTTGCTGCTATTATTGTTGCGCAAATAAAGAGATTGATTGATTGATTGACAAATAAGCTGCTGTGACTCCAATAAAGGATCATTCGGATCATATGTCTCAACAAAAAATCTAATTTACCTAATTTTAAAACAAATCTGACACACATTAAACTATGAAGAAAATCTCTTCGATAAACAATCACAGGCGAATTGGGATATTTGCCGATTGTTTAGATCTTGTCTCATATTTTCTCACAGTTTTCATTTTTTGACCTCAGAAAGCCAAAATGCTGGAACACCTCTGATTTGACATCCTCTAATTTCATTTGTCACATGAGTTGACATTTTGAACTGTCTTGTGATGCATCACATCTCACTTAAAGAACAGAGAAGTCCAGACATCAGTGTCTCCTGCAACTTCCTCCAGTCCTCCTGGGATGACCGTCATCCACTCCCAGACCAAAGACACGATGCTCTGCTGTGAAACATTATCTTTCAATCTGAAATACTTACAAAGCCTTCTTGCTGTTCTTTACATTCAGGAGAAGCTTCGGGACACCCGCAGATGGAATAAAACAGTTGGTCAGGTTTAGTTCTTCAATCACCTCTCCAGATATCTGCAGCATGGTGGACAGCACAGCGCAGTCGACAGTGGATAATGCTGCTGCTGTGTTCAGGTACTTGAGGACATCCTCCTGAAATCGCTCCTCTTTCAGCTCAAACTTGCAAAGCAGCAGGTTCATGCACCTCTCTGCTGGGAGGTTTCCTGTGTGGAAGCTTCTCAGGTACGTCTTCATTTCCTCCGAGGTGTCTGTACTGCTCTTCGTCTCTGGTAGTAACGCCTGCAGCATCGTCTGATTGGACTCCAGTGACAATCCGAGGAAGAAACAGAGAAAAAGGTCGAACTGCCCCTTCTGGTTCTGAAGGGCTTTATCCACCACCTTCTTCTGCAGCTCCAGCCAGCTCAGGTTTGTGACGTCCTCACCGAGGAAAGACGTCAGGGTGCCGCGATCGGTGGCACAGCAGTGAAACACGTGAAGAGCTGCCAGAAACTCCTGGAAGCTTAAATGCACAAAGCTGAACATCTTCTGTTGGTACAGGCCGCGTTCCTGCTTCAGGATTTCTGAGCAAAACCCACAAAACACAGAAGCTTCATCCACGTCGATGCCACACTCCTGAAGGTCATTCTCGTAGAAAAGGATATTTCCTTTCTGTAGCTGTTCGAAGGCCAGCCTGGACAGATTTAAAAGGATGTCGGCGTTCTGTGACCTTGACAGACATTCTTTGGCCTCGTTCTTTGACTCCTTCTCTCCATACTTCTGCTCGGATCTCCGTGTTTGAATGAGTAAATAGTGAATGTAGAGCTCCGTCATTGTTCTGATGGTTCGGCTCCTCTCGTCTCCGTTCTTCAACACCTCAGCAAGGATCCAACAAAAGATGGGGATGTGTCCCATGAAGTAGAAGCTGACCATACCTTTGAGACAAGACAGGACTTCTGTGGAGTCGCTGAATCTCTTTCTAAAGTAAATCTCTTTGTCTTGATCAGTAAAGCCTTGGACTTCTGTCATCTGGTCGATATAGTGATCAGGAACCTGGCCGACCGCCGCCGGCCGGGAGGTAACCCAGAGCCGCGCGTTGGGCAGCAGACTCCCCCTGATGAGACTGGTCAACAGCACGTCGACTGTGGATTTTTGATCGATGTCACTCACTCTTCCACCTCCATCAAAGTCCAGGGGGAATCTGCTCTCATCCAGACCGTCCAGGATGACCAGGATGCGCATGCTGGTGAGATGTGGGGTATTTTCCAGTGGGCTCAGTTGAGGGTAGAAGTGCAGGAGAAGCTGCATCAGACTGTACTCCCCCTGTTTCAGCATGTTCAGCTCTCTGAAGGGAAGCAGGAAAATCAGATGGATGTCCTGGTTAGATTTTCCTTCTGCCCAGTTCAGAGCGAAGAACTGAACAGCGAATGTCTTCCCAATGCCAGCAATGCCTTTGGTCATCACTGTGCGGATGGGTCCGTCTCTCACAGGGAGCTGGAAACTCTTTCTTCCTGGTGTAAAAATGTCCAGGCAGTCGATCTGATCATAGTGTCCTGTAATCTGCCCCGTCTGATCTGAGACTTTGAAGTGGTCCAGTATCTCGTGTGATCTGAAGTCAAACCTCGAGGCCCGATCAGTGATGTAGAGCCTGGTGTAGATGTGGTCGAGTCGAGAGCGGCCGTCAGACGTCCCCTCGTTTATCCACATGAACTTGTATCGAAGGTGACTTTTCAGCCTGTCTTTAACTTCCTTCATCATGTTTTCCCCGTCCATGTCTGCAGTCTGTTGCCTTCAGGTCAGCCGTCTGCCTTGCCGAGGTCGACCTGCAACAAATCAGAACAACCTGCATTTATACTGACAGCATTTATTCAGATCCCTGATGAAAGTTTTATTTTTTTTCAATTAAAAAAGCAACACAAGGAAATAAACATCTGACAGAAAATCAGCTTCGTCCTTACACACAGTTGTAGAAACAGTCTGCAGAGTTCTCAGGATGCTGTTTATCAGTGTGTAATGAAATATTTCTACTTTAAAGCGTTTAAACAGCTTATTAACAACAGTGCTCCCCTACAGCTGCTCTTCAGCAGCTCAATGTTACCGTTTTTCACCATTGTAACATTATTTCACCATTTTCTTAAATTTACAACCTTCTTCGTATTTGAATATATTTTTCAACAACTTTGAAACTTTTTCCTTCAAATCTGGATTTTTATTCTTTGTGCCTGCCCTTAGCAAGGCGCAAAGGTTACTAGCCAGGGTCTTGGATTTAATTTTATTATTATTCATCAAACGGCGCAAAACTAGTTACGCGCCAAAGTTTGCGTCAAATGAATAATAATAAAATTAAACCCAGGACCCTGGCTCGGATAGTAACCTTTGCACCTTGCTAAGGGCAGGCACAAAGAATTATTTCTGGTCACACTGAATCAGTCTGTAATTTCCAGTCAGGCTGAGTCGTGGCAGACTTATTCAGTCTGTTAATCAGAGCTCAGAGTTTCAGCCTGGTAAAAAAGCTTCAGTACTTACAGAGCTCCTGAACTTCACTGCTCTTCTGCGGGTCGCTGACAGACAGTTTCCAGTCAAACCCTGAAGAGGTTGCAAGACCACAGTGAGAAACAGGAAGAGGAACAGGAAGAGGAAGTTTTTTTTTAAAAAAAATGTTGCTATTATAAAACAATTTTGCTATTATATGAATGGAAACAGTTATCATATGAGGAACAGACAATTCACAGAATCTGGTATCAGAACATGTATATCAAAGAGAGAGAGAGAGAGAGGGAGAGAGACAGAGAGAGAGATATTCCCTCTTATGCAGAATAACAAATACCCAGCAGATGTCACTGTTGTAAAAAAAACTTTCAGGCAGAGAATCACATAAGGCTTTAAGGCCCAAATAGAAAATCCTGGAAAAGTTGATTTATTTCAGTGATTCAGTTCAGAAAGGAAAGATTCATTCCACACGTGGTGATGAATTTCCGGCATTTATTTTAAATCTTGATGATTATAGCTTCCGATTGTGACCAGAACCAGTATCTGAGAGGATCAAAGATGAGGCACCTACACAGCAATCATTTAAAGGCTCCTCTGAGATCACTTTCTCAGTTCCTCCAAGCCCTTAAAGCTATTTAGTCAAATACAAAACATTGTGCTTTCCATGATTTTGATGAATGGCTTCATGCTGCTCCACATGCACAGGCCAGACAGGCTAAAAGCTTTGCTCTGCAGGCAGTCCTCCAGTCAATGCTGCGAACATTTCATCTGTTGAGGAGCCTCTCATGATGGCTTGGCTTGGCAATGTGGGCTGTGCGTGGACCCTAGCGGACAGTCATTCATGATGATTTTTACCTCACGGGCACCAAAGCGCAACGCACACCCACGCGGACATGTGAATCATGGACAGGCCTTAAAGGTGTCTACATACTCCACGAGAAGCCGAGTAAAGTTCGGCTAGATGACGTCATCCGGCAGCTGAAGAAAGTTCACCTGCTGGCTGACATTTCATACTCCAGCAGAAGCTGCGAGAACTCAGAGGCCACGCCGCTGTTAATGCCTGCCAAAAATTGATTTGCCGTTCACTGAGTGCTGATTTACAGGCATAACATATAAATACCGGAAAGAAACCGGAATTTGGTCATAAAATGCTAATAATAATGAGTTTCGACTGTTGGCCGTCAGATGTGCTACAGAAAAGCCTCATGCATATCTGTGAAAAATCTAAGATCCCAGAGTGACACTGACATCTGTCACACGCTATTTATAGTAACAGAGTGCCGTGCCCCTCTGCAATTTCTCCACAATTGACTGGAAAGCTAGAGCAGTGTACAAACATTAAATTTTGCTTTTTGCTTGGAAAAACAGCAGCATAAACACTCACCTTGTTGTAGCAAGCCTACAAGGATGATGCTCTGGGGAAGCCACAGGTCTGTGAGCAGTTCGGGCGGTTTAAGAAGGGCCAGATGTCCATTGAGGATCAGCCCACATCAGGACGACCCTCTACAGCCGAAATTGTCAGGGAAATTGGAGCGGCTGTGATTTCAGATCGACGCTGGGGCATTGGAGAGGTGGCTGATCTGATGGGGATCTCCTGGGGTCCCTGCCAGAGGATCATAAACCAGGATTTGGGGGCGCACCGTGTCTCTGCCAAAATGGTGCGCACACGGCCCTGCACGTCTCGCAGTTTCTGACGAAGAATGGGATGACTGTCCTCCCCGATTGAATTATTTGCCAAATCTGGTGTGGGAGCCAAGTGATGTAAATTCATGTTTAAGTTAATAAGTAAGCACAATTCACATTTTTGTTTGAGAGTTAAGTTCATTGAATAAATAATTTAAGAAAATATTGTTAAAATGCTGTTTAAGATTGATTTGGTTTAATTCATGTTTATTTGAAAGATAATTACATCTAAAGACAGTGTTTTGTAATTGTATTTGGTTGTAGTAAAATAGGTTACTGTCGCTTTAAGAAGGATGAAAAAACGCATGCAGGGAGCAGGCATAGAGGAGAATTGAGGAAGTTGGAACTGAAGTAATTAAGGACTGAGCCACATGGTTTTCTTACCGTAGAATTGTTTATTGTTTAGGAAGACTTAGATTGGAATACTCCTGTAAGAAGAAATAACGAACTGTGGATTAAAGACTTTGTTTTTTCATTTTTACACCGAAGTGCTGTGGAAGTTTTTTCCTACTCATATAGACATTCACCAGTAAGCCAAGGCTATTGGATTCTGAACCCAACATATTTGTAAGAAAACCCAGCTCATTTCACGTGTATGGATGTTCATGGATGGACTTTTACGCCACAAGGAAAGGATTTCATCTGATTCACGTGGAGGTGGTCGTGAGTACAATGGAAATTCATCACTCTTTGCATCAATCAGCTGGATGTCCATGGCGTTTTTGTTAAACAAGCTGCTTTGTGGATGAAAATGATAAAGCTTTGGAATACAGTGCTTGTTATCACATAAAATCATGGAGGCTGAAGAGGAAGAAACAGCTACAATTGTCGATGCTAGAGAGGTTAAAGTCACACCTAAGGCAATGGAAGAAAAGTTAAAGCGTGCTGTAAGCATACGCAAGGCCAAACTTGGAAAGTTAACAGGCAAAATGAATCAGATATGTCAATTAATGGACAGTGGAGATGATAATAATGTCACAGAAGTTCAGACTGTGTTAATGGTGGATTTCAACAAGCTGTTTGGAGAGTTCTGTGAATTGCACACCAAAGTTAAAGAGCTTTTCCAAGTGATTTCTGAAGAGGAAATGAACAGAGACCAAGTGAGCTGGTTTGAACCTAAGGCTGATGCTTTTAAGGATTTTGCTGAGAGAGCTAAGACTTGGATTGAAGAGGCCAGTGTACGTGTTGCAGAAGCCGCAAAATGTAATGAGGAGGTGCAGCCATCAGACAGTGTATCGAATGCATCTGTTTCATTATCAAAGCGTGGTTCCAAAGCACTTTCTGGACGATCCTCTCACAGGTCATCCTCTGCTTCATCTACTCGGCTCAAAACAGAATTGGAACGAGCTGCACTGTTGGTTAAAGCATCTGCTCTAAAACAGAAACAAATATTGGAAGAAAAGGAAGCTAAACTCAAAAGAGAAAAGGAAGAGCTTGAGATGCAAACTGCTTTAGCAGAAACTGATGCTAAGATTAAGATCTTGAACGAGTTTGAAGAGCTTGCATCCAAAACATCACCTTGTGACGGAATGAACTCCTATTTGGCTTCGAACAAGACCAGAGATGTACTGGCACCCAAGCAAACAAAGACTCCTGTGCTCACCACAAATGGACAAAAGGCTCTGCACATCAGTGACATGACACAAATTAACCAGACATCGCCTGATGCACCCAGACAGCAGAAGCTACAGTCACCTGAGACCTTACAGGATGTCGCTGAAATGTTAACTAAGCAACAGAAATTGGCAACCCTTCCACCTCAGAGCATTCCAGTGTTCAAGGGAGATCCCCTGGAATATCGACTGTTCATCAGAGCATTTGAAGATGGAGTAGAAGACAAGACAGAGAGCAGCAAAGACAGATTGTACTATATGGAACAGTACACTAGTGGACAGCCAAGGGAACTGATCAGGAGTTGTCTTCATATGGAACCTGAGCGTGGATGTTATGAAGCCAAAAGACTTCTGGAGGAACATTTCGGAAATACCTACAAGATTTCAGTGGCGTATATCAACAAGGCTCTGAACTGGCCAACAATCAAATCTGATGATGGGGAGGCTCTCCATTCATTTGGGCTCTATCTAACAGGATGCCGCAATGCTATGACTGATATGGAGTACATGGACGAGCTAGACAATACAGCCAACATGCGTGCTATTATTGCTAAGCTGCCATACAAACTGAGGGAAAGGTGGAGGACTTTTGTCTGTGGAATCCAGGACAGAGAAGATCGTAGAGCCAAGTTTAATGACCTCGTGGACTTCATCAACAAGCAAGCGAAGGAAGCCTTGCACCCACTGTTTGGTGACATAAAGGATGTTGCTTACAAGGGTCAGACTAAAGGTCAGCCAGATGAAAAGTTGCACAGAAGAAGTGTCAGCAGCAGAGGCTTCACCACAGCTGCAATTATCACTAGTCACCAGCAGGTGTCTCCAAAGCCCAGGTCAGAAATGACAATCAATGGTAATCAACTATGTGCATTTTCAAAACCCTGTCTTTTCTGTTATGGGAGTGAACACACAATGGAACAATGCAAGAAGATGAAGAAATGTCTTCACAAGGAGAAGATTGACTTCTTGCTCCCCACAGCACAAGTGGACTGACCCAAGTATCAGCAAATCGCATTTCGGTCAGCAGACTGGATGAACTCTGGAGTCAGCAGTTTAAGAGTGACTTTCCGGAGTACGACCAAGAAGAGAGATTGGAGATGTCCAGGGAAGATCTTCAATTCATGGAAATGGCTTCAAAATCAGCAAAGCTTGTGGATGGACATTACAGCATTGCCTTGCCTCTCAGAAATGGTGATGTGAAGATGCCCAACAATCGTGAAGTGGCTGAACAACGTGTTTTGAACTTGAGGCGGAAGTTTTTGAAAAACCCAAACTTCCACACAGAGTATTCTTCATTTATGGATGGCATCATTGAAAGGGGCTATGCCGTGAAAGTACCAGTGAAAGACCTCAACCGTGAGGATGGTAAAGTTTGGTACCTGCCACACCATGGGGTTTATCATCCCAAGAAGCACAAGCTCCGAGTGGTTTTTGACTGTGGCGCGTCATACCAGGGCATCACACTGAACAATCAGCTGCTACAGGGACCGAATCTCACCAGCACCCTCCTTGGTGTAATCAACCGGTTCAGGCAAGAGGAAGTAGCTGTCATGTCAGACGTCGAAGCTATGTTCCACCAGGTTAAGGTGCCTGACGAAGACTCTGACCTTCTACGGTTCCTCTGGTGGACATCAGGCGACATCAGTCAGGAGTTAGTGGAGTACAAAATGGTGGTGCATCTGTTCGGAGCGACCTCATCTCCAAGCTGTGCCAGCTTTGCATTGCGCAAGTGTGCTGAAGACAACAGAGATGAGTGCAACAACGAAACAGTAGAAACGGTGCTCAACAATTTCTACGTGGATGACTGCTTGAAGTCAGTACACACAGAATAAGAAGCTGTTCAGTTGTACCACACATTACGAGCTGTATGTGAAAAAGGCGGATTCAGACTTACCAAATGGATAAGCAATAGCAGAGCACTGCTGTCAATGATTCCAGAAGAAGAGAGGGCAACAGAGGTTAAAGACCTTGACTTGGATTGGGATGTCCTTCCAACAGAGAGAGCCCTGGGAGTTTGCTGGTGTATCCAGTCTGACAGTTTCAGGTTCAAAATCATCATGCCAAATAAGACTCCAACCAGGAGAAACATCCTGTCCATTGTAAGCTCTGTTTATGACCCATTGGGTATTTTGGCCCCAGTCACACTCACAGCAAAGAAAATCCTGCAAGAGCTTTGCAGAATGAAGTTAAGCTGGGATACCCTCATACCTCATGAACTCGCTCGTGAGTGGTCCATGTGGAAAACTCAACTGTGCCAGTTGGAGAACATCAGTGTCCCAAGATGCTTCAAGCCTAAAGGCTTTGGTGAGTCCGTTTTTAACCAACTCCACCACTTTGCAGATGCGAGCGAAGAAGGTTATGGGACGGTTAGTTACCTGGTACAAAGGAACAGCAACAATGAAACCCATTGTGCGTTTGTCATGGGAAAATCAAGAGTGGCTCCTCTCAAGCACATGACAGTCCCTCGACTGGAGCTCACTGCAGCTACCATGGCTGCTCGCATGGATAAGACATTGAGAACGGAACTGCAGCTTGAACTACAGGAATCAGTGTTTTGGTCAGACAGTGCAACTGTGCTGAAATACATTCAAAACAAAACAAGCAGATTTCGCACTTTTGTTGCTAATCGTGTGGACACCATCTTGAAAATCTCTGAGCCACATCAGTGGAGGTACGTTAATACTTCACAGAACCCAGCTGACTGTGCGTCAAGGGGACTCGATGCGAAGAAATTCGTCCAAAGCCACACTTGGTTACAGGGGCCGGACTTTCTCTCTAAACCCACGGAAGAGTGGCCTGAAAACCTGGAACACCCTGGGGATCTAACCATGGAGGACCCAGAGGTAAGGAACGCCATGGTTTGTGCAACTGCTACCAAAGAACAACGAGATGCTGTACGAGAGCTCATGCAGTACTTCTCATCTTGGATGTGCCTCAAGAAAGCGGTTGCCTGGCTGATGAAAGTAAAGAGCATTTTGCTGAGACTGAGTCGAAAGAGGAAAGAATTAAGTGCAATCAAAGGTACACCAGAAGTTGAGATGGAAATGAGGACCTTCAAGTCAGATGTCATGAGCGCTGATACTCAGAGACTCACTGTGGAGGATCTTACAGAAGATGAACAAGAGATCATTCGATACTGCCAGAGAAAAACATTTTCCAAGGATATCTCTGCACTTCAAAGATGTGAAGGCATAAAGAGAAGCAGTAGCCTGTTCAAGCTGAATCCTGTTCTTCATGATGGCATTCTCAGAGTTGGTGGGAGACTAAACAGGTCTGCTTTGCCTGAAGAGTCCAAGCGACCAGCAATTCTGGTGCTTCACGTCACAAACCTGATCCTAAAAGAGATCCATGAAAACTTAGGTCACAGCGGCCGCAATCACGTGCTATCCAAACTACGGACCAAGTACTGGATCCCAGGTGCAAATTCAGCAATAAGGAGGATCCTATCCAAGTGCATCATCTGTCGACGCTCACATGGTGCTGCAGGACAACAGCAAATGGCTGACTTACCTCGAGACAGAGTCATGCCAGATGACCCTCCATTTACCAACACTGGAGTGGACTACTTTGGCCCATTTGAAGTAAAACGTGGAAGAAGCACAGTCAAGAGATATGGTGTTATCTTTACGTGTCTGGCAGTTCGTGCTGTGCACTTAGAGGTTGCATCATCACTCGACACGGATTCCTTTATAAACGCTCTGCGTCGCTTTGTGGCAAGAAGAGGTCAGGTCAAAATCCTGCGCTCTGACAATGGAACCAATTTTGTTGGAGCCGAGCGTGAGCTAAAGAAAGCCATTGAGGAATGGAATGTCTCCAAGATTGAAAGCACCTTGCATCAAAATGGCATCTAGTGGATATTTAATCCTCCCACTGGTTCCCACCATGGAGGTGTTTGGGAGAGACTGATCAAGTCAGTAAAAAAGATTCTGAGTACCACACTGAAGGAACAGGTGCTTGATGAGGAGAGCTTACACACCCTGCTATGTGAGGCAGAAGCGATTCTGAATAGCAGGCCGATAACTAAAGCTACCAGCGATCCAAATGACCTAGAAGCGCTGACGCCCAATCACCTGTTGCTGCTCAAGCCCAAGCCATCTCTGCCCCCCAGGTCTTTTTGACAAACAAGATCTGTATGCACGAAAAAGATGGAAACAGATCCAGTATATGGCAGACCTATTCTGGAAGCGATGGGCAAGAGAATATCTTCCAGAGCTGCAAGAGCGCCAAAAATGGAACTATCCATCCCGCAACTTCACCACTGGAGACATTGTGGTAATCGTTGATGACTCAGCTCCACGCAACTCATGGGTTACCGGAAGGGTCATCCACACAGTGCCAGACAAATTTGGGCTGGTACGCCAGGTCCAGATTAAAACAAAGACCAACACTTTGGACAGACCCATCACAAAAATTTGCCTCTTACAAGAAGCTGAGTGAGGCATGAAGCCCACTACCTAAAAGACTGTGAACAGGGATTGTTTTCACCTGAGGATTTTAAGATCTTGGCTCCATTTAATTTGTTGTTTGGTAATTGTGTCTAGTTAAGAGCACAATTAGGGGCCGGTATGTGGGAGCCAAGTGATGTAAATTCATGTTTAAGTTAATAAGTAAGCACAATTCACATTTTTGTTTGAGAGTTAAGTTCATTGAATAAATAATTTAAGAAAATATTGTTAAAATGCTGTTTAAGATTGATTTGGTTTAATTCATGTTTATTTGAAAGATAATTACATCTAAAGACAGTGTTTTGTAATTGTATTTGGTTGTAGTAAAATAGGTTACTGTCGCTTTAAGAAGGATGAAAAAACGCATGCAGAGAGCGGGCGCAGAAGAGAATTGAGGAAGTTGGAACTGAAGTAATTAAGGACTGAGCCACATGGTTTTCTTACCGTAGAATTGTTTATTGTTTAGGAAGACTTAGATTGGAATACTCTTGTAAGAAGAAATAACGAACTGTGGATTAAAGACTTTGTTTTTTCATTTTTACACCGGAGTGCTGTGGAAGTTTTTTCCTACTCATATAGACATTCACGAGTAAGCCAAGGCTATTGGATTCTGAACCCAACATCTGGTCCTGTGTGACTTTTTTTTGTTCCCCAAGTTGAAGAAGCAGTTGAAGGGACAGCGGTTTGCAGACGTAGAGAAGGTGCAAAAAAAAGGGCAGCCGCCCTTAAAGGCACAATTACGCACGAGTTTGACGATGCATTTGTGAAGTGGGAAACACGGCTGAAGCGTTGCATTAATGCGAATGGAGATTATTTTGAAGGCGACGGTGGTGTTTTATTTTGAAATGTAAGAAATAAAAAGTTACAACCAAATTCCGATTTCATTTGGGTACGCCCTCGTATACAAACTGTATGTACACGGTAACAGCTGGGGTGCGTCTCTGGGAAATTCTCATGTTGCTTTTATGAAAGCAACATGTTGCTATGTGGCTATGTTGCCGGGGGGCTTTATGCCCCCCAGTAGGGTCTCCTATGGCAAACAGGTCCTGGGTGACGGGCCAGACTGAGAGCAGTTCAAAAGCCCTTATGAGAAGAAAGACAACTAAGGTCATTACGGGCCCGGTATGGCGCAGCCGGGGCCCCACCCTGGAGCCAGGCCTGGGGTTGGAGCTCGTAAGGGAGCGCCTGGTGGCCAGGCCTTTGCCCAGGGGGCCCGGCCGGGCTCAGCCCGAAGGGACGACGTGGGCCTGACCTCTGGTGGGCTCACGACCCACCGAGGGAACCGTAGGGGCCGGGTGCGATGTGGATTGGGTGGCAGCCGATGGCAGGGTGCCCGGCGACCCGATCCTCAGACACAGAGACTAGCTCTAGGGACATGGAATGTTACCTCGTTGGCAGGGAAGGAGCCCAAGCTTGTGAGGGAGGTTGAGAGGTACCGGCTAGATATAGTCGGGCTCACCTCCACACATAGCCTGGGCTCTGGAACCCAACCTCTCGAGAAGGGCTGGACTCTCCACTTCTCTCGCGTTGCCTGCGGAAAGAGGCGGTGGGCTGGCGTGGGTTTGCTTATAGCCCCATAGCTCAGCTGCCATGTGTTGGAGTTCACCCCAGTGAATGAGAGGGTCACATCTCTGCGCCTTCGGGTCGGCAATAGGTGCCTCACTGTTGTCTCGGCTTATGGGCCGAACAGCAGTGCAGAGTACCTGACCTTCTTGGTGTCCGTGGGAGGGGTGCTGGACAGTGCTCTGACTGGGGACTCCATTGTTCTACTGGGGGACTTCAACGCCCACGTGGGCAGCAACAGTGAGACCTGGAAGGGGGTGATTGGATTGTACGGCCTCCCCGATCTGAACCCGAGCAGTGTTTTGTTGTTGGACTTCTGTGCTAGCCACAGTTTGTCCATAACAAACACCATGTTCAAGCACAGGGGTGTCCATAAGTGCACTTGGCACCAGGACACCCTAGGTGGGAGGTCAATGATCGACTTTATTGTCATGTCACCTGACCTCCGGCCGCGTGTTTTGGACACTCGGGTGAAGAGAGGAGCACAGCTGTCGACCGATCACCACCTGGTGGTGAGTTGGATTCGCTGGCAGAGGAGGAAACCGGACAGACTCGGTAGACCCAAACTTGTTGTAAGGGTCTGCTGGGAATGTCTGGTGGAACCCTCTGTCAGCAAGGTTTTCAACTCCCACCTCCGGGAGAGCTTCTCTCATGTCCCGAGGGAGACTGGGGACATTGAGTCCGAGTGGACCATGTTCTCTACCTCCATTGTCAAAGCAGCTGCTCGGAGCTGTGGTCTTAATGTCTCTGGTGCCTGTCGTGGCGGCAACCCCCGAACCCGGTGGTGGACACCGGAAGTAAGGGCTGGTGTCAAGCTGAAGAAGGAGTCCTATCGAGCCTTGCTGGCTCATGGGACTCCAGAAGCAGCTGACGGGTACCGGCAGGTCAAGCGAACTGCAGCCTGAGTGGTTGTGGAGGCAAAAACTCGGGTCTGGGAGGAGTTCGGGGAGGCCATGGAGGAGGACTATCGGTTGGCCTCGAAGAAATTATGGCAAACCGTCCGGCGCCTCAGGAGGGGAAAGCAGGTTTCTGCCAACACTGTTTACAGTGAAGGTGGGGAGCTGCTGACCTCAACTGGGGATATTGTTGGACGGTGGAAGGAATACTTCGAGGACCTCCTCAATCCCATCGCCACGTCTTCCGTGGAGGAAGCAGAGGCTGAGGTCTCAGAGGTGGACTCGTCCATCACCCAAGCTGAAGTCACCGAGGTGGTCGGTAAGCTCCTCGGTGGCAAGGCACCGGGGGTGGACGAGATTCACCCTGAGTATCTTAAGTCTCTGGATGTGCAGGGACTGTCTTAGTTGACAGGTCTCTGCAACATCGCGTGGCGGTCGGGACGGTGCCTCTGGATTGGCAGACTGGGGTGGTGGTCCCCTGTTTAAAAAGGGGGACCGGAGGGTGTGCTCCAACTACAGGGGGATCACACTCAGCCTCCCCGTGAAAGTCTATTCCAGGGTACTGGAGAGGAGGATTCGACCGATAGCCGAACCTTGGATTCAGGAGGAACAATGCGGTTTTCGTCCTGGTCGTGGAATAGTGGACCAGCTCTATACCCTCCATAGGGTGCTCGAGGGTTCGTGGGAGTTCGCCCAACCAGTTCACTTGTGGGGGGGTTCTCCGGGAATACAGAATCCGGGGCCCCTTGTTAAGGGCTGTCCGGTCTTTGTATGACCGAAGTAGGAGTCTGGTCCGCATTGCCGGCAGTAAGTCGGACCTGTTCCTGGCGCATGTTGGACTCCGGCAGGGCTGCCCTTTGTCACGGATCTGTTTGTAATCTTTATGGACAGAATTTCTAGGTGCAGCCAGGGGCCGGAGGGGATCCGGTTCGGGAACCACAGGATTTCATCTCTGCTTTTAGCAGATGATGTTGTCCTGTTGGCTTCATCGAACTGGGCCGGTTCACAGCCGAGTGTGAAGCGACAGGGATGAGGATCAGCACCTCCAAATCCGAGGCCATGGTCCTCGACCGGAAGAAGGTGGCTTGCCCTCTCCAGGTCTGGCCCAAGTGGAGGAGTTTAAGTATCTTGGGGTCTTGTCCACGATTGAGGGACGGATGGAGCGTGAGATTGACAGGCAGATCGGTACAGCAACTGCAGTGATGCGGTCATTGTACGTTGTGGTGAAGAGGGAGCTGAGCCGAAAGGTGAAGCTCTCGATTTACTGGTCAATCTACGTTCCCACCCTCATCTATGGTCATGAACTTTTTGGTTCATGACCGAAAGGACAAGATCTCGGATACAAGCGGCTGAAATGAGCTTCCTCAGTAGGGTGGCTGGGCACTCCCTTAGAGATAGGGTGAGGAGCTCAGTCACCAGGGAGGAGCTTGGAGTAGAGTCGCTACTCCTCCACATCGAGAGGGGTCAGCTGATGTGGCTTGGGCATCTAGATAGATAGATAGATAGATAAAAACTTTATTAATCTCCCAAGGGAGAAATTCCGGTGTCCAGCAGCACACAGATCATTCACATGCAAATAAATAACAACAGTACAATAAATACAAGTGCTCGGATTGTACTTGGTTTGGCTCAGGCACATCTGTTATACAGCCTGATTGCTGAGGGGATGAACGACCTCTTGAAGCGCTCAGTTCTGCAGCGCAATGACAGGAGCCTGTTACTCCGCTCACTTTTTTGAGCTGCAACTGTGTCGTGCAGTGGATGTTTGGAGTTCCTCAAGATACTCTGCATTAGAGCCCCCATCCTCCTCTCCAAGACTGCTCCAACAGAGTCCACCTTCCTCCCCATCACAGACACACACCTCCTGATCAGCCTGTCCAGCCGATTGCTGTCTCTTTTTGTCATACTGCTACCCCAACAGACAACCCCAAAGAAAACAGCACTTGCAACAACAGACTGGTAGAAAATGTACAGCATGTCACCACACACGTCAAAGGATTTAAGTCTCCTCAGGAAAAACAGCCTGCTCTGTCCTTTCTTATACAGGGCCCGAGCCTGCTCCGACCAGTCCAGTTTGTGATCAAGGTGCACACCCAAGTATTTATAGGTGTGAACAACCTCAATACTCTCTCCGTCGATGATGACAGGTTGATGAGAGGGCTTCCTGCCAAAGTCAATGATCATCTCCTTCGTCTTCGAGGTGTTTAGAATAAGACCATTGTCCCTGCTCCAGGTGGTGAATCCCGTGATGAGCTCCCTGTACTCCTTTTCATCCCTACCCTTCACACATGCCACAATTGCAGTGTCATCTGAATACTTCTGCACATGACACGCAGCAGATCTGTGAGCAAAGTCAGCAGTGTACAGTGTGAAGAGAAAGGGGGATAGTACAGTCCCCTGCGGTGCACCAGTGTTGCTCATCAGGGTCCCAGATACACACCCCCCGAGCCGGACGTATTGTGACCTCAGAGTCAGGTAGTTGTGGATCCAGCGAACAAAGAGAGGATCCACTCCCATCCTCTCAAGCTTCCCCTTCAGTAGCTGAGGCTGGATGGTATCAAAGGCGCTTGTAAAGTTGAAAAACATCAACCTCACATAGCCTCCAGCTCCCTCCAGAAAGGAGAGCGCCCGATGGACCATAAACAAGACCGCATCGTCCACTCCCATGCTGTCCTGATAGGCGAACTGAAGGGGGTCCAGCCCCCCCTCCACTTGAGGTTTGAGCAGCCAGAGCAGCAGTCTCTCAAAAGTCTTCATTACCACGGATGTTAGGGCCACTGGTCTGTAGTCCTTCATCCCTGCAGGCCTTGCCACCTTGGGCACTGGGACAAGGCATGAGGTCTTCCACAACGCAGGGACACATCCAGTCTGAAGACTCCGATTGAAGATGGTTTGGAGAGGCACAGCCAGCTCTGACGCACACTCCTTCAGCAGCCGTGGTGATATCCCATCAGGCCCTGCAGCTTTCCGTCCATGGAGCCTCCTCAGCTCCACACGTACCTCCTCCACAGTGAAGGCCGGCGCGTCAGCAGAGGTGGAGCAGCCGCTGGGTGGTGAGGAGGAGCAGGTCACAGCAGCAGAGGTGGAGCAGCCGCTGGATGGTGAGGAGGAGCAGGTCGCAGCAGCAGAGGTGGAGCAGCCGCTGGATGGTGAGGAGGAGCAGGTCACAGCAGCAGAGGTGGAGCAGCCGCTGGGTGGTGAGGAGGAGCAGGTCGCAGCAGCAGAGGTGGAGCAGCCGCTGGATGGTGAGGAGGAGCAGGTCACAGCAGCAGAGGTGGAGCAGCCGCTGGGTGGAGGAGAGGAGCAGGTCACAGCCGCAGAGGTGGAGCAGCCGCTGGATGGTGATGAGTAGCAGGTCACAGCACCAGAGGTGGAGCAGCCGCTGGGTGGAGGAGAGGAGCAGGTCACAGCCGCAGAGGTGGAGCAGCCGCTGGATGGTGAGGAGGAGCAGGTCACAGCAGCAGAGGTGGAGCAGCCGCTGGCTGGTGAGAAGGAGCAGGTCACAGCCGCAGAGGTGGAGCCGCTCCCAGGTGGAGAAGAGGAGCAGGTCACAGCAGCCGAGGTGGAGTGGCCGCCGGGTGGACATCCGTTAGTGTGTGCGTGCGTTTGTACAGAGTCAAACCGGTTGTAAAAACGGTTGAACTCGTCCGCCATGTCCACATCACCAGGAGCTACACATCCCTTCTCCTTGAAACCAGTAATGGTTCTCATGCCCTTCCAGACCTCTCGGGAGTTCTTATCCTGCAGCTTCCTCTCGAGTCCTGCTTTGTACTCCCTCCTGGCCCGTCTCATGGCCCTCCTCAGGTTATGTTGAGCAGTCCTCATTCTCTGCCGGTCACCAGACTTAAAAGCCTCCTTTTTACAGTTCAGCAGATGTTTTGTGTCACTTCTGATCCACGGCTTGTTGTTTGGGAAGCAGCGCACGGTTTTCAGGGGCACTACTACATCCGTGCAGAAATTTATGTAGTCTGTGACACAGACCACACTCTCATTGATGTCATTGTCCAAGTCTGAACCCACAAGCAGATTCCAATCTGTGGATTCAAAACAGTCCCTCAGCTTGGCTGTTGTCTCAGGGGTCCACTGCCTAAAAGACCTCCTGACCGTAGGCAGTCTCATCACAGATGGTTTGTATGATGGTCTGAGGTGTATGAGATTGTGGTCGGACTTTCCAAGGGGAGGCAGAGACACGGCAGAGTAAGCAGATCTTACATTCACATAACACAGGTCCAGAGTGTTGTTATGTCTGGTTGGACACTGCACATATTGAGTAAAGCCGCCTAAATGAGGGCTCACATCAACATGGTTGAAGTCCCCTGAAATAATGATGAGCGCCTCTGGATGTGAGGACTGGATCCTGGACACCGCCTCCTGGATGACGTCACACGCTGACGTCGCGTCCGCACACGGCGGGATGTAAACAATAATGGCGGCGACCAGGTGAATCTCCCTCGGGAGATAATATGATCTTAATCCGACCGCCAGGAGCTCAACATCACGGGTACAGATTTTATCTTTCACCGTGATGTGACCGGGATGGCACCACTTGTTGTTGACCAGCGCGGCAAGTCCTCCACCCCTCGCTTTCCCGCAGGATTCCGCCACTCTGTCCGCTCGAACGAGTGTGAAGCCGGGGATGCTAACAGCGGAGTCCAGCAGGGTCTCATTCATCCAGGTCTCCGTGAGCAGATATAACGAAGCTTCCCGGTAAGCACTCTCGCACTTCATCAGGGCTTCCAGCTCATCGCGCTTGTTGGGCATAGAGTTTACGTTACCCATTATAATAGATGGCACAAAGGGCTTGTACCTCCACCTTTTAGCTTTTAGCTTAGCGCCGGCTCGGCATCCTCGGAAGGGCTTCTTGATCTCGCGTGGGATCGGATGCTTGATTCCCCTCGATGTGCGCCTCAGCTCAAGGAGCTCATCCCTCGAGTACTTGTACCAGCACATTCCAAAACAGAACAACCACCAAAAACACAAAAAACACTAGCGCTGCTCGGACTTGCTGCCACCGCAGTTGGCGCATGCGTGTGAAATGACTCGTATAGTTAGGATGCCTCCTGGACGCCTCCCTAGGGAGGTGTTCTGGGCATGTCCCACTGGGAGAAGACACCGGGGAAGACCTAGGACACGCTGGAGAGACTATGTCTCTCGGCTGGCCTGGGAACGCCTTGGGATCCTCCCAGAGGAGCCGGAGGAAGTGTCTGGGGACAGGGAAGTTTAGGCATCCCTGCTGAGACTTCTGCTCCCGCGACCTGGCCCCGGATAAGCGGTAGAAAATGGATGGATGGATGGATGGATAGCTTTTATGAAAAAAAAAATTATTTTGACAGGGTATAATAACTTCACAATAGGAAAATCATTATATGAATCAAATCATTTCTATACTTAAATAACTGGTTTCAAATACAATGCTGATGCAAGTCTAGGGGACAAAGACAGAAAATGCAGAGATGCCAGATCAGTCA
Organism: Salarias fasciatus; assembly: GCF_902148845.1. NCBI lineage: Eukaryota > Metazoa > Chordata > Actinopteri > Blenniiformes > Blenniidae > Salarias > Salarias fasciatus. The sequence continues at coordinate 20,865,128 of NC_043753.1, read as the reverse complement.
TTTCTTTAATTTTTGAGTCAATCATCGAGAAATCCTAGCCAACCATTCTAGTAACAGAATGGTTTGCAAGTCCAAACAGGGAACACAGGCAAGTGCAATACATTAAACACAGTAAACAATGTTGGCACGCATCTGACATGCAGAAATATCCATAAGCTGCAAATTCGTCCTTGTCAAAATTGTAATTTTTTTGCAAGGAGGGTGAGAATTTCCCAGAGATGCACATTTAGAAGACAGACTTGTCCAACAAAAACCACGTGGCACAGCTATAAGAAGCCTTGTCCACAGATGTCAAATCAGTTTATGGTAGGTAATCACTTTTTGACACAACCGGCTCCGCTTCCCCAGATGTTTCCAGCAACATGACATGGCTGGAAAGTGTAATGGCGTTTTAATGGAGGAATTGATGAAGGATTAGTTACTGAAGCTTGCCTTCCAGATGAAGAAAAGAGAGTCCAGTCTCCTGGTTCAACAGAATTCACAGAACAGAACACTTCACCCATCCTCATCCAGGTATTGTTGATCAATTAATCTCTTGTTTGTGCATAAAATAAACAGAAGTAAGCCAATTTTTGCTCTGCAAAAGCTGTAAAAGTTAATTTTTTTCATTGTTAGAGGCAAGACAGGTTGCTCTGCCAGATCAGAGAGCTGCAAATTTGTAAAAACTCATCTGTTTTTCTATTGTTCTTTTATTATTAAATTTTTCAATTTTCCTCTATTTCGCCAGTTATATCCAATCATCAAAAATAAATAAATAAATAAATAAATACAAAAATAATATAAGTAATTACTGTCTAAATTATTTTTCAGGATATGTGGAGGAGCCCCGTCTGTTAAAACAGTGACAGATAGCACTGCTACACCAATATTAATTAATATTAATATTAATATTAATATTATTAATATAATACAAATTGAACAGAAGCGCTCCAGCTTGATTCTGCTTGGTGAATTCAGAAATCGATTAGGAAGGCTGAAGAGCCTGTCGGTAGGGGATTGCTCATGTTTTTAATGTTTTAATATTATGACTGGTGTTTTTACTGCTTCTTCTTAGTGTTTGTATATTTTAATGTTTTATATTTTGTATGTCTGTCTGATATTTATTTGCTGCTACACAGGTCTCTCTTGTAAACGAGACCCAGGGTCTCCATGGGATAACCTGTATAAATAAAGGTTAAATAGAAAAAAATATTCATTTATTGTGTTTGTAGATGAATTCTCCCAAATTAAAAACTCATTTGTGTTTTTATGCACATTCCAGTCTATAAATAATATGTACTTTATTCTTGTGTTTTATTGATCTGTCTTGAGATCGCAGTCTCAGCTGTAATGCTCAAGGCATTGAAAATGACTTTGTCATGATCTCCACCAGATATATCCAACTACACCTACACTGCTGGTCTGGTTAGCAGTGTAGAAGGTGGAGGAACCAGCAACCTTCAGAACCAGGGAGAGCCCGCGGGACTCCGATCATCTCAGGCAGCCCAGACGCAAGAAATGACTTTCTTTAGTTTTCCAGACTCCTCCAGGACTTGTGGCAGGAGGGGCCTGTAATTAATTTAAAAATCAAGAATCCAATAGAAATATTTTAAATATAGCAATCAATGTGAATGATTTCTGCCATGCCTTTTAAATAACTATGGTTCAGAAATATATATTTTTTTAATTGTGGTTCATTATTTGATGAGGACTATGCAAGTTGTATTTGTTTTATTTTTTGGGGGGGGTATGTAGTGTTTGTTGTATATTGGCAATATATATTCAAGCCAGTATGTTTGAAGAACAACGTTATCAAAGTAATGAAATCCATCCTTGTGTTCATTTCAGTCAGGAGACATATTATGCCTTTTTCACTTTGTGAAGAGTTTCTTATAGTGGTATGTTTTGCTGTAGCCTCATTATGACATTCAAATTTGAAAACCGTCTGTGAAAATGAAACTGAAACTGAAGCCGTAACGGTCGAGTTTGAGTTTGGTCCGCTTATCCTGAAATAAGCGGATTTAACTCCTCCCCCTGACTGTGCCCCCACCGTGTGTGTGTGTGTGTGTGTGTGTGTGTGTGTGTGTGTGTGTGTGTGTGTGTGTGTGTGTGTGTGAGTGGGCGTGGACAGATGCGTTCAAGTGCATACTGGAAAGCAGGCTCAGAAACAGTCTGTTCTGAGGAGGGCTCGTCAGAGCCAATTTTTAGATCGCTGAAACTCTGAACAAAGGATGAATTTGGGGCGAACGAACTTAAACACGATGTTTTTGGGCTTCTGAGACCTATATGACGTGACTGATAAATAGCATAGTATGTCCCCTTTAAAAAAAAATCAGTTTAACACATGATCTGAGTCCAGATTAATTTTCAGTGTATAAATAACCAAAAGAGGCACTTCTCTATTGAACATTAGTAACATTTTGTTAAGTAAAAAGCTTTACGTACAAGTATATGTAAATATATATATGGACAGTTGAATAATTCTAAAGACGAATTTAGCTGACTTTATGAGTGATTCTTGGAAAACTTGGAGCTTTCTGCTCCATTTAACAAAGCACAGTCTCTTCAGTCAGCTGTACTTTGGCATTTAATGCGGACTGTCCAGGTGAAGCAGGAAAATCTGACCAATCACAGAAGACTTCTTGATCACCCAGCCAAGAACGTTCTTGGAGGGCAAAGGGCGAGGCAGCCGAACTTTGTTCGGCCAGGAGGGGGTGGGAGAACACTTCCTGAGCGGCCGAACTTTGTTCGGCTTCTTGCAGAGTATGATTAGGCCTTTTTCACCTGTTCAGGGTTTGACTGGAAACTGTCAGCGACCTGCTGCAGAGCAGTGACGTTCAAGAGCTCTGTGAGTACTGACGCTTTTTTACCCGACTGAAACACTTCAGTCTCTGAACTTGTTTCCTTCTGACTGAAAACTTGAGCTGAAATCAGCTCACTGAAGTATTTAGCCTGCCTTTTCTCCACCATTAAGCAGGAAGTGACAAAGCTCAGCTCATTTAACAGCAGTTAACAGGAGCTGAAAATGAATCTGTTTAAGTTAAAATGGCAGGAAAAGTGTAAAATGTTAGAAACATCGTTAAAAAGATTGAGATTGAAGTTCAAATGTCTTTGGGAAAGTTTAAATTAACTTTGCAGTATCTTAACAACAGTATAGTGTTTTTTCAAATTGACTTTCTCTAATAGTGTATATTATTGCATATTGAAAATATAACAACGTGAAATAGTTTAAACTGAGAAGTCGTGTATGAAGTTAAAAATATCGAGAATGAAAACAAATGTCAGCAATCATGTTAGAAATGTGAAAAATGGTGACAGTGAGCTGCTGAAGAGCAGCGACAGGGGAGCACTGTTGTTAATAAGCTGTTGAAAAGTAGAAAGTAGAAAAGTTTGATCACTAGGTGTGTAACGAAATGGTCAACTCACGAAACAATATGAAATATGAAACAGGACTCACAATATGAAATAATCATGTTACGAAATATAGATTAAAGAAAATCCCCAACAGCAGGAAGTTAAGCAAAAATCTCATTTTCCTAATAATTTTATTCTTTATGCAGACATACAAAAAAATGCTGCATCACTACAAAATGAATTCTCTTTAAAAAAAAAAAACAACACAAAATCAGTGCAAATACAAACAAAAAATCTCAATAAAAAAGTGCTTTGTTGCTGTAACAAACAGGATGACTACAGCATAACATTCTTATTACCTGTCTTTAGTTCAAAACAAAATGTTTTGTGAAAAAGCAACAGGGTACATGGTTCTTGTTTAATCTGCAATCTTCTCACTGTACTCTAGTCGTTGACATGGGAGGCCAAAATAGGTCCACACAACCGATTTGTTTAGAGCTGCAACTATCGAGTATTTTTGGAATCGAGTATTCTGTTGATTATTTCTTCGAATAATCCAGTACTCTATATTTTTGGCTCATGTGGTGCACGTTCCATGCATGCGCACTGATCCACGCATCCTCAGGTAGCTTTTCCATTGCTCCAGACTGTTTATTTGCTCTTTTATTACCGATTATTCATAGTAAATGTAGCACATACACTGGCAGTCTATTATTAGTTAGTATTAGAGTTTATTTAGCCTTTTTTTCTGTTACTGAATCGCGGGGGCAGCGCTCAACAGATTAGATGCTTTCACGTCTGTCGACAGACCTTCTCCTCCCTCCAGACAGACTCTGCTGTCTCTGTCAACCAGTCACAAAATTTGAGCTGCGTGCGGACGTCCGCGGATCGATCCGCCCGCAGCCCAGAGGACAGGAATTCATGATGGGACAGGTGTCAGCACCTGGTCCGGCATCGCTTGGATATGTCGGTCAATCACAGCAGTCCGGATGACACACACGCACACCACATCTCTCTCTCTCTCTCTCTCTCTCTCAAACACACACACACATGTGCGCCCCCCATCGCCACGTGAGGTTAACTAAGCGAAGCCTCCAGGTATAAAATTTGCCTCGTTTATTTTTTGTACTAAAGGTACTCGAGTAATATTTGCAGCCCCAGATTTATTTGACGAAGGAGCGTCAGCTCGTGTGTCTTGTGTGCACTTCGTTTTACTACAGTAGGCAAGGAGTATCAAAAATCATCATTCTCAGTGGTGCGCGGCTCCCTTTCGTGTTTTTTATTTCGTGCAATTATTTCATGCGTCTTTGAATTTCATTTTGTCCTTTTTTTATGACACCCCTATTGATTACACACTGATAAACAGCATCCTGAGGACTCTGCAGACTGTTTCTACAACTGTGTGTAAGGACGAAGCTGATTTACTGCCAGCTGTTTATTTCCATGTGTTGGCATTTAATTCAAAGATTTTTTATTTAATCAGAAGAACCTGAATAAATGCTGCCAGTATAAATGCAGGTTGTTCTGATTGGTTGCAGGTCGACCTCAATAAGAGAGACGGCTGACCTGAAGGCGACAGACTGCAGACATGGACAGGGAAAACATGATGAAGGAAGTTAAAGACAGGCTGAAAAGTCACCTTCGATACAAGTTCACGTGGATAAACGAGGGGACGTCTGACGGCCGCTCTCGACTCGACCACATCTACACCAGGCTCTACATCACTGATCGGGCCTCGAGATTTGACTTCAGATCACACGAGATACTGGACCACTTCAAAGTCTCAGATCAGACGGGGCAGATTACAGGACACTATGATCAGATCGACTGCCTGGACATTTTTACAACAGGAAGAAAGAGTTTCCAGCTCCCTGTGAGAGACGGACCCATCCGCACAGTGATGACCAAAGGCATTGCTGGCATTGGGAAGACATTCGCTGTTCAGTTCTTCGCTCTGAACTGGGCAGAAGGAAAATCTAACCAGGACATCCATCTGATTTTCCTGCTTCCCTTCAGAGAGCTGAACATGCTGAAACAGGGGGAGTACAGTCTGATGCAGCTTCTCCTGCACTTCTACCCTCAACTGAGCCCACTGGAAAATACCCCACATCTCACCAGCATGCACATCCTGGTCATCCTGGACGGTCTGGATGAGAGCAGATTCCCCCTGGACTTTGATGGAGGTGGAAGAGTGAGTGACATCAATCAAAAATCCACAGTCGACGTGCTGCTGACCAGTCTCATCAGGGGGAGTCTGCTGCCCAACGCGCGGCTCTGGGTTACCTCCCGGCCGGCGGCGGTTGGCCAGGTTCCTGCTCACTATATCGACCAGATGACAGAAGTCCAAGGCTTTACTGATCAAGACAAAGAGATTTACTTTAGAAAGAGATTCAGCGACTCCACAGAAGTCCTGTCTTGTCTCAAAGGTATGGTCAGCTTCTACTTCATGGGACACATCCCCATCTTTTGTTGGATCCTTGCTGAGGTGTTGAAGAATGGAGACGAGAGGAGCCGAACCATCAGAACAATGACGGAGCTCTACATTCACTATTTACTCATTCAAACACGGAGCTCCAAGCAGAAGTATGGAGAGAAGGACTCAAAGAACGAGGCCAAAGAAGGTCTGTCAAGGTCACAGAACGCCGACATGCTTTTAAATCTGTCCAGGCTGGCCTTCGAACAGCTACAGAAAGGAAATATCCTTTTCTACGAGAATGACCTCCAGGAGTGTGGCATCGACGTGGATGAAGCTTCTGTGTTTTGTGGGTTTTGCTCAGAAATCCTGAAGCAGGAACGCGGCCTGTACCAACAGAAGATGTTCAGCTTGTGCATTTAAGCTTTCAGGAGTTTCTGGCGGCTCTTCACGTGTTCCACTGCTGTGTCACCGATCACGGCACCCTGACGTCTTTCCTCGGTGAGGACGTCACAAACCTGAGCTGGCTGGAGCTGCAGAAGAAGGTGGTGGATAAAGCCCTTCAGAACCAGAAGGGGCAGTTCGACCTTTTTCTCTGTTTCTTCCTCGGATTGTCACTGGAGTCCAATCAGACGATGCTGCAGGCGTTACTACCAGAGACGAAGAGCAGTACAGACACCTCGGAGGAAATGAAGACGTACCTGAGAAGCTTCCACACAGGAAACCTCCCAGCAGAGAGGTGCATGAACCTGCTGCTTTGCAAGTTTGAGCTGAAAGAGGAGCGATTTCAGGAGGACGTTCTCAAGTACCTGAACGCAGGAGCAACATTATCCACTGTCGACTGCGCTGTACTGTCCACCATGCTGCAGGTATCTGGAGAGGTGATTGAAGAACTAAACCTGACCAACTGTTTTATTCCATCTGCGGGTGTCCCGAAGCTTCTCCTGAATGTAAAGAACAGCAAGAAGGCTTTGTAAGTATTTCAGATTGAAAGATAATGTTTCACAGCAGAGCATCATGTGTTTGGTCTGGGAGTGGATGACGGTCATCCCAGGAGGACTGGAGGAAGTTGCAGGAGACACTGATGTCTGGACTTCTCTGTTCTTTATGTGAGATGTGATGCATCACAAGACAGTTCCAAATGTCAACTAATGTGACAAATGAAATTAGAGGATGTCAAATCAGAGGTGTTCTAGCATTTTGGCTTTCTGAGGTCAAAAACTGAAAACTGTGAGAAAATATGAGACAAGATCTAAACAATCGGCAAATATCCCAATTCGCCTTTGATTGTTTATCGAACAGATTTTCTTCATAGTTTAATTTGTGTTAGATTTGTTTTAAAATTAGGTAAATTTGATTTTTTGTTGAGACATACAGTATGATCTGAGTCATCCTTTATTGGAGTCACGGCAGCTTCTTTGATATTCATCCTAAAGCACCCATATGAACGCTGCGGTTTGTTCTGGTTTCGCTCTGATTTCAGACTGAAAGATGGACACTTGTATTCTGACGACCTGGCCTCCCTCTCCGCCCTTCAGTCAGCAGACTCACACCTGCGAGACCTCAGTGTCGAGTGTTTTTCTCATGACTTCACTGATAACCATCGCAAGCTCTTTGCTGCACTGGATAGTCCAGACTGTAAACTGGAGAGTCTGAGGTGTGTGTCATGAATTCTTACTGCTGAATTCAATTATTCTTCTAATAATTTTTTTAATGAACTTGCTGAGGTGAAATGCCATCTGTGTTACACCCCGTACCTCTGCGGCCAGATGGGGGTGCTCACGGCCTGTTTTGTCCTTTGTGCATGTCCTGGCTGTTCTTCATGTTCTCCTGCCTGGTCACCTGCCTCGTTATCACCCTAGTGTGCTTCAACTGTGTCTGTCCTATTTAACCCTGCTTCCCTTGCTTGTCCCTGTCTGTTCCTTGTGGGTCTGTTTGTGTGTTCTGTCTGTTTTCTTCACCTGCATCAGCTCTGCTTGTTCCTGTGTTCCTGGAAATAAAGGAGTTTTGATCCACCTGCGCTGCCTGCACTTGGGTCCTTCCATCCCTGCACAGTGACAATCCGGGGCCTTTCTGTGTGGAGTTTGCATGTTCTCCCCATATGTGCGTAGATTCCCTTCGGGTTCTCCGTCTTCCTCCTGCAGTCCAAAAACATGTACGTGAGGTAAATTGGTGACCCTAAATTGCCCCAATAGGTGTAAATGTGAGTGTGGCTGTCTGTCCCTTTGTGATGGACTGGTGAACTGTCCAGGGTGGGCCCTGTCCTCGTCCTGAGGAACTGGAATTCTCTCCAGCACCCCACGACCCTCAACAGGATAAACAAATGAGTAAATGAATTGTTCAGTTTTTGATGCTGTGTTACATGCAAGGATGTTTCATACAGTTCGCACAATTTTATTGACAGCTTATTTTGATTTTTTTTAATATATTTTTTTTCTTTTTTGTGTGTTCATTTTTTAACAGATTGACCGGATTCTCTTTGAATTTTCTGTCTTGCCATGCGCTGTTCTCCGTCCTCCAGTCCAAACAATCCCCTCTGAGAGTTCTGGACCTGAATAACTGCAGATACAGTTATCAGAATGAAGCAGACAATCCTGTGGCACACTCTGAGGACAACCTTTCTGAAAAGCCCAAGACAATGGAAAGCCGTGAGGACGTTGATGACGAGTTAACCCTGCTCACTCTTATTCCCACTGCCTTGATCGGTCCAGTCTGTGAACTGGAGGAATTCAGGTATTTGGAGACAAGATCACTTTCACATGTGACCTTCAATGAACACTGATTCCAGCAGTCACTCAGTCTGCTCCACTGGAACACAATCAGCTTCTGTTTTTAGGACGAACCAGATGAGATTTTGAACAGGCTGACCAGCAGCAGGTTAATATGACACTCGCTGAGAATCACTGAGAGCACAGAACGGTTTCTGAGTGAGTGTAATGTGAAAGGAGCCACACTGGAGGGTGCGCCAACTGCTGCCTTAATCCTAAAAGGCTTCTGTAGACCAAGGAGCACTGCTTAGTTGGTAGTTCTGGGGCCATTATCTGTTTGCTTTGTTTAACAGTTCTGCAGAAGAACCAATTAAGTTAATATATAATCTGACAAAGCAGGAAGTGGCGCAGCAGAAAGAACAGTGGTTTTTATCAACAGGAACAAAAACAAACATGACACGCTCCCTTTAATCATGATAAGTCGTTATGAAAACATGACTCCAAATGTTGTCATGTTCTGTCTTTTCTCTGTCTTTATGTTCAGCTGTTTGTGTGAGTGTGTGAGATGGTGTTGTTCTGTAGCGTTCAAACAGTGGGATGGTGAGGTGGGAGTTTTCCGACAGTCTGAGATGATGCTGCTGGATTTCTTAGGGTTTCTGCTCTGCTGTCCTGTGAAAACATGGGTTCAGCTCTGTGTCCTGGTTGCAGGATGCCCGGCTGCTGCCTGAGAAGTAGATGCTGTCAGGTGTTTGCCTCGGCTCTCTGCTCCGACTCCCAGCTGAAGGAGCTCGACCTGAGTCGAAACCCGCTGCAGGATTTAGGAGCTCAGCTGCTCTCTGCTGGACTCGGAAGTTCAAAATGTAAACTGCAGGTCCTCAGGTACACACACACACACACACACACACACACACACACACACACACACACACAGAGAAAATAGTCTCAACCACTGAACAGATTTATAGATGCCATTGATAAAATATGGGAGCTTCAGGGCAGCTGGAACAGCCCCGATAAGTCCTGTTCTCTGCAGGTTGTCCAGTTGTGGCATCACGGAGGAGGGCTGCACCTCTCTGGCCTCAGCTTTGGAATCCAACCCTTCACATCTGAGAGAACTGGACCTGAGCTACAACTACCCAGGAGAGCTGGGGGTGAGGCTGCTCTCCGAGAGGCTGCAGAACCCCGAATGCAGCCTGGAGAAACTCAAGTAGGTGTACTGAGCAGCACTGTCACACGACAGGTTTATTATACCGTCCCATAGTGAACAACAAGAGCCTTCTGAATCTCCATCAGACAGACTGAGGAGTGAAGAGTTCACATTTTTCCTGCCTGTAGTTCCTGTGTGTGAATGCAGGACACACACATGTCCACTAAGATCACATTGTTCAAGGAGGAACATTTAGTCAGACCACAGTTGATGTCTGGGAGCTCAGAACCACCAACAAAAGCATAAAACCTCAAGAAGTAAAGAAGAAAACTTGAAAACATGACAATGTGTTTCAAACAGCAGGAAGACTGTGAAGAGTGCTGCTCCTCACTCTGTGCTCCTCTTCCTCAGTGTGGACCATAACGAAGAGCACTGGGTGAACACACAGCTTCTCGCTCAGTGTAAGTACCACTGCATGTCTGCCATGACGGTAAAAACCAGGGAAAACTGAAAGAGCCTCAGTCATCTGTGAGAGTTTTCGATCTTTCATATTTTCCTGTGAGTAAGAAGCGGAGAGAGGCAGGGAAAGGTTAAGTTCAGAGGCAAGAAGACAGCAGAAGGAGGACAGAGTGAGAAAGGAAGAGGACAGAATAGATGAGAGACTGAAGATGTGAGAGAGAGGACTGAGAGGTTTGTGAAAAATTGGAAGACAAAGGAGCATGGAGGACAAAATGGAAAAATACTCCAGGGCCTTCATTTATCAAATGTGTGCACAGTTTTGTGTGCCACTGGGTGTGTATGAGCATTTCCAGGCAAATTGTGGGATTCATCAACTTGGATTTGTGCTTTGGGAGATGAAATTTGACACAGAACTCAGACCAGGCATACAAACCTGTTTATAAGAATCAAACATGCATACATGCATGGGGGCGGCAGTTGTGGGTGGCGGGGGGTTCTGGATGTGGGGTTCGGTGTTCCCTTGCCTTCCGGGGGTGTCTCCCACAGGATGTGACAGTTGGATGACGCGGGAATGTGAGTGTGTTTGGGGTAGGATGGACTGTGTGTGTGTGTGTGTGTGTGTGTGCGTGTGTGTGTGTGTGTGTCTGTGTGTCTGTGTCTGTGTCTATGTGTGTGTGTGTGTGTGTGTGTGTGTGTGTGCGTGTGCGTGCGCGTGCTTGTTAGCGTGTGCGTGTGCGTGAGAGGGTGTGAGTGTGTTGGAATGTGAGTGTGTGTGTGTGTGCGTTTGGTTTAGGGATGAGTGGTTGTGTGTGTGCGTGTGTGCATGTGTGTGTGTCAGTATGAGTGAGTGGGTATGAGTGTTGGGTTGGGGTGGGGGGGAGTGAGGCGGGAGAGGACAGGGGGGTGGAGGGGTGGGCCGGGCGGGGGACGGGCGGGGGGGTGGGTTCCGGGTGGGGGTCGTGGGGTGGGGGGTGGGGTGGGGTGGGGTGGGTTGGGGGGGGGGGGGGGGGGGGGGGGGTGGTGGAGTGGGGTGGGGGGGGGGGTGGGGGGGGGTGGGGTGGGTGGGGGGGGGGGGGGGGTGATGCCCTGGATCTCGGGGTGCGTGGCCGGAGCGCTGGGGGGTGTACTGGCCCGGGGTGGGTAGCCGCCCGTGTGGGCTGGTTCTCCCGGGTGGGTCATAGCCCTTCGCCTGGGTGGGGGGTTGGCTCCTGGGCTCTTGGGCCTTGGGCTCTCGGCCCTGCCCGCCCCGGGCGTCCGGCGCCCGGGGTGGACCGGCTCCTGCCGGTCATGGCTCCGCGGGGCCCGGGCCCCGGGACTGCCGGGGTCCCCGGCCGGGGCTTTCCTCTGCCCCGTTTCTGGACTGGAGCGTGGGCGTCTGCCTGGGGGGGCGGCTTGGATCCGGGCTCTGTGATGTCCGCCGGCTGTCTGGGCTCTGAGGGCCTCTCTGGCCTGCTTCTGGCCTTCTCAGAGGTCAGAGGTCATATATGCATGATCACTATCACCATCACTGTCACCATCATATTCACATGATCACGTTGATCTTTAATCACTCTTTACATACTGGGTGACCTTGTCTTCTTGTGGTGGTTAGACTAATGGTGATCTGTAGCAGACCTCTCTTGATGCACGCCCCTAGTTTACTACTAGTTACGACTAGCAAGATTCAAAAAAAAAAAAAAAAAAAAAAATACGGTTTGTGGTGTCCTTGCATTTCCTTCCTCCCCTACACCTCCTTTTATTTTTGTGGCCTGGTCTGTTCACTAATATGGTTTGGAAAAAAAGGGGGGAAAAAAAAAAAAAAAATGTATGTATGGTTCTGTAATTTTCTGTGTTGGTTGTCGGCTCTGTTTTGGTGTTGTCTAGATTGGGGGTTTGGGATTGTTCTAGGTTGCGTGTGGTGCGTCGACAACACTGTTTTGTATTGTGACTTTGTACATAGGTTGTGCCGCCCCCCCCCCCCCCCCCCCCCCCCCCCCCCCCTTCCGTTCTCCCTCTCTTTATCTTTCTCTCTTTCTGTCCCTGCTCTCTGAGCGTTTCCGTCCCGGTCCTGTCCGGTAGCCATGCCGGATGCCAGCTTTAAATAAAGGCAGCAGCAGGAGGAGACTCAGTCTCATCCTGCTGCTAATATTAAAATCTGTTCGGATAGTAAAAGGCTACAATCATACAATATTGCACGCCCCAGCTACCGAACAGGACAAGGGGGAAAAAAAAAAAAAAAAGACCAGGCATACAAACCTGTTTATAAGAATCAAACATGCATACAAACAAACTCTAGTGGTAGAATGGTTAAATTACAAATAGAAAGCATGAAGAAAGTCACGGCAGGTGTAAACGCAGCATGTGTTCTCTGTTTGCTTCGACAGCTGATTAAAATGTTTGTTAAATACTCACAGAATTTTTTAGGAACAACGCGCTCTGTAGAGAAGAAGTTTTTAAAATCTCTTCACAGAGTGGCTTCTCAATAGGGAAATACAGTGATTGGTTTATTTATTTTTCCTTTGGAGAATTCTACCGGGTCCTGTGAGTTCAGTGAAGCACCGACAAAAGCCTTGTCAGAGTAAGGACTGAGATGACAACTGTTAGTCCAGTGGCAGGATCACGTCATGAGGAAAACCAAGGATCGATTCACAACTCGGAATTTTTCTTTTGGAAAAAATAAAGAAATAATGAATTTATGTCGCAATTTATTGGAACTCTCTGGAAACCAGAGACGAGGACAAAAAGCCACCCCTGAGCTCGTTCAGCTCCTGTTCACTTTACGATTTCTGACAGCACTTTAACGGCAGACTATCTTTTTCCCTCTGGCGACCTCATCAGGCACAATTTCTCTCATTGTTTGTTTTCCCAACATTCAAAGAACATTTTCTGGCTTGCTTCAACCTGCTGAGAAGTGTTTCAGTTTGAGAAAAGTGAGTCTTTTTTTTTACTGTCTTTGCCATGACTATGAAAGGTAAAGAAAAAATAAATACGAAGAGGGGTGTTGTTTCCATCTATGGTTAATTTGAGGTGTTTGTAAATGTGAATGACTCTTAGAAATGTTTCAATTCATCAACACGTCTACTTACCAGTGTGCATATTGAACGCTTTATGAATACTAATTTGTTTTGTACATTCACACATTCTTAATTTAATTCGTCTGACAGAATTTAGATCCTCTTCTGAGCAGAGTGCTGTGAAGAGGCTTGAAACCGGACTGAAACAATTCACAGGCATTGGCCAGTTTAAAAAATTCTCTTGGTTGGTTAAAGTCAGCGTTCTCCAAAAGCTTGGAAACCTGCGCTCCTTGTTTCACTCCAACCTTTAGAACTCTCATTTGATTGACTCAGGAACCAGGAAGCACTGCCCACTCTTTTTTGTTTTTATTTTTTGCTGCCCGTTGAAGTTGCTTGACTCAGGACCTCCCAGTCTGACAGAGATAAACTTAAAAACTTGACCAAGACATTGTTGATGGAGAAGACGGATTGTTCAGAAGGAATGTTTCTTCCCTACCGGACGTCAAATGGAAACGTTTATAATTACGTATATAGTTCAAACAGTTCTAATAATTGAACAAATCAAAGTTTAGTGAAAAGATTATGACAGAGCATGAAATGAGAGGAGAAATCTCCCTGGTTTAGATTTTCAGTTTCAGAAGATTCTGCATCCTGTGCTGCTTGGATGTCATTTAACACAAAAACAGCAAATGCAGTTTTTATCACAGAAGGATTTCAAGCATGGGAAGTCACAGGCTGTCAGGACTCACACACAGACACTTACACAGAAGTCACTTCTGTTTGAAATAAATGCTTCCGTGTGCTCTTCATTTTCATCTTTGTAGCTAATGTGCAGGGGGATAATGAGTGGTGGACTTCAGTATTTCTGAAACTCTGGGTGCGGCCCTGAGTTCATGAGATTTACAAATCATTTCTTTCTCTTTTCATTTCTTTTAATGCTACTCTTTAGAAATTGTGGTTGCTTGTTGCCCTGAGATAGTTCTATCAGAGTACTGATGAACTGGGAGTCCTTGAAACAGTTTGTGTTTAGGTGAAGAATCAGAATTAGGAGATGATTTAATCCACAGAAGAGCTGGAAGATCTGAAGGTTCTGTCAGGAAAACTTCCTGCAGGACTCCTTCCAAATGTCTCTGCAGGCTGAAGGAGAAGCAGTGGTGCTCTTGTTGGTGCAGCTGTTCTCACTGAAAACTCTGTTTCTTTGCCAGTCACCTGTGATCTGTCATTGGACCCGAACACGGTGCACAAATCCCTCATCCTGTCCGACTGCGGCAGGACGGTGAGCCGTACCAAGGAGAAGCAGCCGTACCCTGATCATCCGGAGAGGTTCAGCACAAACCCTCAGCTGCTGTGCAGGGAGGCTCTGACCGGGCGCTGCTACTGGGAGGTGGAGTGGAACGGGCGCACGAGGGTCGGCGTGGCCTATAAAAGTATACCGAGGAAGGAACGGCTGAAGTCGAGTTTTAAACACAGCGACAAGTCCTGGTGTCATGTCAGCACCTTATTAGAAGGTTTCTACTTTAAACACAACAACAAGAGCACGTACATACCAGCTTCTCAGGGGCACACCAAAGCATTCAGGTCCAGAGTCAGGAGACTGGGACTGTTTCTGGACTGGCCGGCCGGCACGCTGTCTTTCTATCAGCTGTCAGGAGAAACCAAAACTCTCATTCATACCTTCCACACCACCTTCACGGAGCCCCTATACCCAGCATTCCTTGTGGATGCTGGGACCTTGACTCTGTGCGGTGTGGGGACGCCGACCGTGGACAAGGTGAGTCTTCAGTTATTTCAAACATCAAATCAAAATACAAATACAGCCGAGAGAAAACATGGCGGAGGTGTGTGGGAATGAGATTCAAAGCATGAAAATAGAGAAAAGCACAAAAAAAAATCAACAACAAAAGGAGTAATGATGTGTTAGTCTTCGTTGTCATGGACCTCTGTTTGTGATCTTACAGTCATTCGGCTCAGTGTTTATTTAATATTCTGTTATAGAAGAATTATATTTATGAATTCTGATGTGTTTTTTAGTTAAAGCATGGACAGCTTGCTGCAGTTATTTTGTGATTTTTTTCTAGAGTTCCATTTATTAGTTTTGAGCATCTTTACAGAGAGACTTTCCTACAGCCTCCTATGTAAGGGAGAGTGTGTGTTTATGTACATGTGTGCACACTGATATGTGTTTTCGTGTGTCAATTTTGCATGTATTAATTTTGTCCTGCAGTGTTTTGTTGCTGTTTTGAGTAACTTAAGTGGTAAAAGTAGCTATTTTCACAACGGTTTTTCTCTGTAATTAAGGGGGCTGTATCATGCAAAATTCACTTTTTGTATGTTTTAACTTTCTTGTATAGTTATGTTCTCATCAAAAACACCCCCAAAGTGTTTTTTTTTTTCCCTTCGTGCCTGTGTGTTTGAGCTTTCCTTGTTTTTCTGCTGCTCAGAGAGGTAGCCCTAACCTTGCTTGGCAGATGGGCCTGCCTGACTCAGTTCCTAAATCCGTGGCGTACATATGAAACTGTCCATCTGGCGTGTCAGGTTAAGGCAGCCCCTCCCGTACCGAGAAGATGGCTCCCCTGAGGGAGTCCAAAGTCCACAGGGGGAGAGGCCGGATTTTCAGTGAAACAGAGCATTTTCTCTTCCGGGTTTCAGAATTGGCCCCAGAAAATATTTTATTTCACACAAAATGACTTTTACTTAGCGCCAAAAATAAACTATTACCATGTTAATGCCTATACTAGGGTTTGGAATAGCTGAAAAAGCATGATACAGCCCCTGTAAATTGTCAGGATTCTGTTAAGGCAGGCAGAGCGCTGTCTCAGGCTGTGTCCACACTGTTCCCTATATAGGGCACTACATCGAGAAGACGCCATTTGTCGGGCTGTCCGAATGTCCAGATAGAAAAAAGGGCACTAGAAATGTCTCACAATGCATCTCGAAAAGTAGTGAGCATCAATGTTCCCTAGATGGCTCATGCATGGCGAATCTATGTATGTATGAATGTATGAATTGAATTTCTTCAATGATTAGAAAGATGACAAGGAAAGTAAAATGCAGAATAAGAGCACATTCAAAAAAATATTACAAATGAATTTTGTGTCGTGGAATTACGTCTTCGTGAACCGGTGTGTCTGGTTACCATGGTACCGGCCGGGGGTCACGTGATCAGTGCTGAGGAAAAAAGTAGGAAGCTGCGTGTCCGAATCGCCAATGGATTCAGGGCACTATAAAGTCCACTATGTAGTCCAGCACTATATAGTGATTGAGGGGTTAGGGCATAGTGTGGACATCTGGACACAGCCCCAGTCTCATGGGTCCTGCTGATTGCTGATGGCATTCACCAGGGGACTGCAGCTCTGCCTGCCTGCATTAACCTCTCCCTGCCAACTTCCTCAGGCATCTTTGCTGCTGCAGAGGGATTCTGCTGCTCTGTCAGGCCAGAAAGTAGATTTTACGCCTTGTGGTACTTCTACTCGTCTCGTCGTGCCTCGCCACGCCTCACCACTCCTTGCCATGGCTTCCCAAGACCTACATTCTGCTCCCTCCACCTGCTGTCCATACTCAGACGGACTCCAGCACGTAAGCTTCATCACCTTCTAAATGCTGTCGGTCGTTTCAGAGCTGGCCTTGTTACGGGGCACGGATCTGAGGCTCAAGTGCGGGAAAGCAAGCAGAGGCAGGTTGCAGGTTAGGATGACGTTTATTTACAGAGATCTTGAGAGTAGCAGTTCCACTCCAACAGGAGTAATCCAACTGAAGAGCTTCAGAGTTTGCAGTGGAGCAGCAGAGGGGAGGAAGGTCCCCACAAGGCGTTGAGCGGCGCGGTGGGCGGTCAGGGTGGGTCTTGGAAGCGGTCTGGAGAGGCTGGCTGAGATGTGGTGAAAAGACAGTCCGGCATCGAGTGGCACCAACCGCCAGGTTAAATAGGGGAAGACCAGGTGTAGGTAATCAGGCCACTCTGCCACAGGTGAGGCTCATCAGCTGATTGCACTGGCCCAGCCGCTCCTGCCCACACGCACGAGACACACGCCCACCTGAGGAACAGAAAGGAGCAGAACAGAGCAATGCTGCTCCTACGTGATGGTCGAGGCGGAGGACATGACAGCACCTCACCCTCTACGTGCGCCACCTGGCGCACGACCCAGGCAACCCGGGTTCTGGCGGTGGAAGTCGCGGATCAGGGCAGGATCCAAAATGCGACTGCGGGGAACCCAAGAGCGCTCCTCTGGGCCATAGCCCTCCCAGTCAACTAGATACTGGAGACCCCGCCCCTGGCGACGTATGTCCATCAAGCGTCGAACAGTGTAGACCAAGCCACCATCCTAGGCGGCGGAGGGGGGCGGGCAGGGGGGGCCAGTCCACACTCCCGTACAGGCTTCAGCTGCGACACATGAAAAGTAGGATGAATCCGCATTGAGGCAGGCAGTTTGAGACGCGCAGCACTGGGGTTGATGATGTGTTCAATCTCGAAGGGTCCAACAAAACAAGGCGCGAGCTTCCGTGATTCCACCTTCAGAGGAAGGTCCCCAGCCTTAAGCCAAACCTTCTGTCCGGGCACATAGCTGGGAGCGTCTCACGTTGGCCTGCCTCTGCATCCTGCATGAAGACCGGTGAAGCGCAGCCCGAGCCCGTCTCCAGATCCGCTTGCATGTCCTGATGAAATGCTGGACTGAAGGTACCGCCAACTCCAGTTCCTGGGACGGGAATAGTGGGGGTTGGTACCCCAGGGAACACTGGAAGGGAGACAATCCAGAGGATGAGTTGAGAAGGGAGTTGTGGGCATACTCAACCCATGGCAAAAAGTCGCTCCAGGCAGTGGGGTTCTCGGAAGTGGCACACCGAAGGAAGGTCTCCATCTCCTGGTTCAGCCGTTCAGTCTGCCCATTGGACTGTGGGTGGAAACCAGAGGACAAGCTCACCTTGGCTCCAAGAGCTGTGCAAAAAGCCTTCCAGACCTCAGAGATGAACTGGGGACCCCGATCTGACACAATGTCTGCTGGAATGCCGTGGAGCCGAAAAACCTCAGAAACCAACAAGTCCGCCGTTTCTCTGGCGGTGGGAAGCTTAGCAAGGGCGACAAAGTGTGCAGCTTTAGAGAATCGGTCTACTATGGTAAGGATGGCAGTCTTACCATTGGATGGTGGCAGGCCAGTGACAAAATCCACAGCAATGTGGGACCAAGGGCGACCAGGAATCGGCAGAGGTTGAAGGAGCCCTGGGCTGGCTTGGTTGGAGGTTTTGTTGCGGGCACAAATAGTGCAGGCTGCAATGAACTCCCAGGTGTCGTTAATCATTCTGGGCCACCAGAACCTTTGGCGGAGGACCTCCAGGGTGCAGGAGACACCGGGGTGACAGAAGATACGGGACGAGTGGGCCCACTGGAGGACCTGGGAGCAGACAGAGTCGGGAACGAACAGGGTGCCAGGAGGACCATTTCCTGGGTCTGGGTGCTGGTTTAAGGCGTCGCGGACCTGACCCTCAATCTCCCAGGTGAGAGAAGCCAGGGTGCAGGTCTTGGGGAGGATCGAGGCACGCTCATCAGATGGTTCCTCCACGGAAGACTGTCGGGACAAAGCATCAGGCTTAACATTACGGGAACCAGGTCGATAAGTCAGGGTGAATCGGAAACGCCCAAAAAACAAGGTCCACCGGGCTTGGCGAGAATTTAGTCTCTTGACTGAAAGGATATATTCCAGATTCTTGTGGTCAGTCCACACAATGAAGCTCCCTCCAGCCAGTGTCTCCACTCCTCCAGGGCCAGCTTAACAGCCAGGAGCTCCCGATTGCCAATGTCATAGTTCTGCTCTGCCGGGGACAGGCGATGCGAGAAGACGGCACAGGGGTGGAGCTTGTTGTCGGAGGGGGATCGTTGGGATAGGACTGCCCCTACCCCAGAGTCGGAGGCATCCACCTCTACCACAAACTGGAGGTTTGGATCAGGCTGGATCAGGATGGGAGCGGACGTGAACCGATTCTTGAGGTCTTGAAATGCCTGGGAGGCCACAGCTGTCCACATGAAAGGGCGAGAAGTGGAGGTGAGAGCAGAGTGGCGCAGCAATCTTGCTATAATCCCTGATGAATCTCCGGTAGAAGTTAGCAAACCCGAGAAAGCGCTGGAGCTGTTTCCGATTCTCGGGCTGCAGCCAGTTCTGCACAGCTGACAGCTTCACAGGGTCCATTGTCATCTCCCCCTGTGAAATGATGTAACCGAGAAACGACACCGTGTGTTGATGGAACTCACACTTTTCGGCCTTGATGTACAGCTGGTTCTTTTGGAGCCACTCCAACACCTGGCGCACATGCTGGGTATGCTCCCCTGAGCTGCGGGAGTAGATGAGAATGTCATCTATGTAAACAAACACAAACCGGTCAATCATATCTCTTAGAATGTCGTTCATTAGGTTCTGAAACACGGCGGGGGCATTGGTGAGTCCAAAAGGCATCACCAGGTACTCAAAATGGCCCAGGTGTGTGTTGAAGGCTGTCTTCCACTCGTCCCCTTCACGGATGCGCACCAAGTGGTAGGCGTTCCGTAAATCCAGCTTGGTGAAGATGGTAGCTCTGTGGAGAGGAGAGAAGGCGGAACTAAGTAGTGGAAGGGGGTACCTGTTCTTGATGGTGATGTCATTAAGGCCCCGGAAATCAATGCATGAGAGAGGTCAACTGGCTCAGGTGGAGACAGTTTGGGGGGTTCAGAGGGAGTCAGAGCAGAATGCAG
Source organism: Salarias fasciatus (assembly GCF_902148845.1). Classification (NCBI taxonomy): domain Eukaryota; kingdom Metazoa; phylum Chordata; class Actinopteri; order Blenniiformes; family Blenniidae; genus Salarias; species Salarias fasciatus. Next base: position 20,845,360 of record NC_043753.1, on the reverse strand, counting down.
ACAGTTATTCAGACAGTGGGGGCTCCATGATTCGATCTCCATTTTCAACCAGTCAATCCGGGGATTGTGACTTTGTAACCAAGGGAAGCCCAGAACCAATGGAGAACGAGAGTTTCGGATCAAATGGAAAGAGATTGTCTCCTGGTGGTTCCCAGCCAGCACCAGAGACACAGGCACAGTCTTGTGACTTACATGAGCCAAGTGGAACCCATTGAGGTATCTGGCCTCCAAACGGGAGGGCAGTGGGACCAAGGGGATCTTAAGCTGGGTGGCCAACTGGTAGTCCATCAGGTTCTCCTCGGCTCCAGAATCCACCAAAGCAGCAACAGACAAGGACTGGGACTGAAAACAGAGGCAGAAAGTTGTAGACGTTGAGGGTTCTCTGTAATGACCTGGCTCACCAGTATTCCCTCAGCTGCTGGGGAGCCCGTCCTTTTGCTGGGCGTGCAAGGCAGTCAGCAATGTAATGGCCTGCATGGCCATAGTAGAGGCAGACATTGGCGGCGTGACGACGGCCCCGCTCCTCTGGGGTGAGTCGAGCTCGGCCAATCTTCATAGGTTCCGGGTCTGAAAGAAGATCGCAGATTAACAGGTTCAGACTGAGTCAAAACGGGGGGGTGAGGCTGGAGGGAGTGTTCCCGCCGCCGCTTGTGGATCCGGTTGTCGATCTGGATTGCGAGTGAAATGAGGTGGTCTAGATCAGGAGAAGGGTCCCATCTCGCCAGCTCATCCTTGAGTGAATCCTGTAGTCCACGGTAGAAAACTCTCTGGAGAGCCTGATCATTCCACCCACACTCAGCAGCCAAAATCCGGAATTCAATGCGAACTCAGCCACACTTCGGGAACCCTGGCGAATTATGGCGAGTCTGTCTCCTGCCTCCGTTCCTCTTACTGGGTGGTCAAAAATCTTCATCTCCAGGGTGAACGCTTGGTAAGTCTGACAAACAGGAGACCGATTCTCCCAGACAGTGGTTCCCCAGGCTCTAGCTGACCCCTTTAGGAGCCCAATCAAATAGCAGATGCGGGCCCGGTCAGTAGGGTAGGAAAGAGGCTGGAGCTCAAACACCAGGCCTACCTGGGTGAGAAAAGCCTGACATGAACCAGGTTCTCCGTCGTATCTCTCAGGAGCTGGGGCAGAGGGCTCTCGCATTGCCATGGCCAGAGGAACATTAGCATGACCGCTAGGTGGAGTTTGGTCAGGAATGGGGGCAGCTCCAGATTGCTGAGGGGAGAGGCTGGTGACCTGGGAAATTAGCTTAGAAACCTGGTCAAAAATTGCCCGGTTACTCTCAATCAGGTTCTGGAGGAGTTTTTCATGTTGTTCCAACCTGGCCTCCTGGTTAACGATGGCCTGCTGGATCGGAGGGACGTCATCAGGGCTGGGCTTGCGATCCGCTGAGCTCATCGTGGCCGGACTGTACTGTTACGGGGCACAGATCTGAGGCTCAAGTGCGGGAAAGCAAGCAGAGGCAGGTTGCAGGTTAGGATGACGTTTATTTACAGAGATCTTGAGAGTAGCAGTTCCACTCCAACAGGAGTAATCCAACTGAAGAGCTTCAGAGTTTGCAGTGGAGCAGCAGAGGGGAGGAAGGTCCCCACAAGGCGTCGAGCGGAGCGGTGGGCGGTCAGGGTGGGTCTTGGAAGCAGTCTGGAGAGGCTGGCTGAGATATGGCGAAAAGATAGTCCGGCATCGAGTGGCACCAAAAGCCAGGTTAAATAGGGGAAGACCAGGTGTAGGCAATCAGGCCACTCTGCCACAGGTGAGGCTCATCAGCTGATTGCACTGGCCCAGCCGCTCCTGCCCACACGCACCAAGACACACGCCCACCTGAGGAACAGAAAGGGAGGGGAAAGGAGGAGAACAGAGCAATGCTGCTCCTACGTGATGGCCGAGGCGGAGGACATGACAGGCCTGCGTGCTCGAGTTTCCCCCTTCACCTACGGGCTCAGGAGACTTCCCGGTCGGAACTGGTCTGAGCGAACTTGCGATGCTGTCGCCAGACATCAGCCATCTTTGACCACCTTTGATCCCAGTGCAACAGTTAAAATGTCAACCCAGGTCTGGTCTCTCTGCATCTGGTCTAACGGACAAATGGTGCTCTTAAGTGGGGCCTCCATTTCCATGATAACGGGATATGGGACCATCAAAGTCAGGTGGTGACAGAACAGAAACTTTTTTGCCCTCATGCAGCATGGATTTACAGACTGTTTAAGGTTCCTCGCAATGAGACAGCTTTGAAAACTGTGCACACATCCTGTATTATTGACAACTGAGTGTTTTTAAAATCTTTGTCGCTCAACAGATGACTGGAGCTTGGTTAGATTAGACTTGTGGAATATGTGAAGTCCCAGACCATCGTGATTGTTTTCACGCCACATTCAGACACTCTGAGACCACCTGTACAGGCTGAGACACCTCCACCACACTAAAAATCCATTAATCTGTAATAGAGAGGAGTGTCTTCTTTGGTCCTTGTGTTTCCTTCCTGATATCAATGCACAGAGTCACTAATTGAATTTGGGCCTGCTTGGATTTCAGGTTCAGACAAGTTTCACTCCAGAGGTGAAAAAAGAAAAGATGGGATTGTCCTACAGGTAAGACTGGTCATCATCAATCACACCAGTCATTTTAAATACTGTCTTTAGTCATGGCTTGAAGTCTAAGAAATACACCAAAGTAGCTTCAGTATCATGAGGAGCAGCAGCTTTAGCAGATGGTCAGTTAGTGGTGTTCATACTCTGTGGGAAACGTTGGTCCACGTTTTCATTCCTTCTGTGGATTGAAAATAATATTTTTTGTGATTGTAAATTCTCCAGTCTTTCTGAGAACGATCTCCACACTGTGCCGTTTCCCTCCTGGGTTCAGGTTCAGGTTCCCCGGTCCTGGTCTGTTCCACTGCTCGCTGACTGATCTGGTCTTCAGTGTGACTCACGAGAGCGAAGCCACCTACGAGATGATGATCTGGGATGAGATGCAGCTTCAGTCGGCTCAGAAGGTTCCAGGAGGAGCTCTGTTCAGCATCACGTGTCCAGAGGAGTCCATCAGACAGCTGCACCTCCCTCACTGCGAGCCTGAACCCGGTGAGAGCACTGACAACCTTCAGACCTTCAGAACCATTCAGAGGACTTCAGAATCCTCTGAAACCTTTCAGGATAAATTAGAACCCTTCAGAGCCGAACAGTGTAAACCCCTCAGACACCATCAGAAACTTTTCAGAACAACTCTTGAGACTCCTCCATGAGCCATCAGGACCCCTCAGAGCCTTTCAGGTCGTAACACGTGAGGTGACGTTGATCTTCTGTCCTCCCAGCGCTGCTCTCTGACTGCCTATCTGTGGCTCACATCACTGATGAAGGCATGAGCTTCATCCAGCCTCTGGAGGTGACTGAAACCCACGTGGTGGTGGATGTACCACACCTTTCAGCCCTCGGCATCGTCTGGGACTTCGTCAAACGCTTTGTGGATTTCGTGATGAAACCGATTCGCAGTCAAATCCTGCTGTTCCTCAAACCGATGCACAGACAGGGTTTCATCCTGTGGGTGATTCTGCTGCCCAGCAACGTGCCGCTGAGCAAGGTAAGAACCAGTCCACTCAGACAGAAGATCTCAGCATGTAGAAATAGACACATTCAACAAGAGAACCCCAGGGAGAATATGTTTGCTACTGCTACATGATCCAAAGGTTCTCTCTCCCAGTTCTACATGTTCTTCCACATTCTCGTTTACTCGTTTCCGTCTACATACACGTTTCTCAAGTTAACATGACGAGCTGTTTGCTGTGGTTGAAGGTGAAAGCTCAGCTGGTGGACTGTGAGCACATCCAGGCTCCGTCCTTCTGTCTGCTGCACACAGGCCACTATTACAGCCTGTGCAGTGAGGCGCAGCTGCAGGACTTCAACATACAGCCCGCAGTGAGTACCAGCATCTCTCCACTCAGCCAGCGGTGACTTTTGAACTCACAGCTCTGCTTGCCTTTGTTGCAGCGTGCAGAATTCTTTAGAAACTACGGACCAAACTACCACCCAACATTTGAAATACTCATGTTGTCGGAGGCGGACAAAGTGACCCTGGTGCTGCGAGATGCAGAAAAAACCCAAGTGTGGGAGCACCAGCTCCACCTGCCTGGTGAGCACAGCGAGCGGCTGCACAGTTCATGTTCTGTCCTCCGAGGACAACAATATGGAGGCAACACCTGCCTTTTAACAGCTGGCTTCAGGATCACAGTGATCCATGACTTTTGCCTCTGTGATGAAACTCAAGGCATCATGAACTCAGTGGAACTCTCCCATTTCTGATTCCCCTCTCAGCCATGCTTGTGGTGACCACGGCGAGCAGAAACCAGCCACGGCTGGCGAGCGACATCACAGCCCAGGAGAAGCTGTTTCAGGTCCGCTGCAGCTTCGTGGAAAAGGTGTCGGAGCCGGTCCTGAACAAGCTGCTGGACGAGCTGCTGCACTGCGGCGTGCTGACCGACAGTGAAAACGAGGTGCTCAGAGCCAAACTCCGGCCGGACAAGGCTCGGGAACTCATCGACACGGCGCGCAAGAAAGGAGCCGACGCCAGCACCAAGTTGATCGCAGTCCTTTCCGCTGCCGACCCGTATTGCTGCCGAGAGCTCGGCCTGTGTTGAAAGCCGTCAGGAGCAGGATGACAGGATCAACAATGAGCTGCTTTTCAGTCACACTGTAGAACCTGAACAGTTCCTCTCTGACCTTTGGTGAACACTGATTGTTTTTAATCTTTTAAAGGTGCCTTAAGGAGTTTGCACGTTTTATGCGAAACAGCGCCCCCTGCAGACCTTGGGCGTAATGCAACTTAGTGAAAAACTCGTCCCTGTGGCTCCCGTGCACGGAAGAGGGGGACTCCGTCTTCGCTCGTTTAGAAGTGCTCAAGTAAAATGTAAGTTTCTTTTACCTGGTGGAGTCTGTGCTGGAGCTGTGGCAGTGCCAGAAGCCAGTCTTTTCTTACTTTCTGGAAGATCCTGCTCAGTTGTTGCTCACTAAGCATCTGGCGGAGTAATGGCGGACAAATCGAAACTCAAGGAGCTGGAGCGCGCATTACATCATTCCTTTCAAATTCTCCCCAAAAAAATGCTGGTGCCGGACCGGCACTGTGACTTTCAAGTGACAATTTAGCGCTGTTAGAGGTACTTGTAATGAATATATCAGGGCACATTGTACACGTCATTAAAAATGTGGAACATATTTATGGTGGAAAATAAGTATTTTTAAGGTTGTAAAACTCCTTAATGCACCTTTAAGTTTCTCTTTGAGCTCATAGTTTGATCATTAGTTTGATTTGGATTCAGAACATTTGTGTTTTTTTTGTTGTATCCTGGAAAAAACTGTAGCTCATGAGAAGCTTTCCAAACTCCTTCAAGTTCACTGAATTTGAATCATTCTGATATGCTTGAGTGAACCTTTCAAGAAAGATGTTGAAAAACCATCTGGAGGTTTTCAACAACAGAGCCAAGCATCAAAAGGCTGTGGAGAATTGAAATAGGGCTCACAGCAAAGCAGGATAGTTGTAACGAAAAGTGTGAACTCATAACTGTGTGACTTAGCAATATAATCATGTAATAATGTAGTTTTTCAATGGTGTAAATCGTGTTAACAGGGGCCTGTCCCAGGGCATTACCATTAAAGGGGACATATTATGCTATTTTTCAATCACATCATATCGGCCTCAGATGCCCAAAAACATCATATTTAAGTTTGAAGCACATATTTTCATTTAAATTATCTTTTTTTAATAATTACAAAGGGTATGTCTGTATTTTTGATCCTGTCCTTGCCTCATATTAAGTCTGGCACACTCTACAGGAATTTTTTAAAATCTTCCCCGGTTCAGAGCAGTGGCGGATTTAACAAATTTGGGGCCCAAGACAAAGGCAGGAATGGGGCCCTCTGAAATGAGAAGACAACACACACGCCATTTTGATACTCACTAGTTGCTCATCTCCACACGTCGACAACTGACCCTCCCAAACAGGTGTCGACGTCGCTGTTTCACTTGCTGGTTGTTGTGGATATTGTATTTTATTTTGATTCATACTAAGTTTGAACATGATTAATACCATGAACAGTAAAGCCTCAGTTGCAACATCTGTCTCATTAAAACCATCTGCACATAGGCGTCAGTTAAGGGGGGGACGTGCCCCACCCCCCCGACACACTTTTTGCCACTGCTATTTTTTTTTCTCCACCTCACACAAATCCTTCATGTGTAACCCCTGTTATTTTCAGTAGTAATAAACATTCCAACGCTCCTGAACGCACCATCCGCTGATTGCAGAGACGCACACAGACGTTCACGAGGATTAAAAACATAAAAACAACGTGCGGCTGCTCTAAATGTGCTCTGTTCCATTGGAACAGTTACTTGGGACCGAGTTGGTCGGGGCCGAGTCGATCGGGGGCTGGGGTCGAGTTGGTCGGGGAACAACATGGATTGAGTCCGTGGCGACTATAAACCGTTGTGGGTTGCTGCTGCGAGCCGTTGCCGCAGTGAAGTATGTCGTCTCTTTGGGGCATTTTGAGAGCAGCTTTCTGCTTTCCTCCTTTTTCCTCCATTTTTCAGCACCGCTGGGGTAGCTTCTTTTCATCATCTTTTTCTTTTCTGTTCTTTTCTCTTCTCTGCTCTTCTCTTGTCTTCGCGCCGTTTGTTTTCGTATGTTTTGCTGCTGTCTTCCTGGATCCCCTCTGCACATGCGCAGTGAGATGGACTGATCCAATGTAGTGGAGACTGAAGGGGGGGCCCGAGACACACATAATACAATAAGCATTCTGCTGGCATTTTAGCGACAGTATTTCAATCATAACATAATTAATGTGTACAAATAAATAATAACTGTATTAACCATAAGTGTATGAGGAGTTTTATGGGGCCCCCAGGAACTTGGGGCCCGAGGCAACTGCCTAGTTTTGCCTAATGGTAAGTCCGCCCCTGGTCAGAACCCCAGGCGAAATGGTGTCTGACCGATTACAAACAAGGGATTTTATTCCCTGTGTTTGCCCAGTTATGGAGGGGTGCTTTCCTCCACTTCTTCCTTATATTCACGACTAGGGCAGACAGATACCAGACCTTCTTCCCAGTTCACTGTGGCAATTTTAATGGCTTGGCTTATCATGGCAGGCCATTCCACAAGTTGAGATTTGTAGACTTCTTCCTCTCTTAAAGCACTTAGGCAACAATAAGAGCAGTATCTGTTAATCCTCTGACCAAATCTTTCTCCAAGGCTACGGTGTAACATCGTTTATAGCTCACTCAAAGGTTAAACTAAAGTGACCTTTCAAATATGCCATCACAAGTACAAAACCAGAGTGGTAAAATCACAGCTCAGTCACACAAATGGAACAGAAATATACAGCAATACAAAGCTCATAAAACCAGGATAAAATGGAAAAAGAAATGCAACAATAAATCAAGATAGAACTTGTTTAAATATACACAGAAAATATGGAACTTCAGTACATGCTGATTTATCTTCAGAATGGAAACAGACATCAGCTCCGTCCAATACTCTGCATGAATATAAATGTCTTAATCCTCTACAGAGCTGCACCACTTCTCATAGGCCTGGTTCATGCTGAGATCCAGCAAAACAACAGATTTCATGACAAAATGACAAAGATGCAGGTAGAAATGATCAGAATTAATAAAGCAGGTCACTGATGATGGATTTAACGTCTTGATTTTCTCCTTGTGGCCCATTATGCTGGACTTTCAATCACTTTGACGTCATCTGCTTCTGGTGAGTCCTGTGTGGAAATGAGACGACACACAGCAATAAAGTGTCATCCCCCATCTGAAGGGCGAAGACCCTCTCAAGTCAATTACTATGTTATTAGTTACTTCTTTACATTTGTAACTTAAAGAGTTAACGAAGGGTAGATTTTCTTCTTCTGAATTTAAAGGAATACTCCGAAGATTTTGGACCCACGCCCTTTCCCTATCATTGACAACGTCACACAAGCTCATAAGTACCTTTTTTGTGTCTCGGCTTAAGCGGCTTAAGTCTATGGCTTCTACTGCTGTGCTCCGGTATATCCTTCCGCGAAGCACTGCGCATGCGCAGGTCTGTGTGTATCAAAACATTATTGTAATGGATTGACAAGAAAACACGTCTTTTAAAATGTTTTATAAACATTCGGATTTGCTTCATGTGCTAATACGCCGTCCCCTGGACCACTGGAAGGAGTATTTTGTCCACTTTTGTCAGTCCGGCTCTGATTCCGATAAACATCCAGCAATTGAGCTAAGCTAACTATGATGCTAACAGCTGGGAACCAGGCACGGGACGCAGAGATGCAAAAAAAGTATTTATGAGTTTGTCTAATTTTGTCAATGACAGGGAGAGGGCGTGGGTCCAAAATCTTCAGAGTATTCCTTTAACTATTATACTTATTAAAACAAGTTGTTTACCTTCACTTGTTTGCGGTAATGTCTCCATCTGAACCAGCTGACAGAAAGAAAAAATAAACCTATGAATATTTTGAACTGTAATTTTAAGCAATGATCAATTAGTCTACAGATGGAAAAGTTTGTCTCACCACTCAAAGATGACGATTGTACAGTAGAGAGATACAACCTGAAGGATCATCAGTGTTTTGAAGACGAGTTCAGTCCTCAGTTCATCTGCAGAGAAACACGTGATCTTAATACTGAGAGTTTTCTCTAACTTAGACAATAGTTTCCAGTCTTTGCTGGATCCAAAAGCAGCATAAATTAAAAACAGTCTGGTGACAAACTGCTTCAACATCTCCGATAATCCAGCCAGAGACTCAGTTTAATCTGTTAGTGAAGGTCACTTCATGGAGCCGAAAACATAGATGATTTTAACTGTTTAACCCAAAAAATCACTTTGATTCTCAAAAAACATTCACATAAAACTGTCACTTTACAGTTTTATGAAAAGAGGATGAGCAGTCGTTGAGATCCTGAATCATTTGTTCTCAATACTGAAGAAGTATTTTATGCTTTTCAAAGGAAAGACGACACCAGAAAACACAGAGATGCAGTTTGTTTTCCGTCAGGTTTCCAGTGATGGTGATATCATGGCTGTCAAATGGGTTTGTAATAAAGTCTGTAAAAAGGTTCTACATAAAATATCCACATTAAATTGGGACAAAAGGGAAGAGAAAAATCATCAACACACATAAAAATATATGAAGAAGCATATATCTAAAAAATAACAAAATAATTAAATTTACCTGCTTTGTTCACAGGAATTGGCGATGACGTCTGATTACCGAGAGCATTTTCAATCACACAGTAAAAACTTTCTGGATCTGTTATGTCAGCCACATTAAAGGTGTAAAATTCTCCTTCAGACACTTTGATGGGTCCATGGTCACTGTTCTTGAACCAGGTGAAGCTGCTGACGGCAGGTTTGGCTCTGCTGGAGCAGGTCAGGGTCACCCAGCTCCCTGATGGACTGATGGAGACTGTCGTGTCTTTAGGAGAATCTGAGGGGAAAATAAGACTCAGATTAACTTGATTCATCAGAAACATCTGAAGTGTGATGAGCTGACAGGATCACTCACATGAAACACTGAGAGTTAACTCTGTCTCAGGTGTTTTCACAGGTTCTCCTCCAGCAACAGGATACACAGCAGAGCAGCTGAGGTTGAATCCATCATGTGTGTCTGACAGAGTGAGGGTCTTCTGGATCTGAGTGCTGAAGGTTCTGTTTGAGTTTTCCTCAGTTTGGCTGAGAGCGTCTTGTTGGAGGCTCCAGGTGAGTTGAGGAGGGGAGTGTGAACAGGGAGTGGGAGCTGAGCAGGTTACAGTGACAGACTCCTTCTCCTTCAGGTCCTTCAGATCAGCTGAGACTTCTAATCTGGGCCTCGGAGGAGAACCTGCAATTTGACATGAAACACATATTTTAAAACTACAATATATGACAGTTTCTACAAGTTCTTCTAGTAACTAAACTAATCCTTTGTCACTTCAGATGAATTCATAAATCAGAAAAACAACTTTAAAGATCGAATAAATGAAGAGAAAGCTGTGAACTGAGTTTTCAGTCAATAACTACAATCATTTCCAGATTGTTTTCGACTGAATACTGACAGTTTTATGTTAGATACAGCAGTGCAGACATTACTTTCCTGTTGTTGCAGGAAACAAAAGCAAATAATCAACCATTTCATCAATGATAAGATTCATCAGAAATGTTACTGAGTCAGATTCAAATCATAAATGTGATATTTTATCTTTTAAAAGCACATAAATGAAGCAGTCTTACCTTTCAGTTTAATTTCAACAGGGTCTAAAGTAGCTGTTGCCTTGAATGATTCACTCTCAATTCGAAAGAAGAACTTTGTGGTTTTTTCAAGTTTCAATACATTAAACTTGGTGGTGCAGTCTCTTTGTTTCAGGTCTCCAATGATGCTGATATCAGGGTATTTAACTGAATCACTGCTGTTAAAAACTATTCTTTCTGGATGATTCTGAAAAGGCCAATCATCTTTAAGCCACACTGCAACTATTTTGCTGTTGTTGTCAAACTGTTCCTCTGAAGCAGGTCTGAAGCTACAGGGGATAATCAAACAGGATCCATTCACTGCTTCCAGACTCCTCGGTGCAGTGATGAAGAGACCAGCTTTGTCACCGGCACAATGAACCAAAACAGCTGGAAAAACAATTTGTGAGCTCAATTTAAAATCTGAATCATTGATTTAAAACCTTCAAATTATTCAACAAACATTAAATAATAGCAACAGAGAGCTCACCTGGGAGGAAGAAAACAGTCAGAAGAAGAAACATGTTGAGTGGAACCTGCACTGTAATGAAAAATGGACTTTCATGAGCTTTTAACATTTTCAGTGTGTGATAACCTCATAAAAAATAATTCAAGTCAGTATTTCTCTTCTTTCATACATATTTGAGTAATCTATACGAATTTTCTGTCCAAGCTCGGCCTCCCCTCAAACTACTGGAACCAGTCATGAAGCGCCAAATACACAAGCGTAGCCTCGTGGCAAAGCGCTCAATTTGTTTGCTCAAAAACTGTGTTTATCCCTCCAAAAGAAGAGCACAGCCATCAAAAGTGGCTAGATTTCATATTGAAGAGTATCCCACAAGAAACACCCTTCTTCTCTTCTTTTTTTTCTGCGACAAACATTTCACTGCAGACTGCTTCACAAATCTTGACCAGTTTCAATGTGAATTTTGTGAGACTGACTCCTTAAAATGGCGCAGTTCCTACACTTAAAGCTAGGGTAGACGATGTTGTCCAAAAGCACTGTAGCACATAAGTGCCACCGCGGGTCAGCTAGACACAGGTGAGACCACCGCCAGTGAGTTCAAACGTCCTTTATTGTCTATCAGTGGGCCCAATCCCCACCCCCCAATTCGGCAGGCTTCACCAGCCGCCGCCACACTGAGCAGTCCTTGGTCCTGGTCGTCCTGGTCATCAGCCTTTTCAGGCTTGTGTGCTCTGGCCTCTTCAGCCTGCTGCTGTCAGTCCAGCTCTCCTCTCTTCTCTCCCGGTCCAGCACCCTACTTCAAGCAGGAGAGAGAGCAATCACCTCAATCGCCAGCACCTGCTGCACCTTGGGCACAGGCTCCCTGAACCGCCTCCCTCTCTCCTGCAGCAGAGAGCAAACCACGCCCCTCCTCCACAAGCACTTTTTGTCATACTGAGTGAAATGCTCCTTGCCCCCTGGGAGAAGTCAATACATTATGTGGACGGAAAAAGGTGCGGAAAAAATCTGACAATTGTAGCGGACAAAGGACAGTAAAAACTCCGACTAATCATAAGGCGCGGACTGCTGTCCACCAAAGTGTTTTGGGGTTGTTGGATTGTGTATTTGATGAGTTTGACGAGGGAAGCAACTGTACCATCCACGTCCATTATGTCCGCCGTGAAGCTCTCCTCAGACCCACCGCTGAATAAACAACAGCTCGCCCTCACAAAAAAAGTAAGTATGCTGTTCTAAATGACTAGGGAATTGCCCTAAATGGGCCAATTTGCCAAAATGTTGAAGTATCGCTTTAAGAAACCAATCAAATCCCTTCACCGTTCTACCAGCCCCCTGCGCGTACATTTCAGTGGCGTGCACTGGCCCTGTTCAGTGTGCGCGCGCTTTGCCAAGGCACTCTCAGCGCTTGCGGCTCGCGTGAAAAATAGAACGAAGCGGAGCGGGCGCGCTGCGTTCCTATGCGCGTTGTGTGCAGGCAGTCACAAAGGTTAATAACATTGGAGGCGATCACAAACTCCGTGCGCGCGGCACTTCCGCATCCAGTGCGTTCGCTCCCAACGGAGCTCCTCCAATGGGGTGGGAGCTGGGCGGAGCCTTGGGGAGATGCTACATTCGTGCTACATGCTAGTTTTCCAAGATCGCCGACCCTAGCTTGAAACCATCAGATTAACATACAGTCAGTATCTGACATGCATTCTGAAAATAGTAATTTCCTCAAATTGAATTCCAAGGCGTGTTTAAGTGAGTGACCTCTGTGTTGATTTGTAGAATTACTAATGTTACTCAATATGAAAATACTCCATCCTGCCACAGGTGCTAAAACTACCTATAACAGCCTATGGCTGACTTTGGCAGTCTCTGAAAATCATGATACAGCTGCTTTAAAGACCCATGAAAAGAAAATAATAAGAAATCCAGTCCTGTTCTTTCAATAAACTATCATATTTACTAACAAATATGTAAATTCAGAGCTGAAGTAGTGCTTTGCTCATGTTGTTTATATGTATTCATTGAATCTATTTCTGTTTTGAATCACATAAACATTCTGATATTAGCTTTAGGAACAAAATGTTGACGATACAGCCTTAATTCTTGACATAATAGTTCAAATTACAGTTCTTGTATTTCAACAAACATTTCAAGTTAAAATGTCGACTGTTCAGAAGTTTCTCACCAAATATGTGTGTTCCAGCTGATCAGCTGCAGCTAAAGTTTTCGAGTCAGTTGAAATGTGAACAGAAGCAGAGGTGCTGCTTTGAGAAATCTTCTGAATTCTTGATCTGGCGTCAAAAGAGGAAATTATCTCTTTGTGGCATCTCCAGCTCATTGAGGTGTGAATGACTCATTTCTGCAGCTCAGCACTTCACACCTCTTTACCTTTCGCACAACAACTCAAATTCTTAACCAGTTTTTTAGGCTTGTTTTCAGTCAAATTGTCTAATTCCACATGATTTAAAAGAAATTCATTAGTTGTATTTGATTTTCTGCCAACAGAACAAATGAAAATAGTCTTGATTTAAGAAGCATTATCTTCAAACAAGATTCTTTATCCTGCTGAAACATACTTTTTATCAAGTAGAATTAGTTTGACTGACATCCGACATCCAGCACCCGACCCCCACACACCTCCTCGGCTCTCTTCCGTGTCAGACTGAGAGCTCTGACCGCAGGTTGAATCACTCTAAGAGACAAACATGTTCAACCTGCAGCCCAAGTCCGAAAAACCATGAACTTAAATAGAAAAAAAAAGAATATAAAAACTACAAAAAAATAAAGGAAAATCACAATTATATTACTGTTTTTATTTTATTTTGTTTGTTCTGTCTCACAAAAATCCCACTTCCTTCATTTTGATGACTCTTCAGCTCAGACTAAATGGAGTTCTGCAGGGTTCTGTGTTTGGGTCCATACTTTTCACATTCTACTTCGTGTGGTGCTTACCCCACCTACGGGCTTCGGTATTAGTACTCTCCTCTGGCGCAAGCCAACCACTGAGACCGAAACCGATGCGCCAATCCCCGACGCGCGCTGGCACACTGCCACGCCCCTCACCAAGGGGATATAATCAGCGCGCGCCTGCTCCACTTCCTTCTTCTTTCTCAGCCCTTGAGACATTTGAAGCTCTGTTCAAGACCAAGATTTTCAAGACGGACAAGTCGGCCCGCAAAGAGTCGCCATCCGGCGTCGGGCCGTTCTCCTGCCACAGCTGCGGCACAGCACTCCTGGAGCAAGACCGCCACGAGCGCTGCTTCACCTGCCTGGGCTGGCAGCGTCAGCGCCAGCAGGCATCCTGCCCTGCCTGCCTCGACCTATACCGCTCGAGGAATCCGAGCGGCGAATGACATTCATGGGCGCTGTTTCACCGACTCCCACTCTGGGCGATGCCAGCGCAGACTTCAACACCGTTCCCACTTCTTTCATTGACTGGGCCAAGTCGGGCGGGGATCTCCTCAGCTGCCGCAGCTCTTCTGCATCGGAAAAATCTGCTCAGCACAATGATTCCCTCTCCACGTTCTCCAGAGCCAGCTGTCAGAGTGCCCCATCCCGAGCCTGTGGAACACCTCGCGGGGTTCTTCACCTCCACTGCTGAACACATCGGCCTGGCACTCCCGCCGCAACCACCTGAGCTGACGCAGTGCGACTTCACTCTCGGGCTAGCAACCCAGTCACGGGCTCAGTCCCGGACTGCGGTGCTGTGTCCCGCCGTGCCATCGTTCCACTCCTATGTGCAGCGTGACTGGTGTGCGCTGCTTACCGCCAAGGGGGTGGTGCAGGGCTACCGTGAGTACTGCCGTGTGGACGGCTGGCCGCCTGTCTCCGGAGTACCTATGGTAGAGGACTCTGTGAGGCTCTGCCTGTTACCCACCTCCACTCCGTGGCCCGGCGGAAAACCCATGCTGCCGTCTGAAAGAGACAGGCACATGGCGGGCTTCCTGGATTGTGGTTATGCTAATGGAAATCAAGTGTTCGCCTTAGCTAACAATATGACCTTTCTCCTAGGCTCCATCGATAAGCTCTCCCACAAGCGGTCAAAACTGTCGCTGGAGGACATCGAGGAGATCCAGAACACAGCCAAGGTCCTGATGCGCATGTGCCCCGCCACTGCCATCAACAGAGTCTGCGCCATGACCAGCGCCCAGCTTGCCATGAGGCACCTGTGGCTTGGCCTCTCGTCCTTCGCTGAACGGGACCAGAAGGGGATCCTGGGGCTTCCCCTTCGACTTCCTCCCTCTTCGGTCCAGACATTCAGGTGATCATCGACCGCCTGAAGGCGGCTCTCAGCAGCTTGCCCCCCACCTTCACCCCCGCCGTGTGCCGAACCACAAGGGACGGCACCCTGCAGAACGACGGAGGTCTACCCCCTGGGATGCCGCGGCACCTGACCAGACCTGCTGAGCTGCCCACCAGTCGTCTTCCCCCCGGGGCTCCGACCAGCCGAGATGGTCCCACACTCCCGAGTCACGGTGCGCCTCGTCTGCTCGTCTACCTGCATCATCTGTTGTGAAAAATGTGACAATTAAAGGCCGTCAGGCTCGTTACATCAATAAAGAGCAGCAGTCCTTCCTATCTCACCGCGCTTGCATGACTGAAGCATGTCCAGCTCGGCAGAGCTCTCCCCCTCCCTCTCTCCGGTGCCTCACAAAGCGGAGTGCCGAGTTGACCGGCGTGCTCACGACGGTGCCCGGGCATCGTGACAAGTAGCAGCCCCCTGCCGCGCCCGCCTTGCGGAGCTGTACGGAGTGTGCCTGCAGCTTCTCAACTGCAGCGCTCGCTCCGCCGGATGCCTCCCGCCACCGCATTAAGCAGTGCCACCTCAACGCCGCTCCCTCAAGAGTTACGCCCTGTAGTTCGCGTGTTGCCCGCCTCTTTTCAAGGGGTGCCTTCATACGCGGCTGGCGTGCCCTGCGGGGGTGGCCGCTCATGGCCGATCCCCGATGGGCCCGACGCCTTACTGCAGGCATGGGGTGCCCTTCAGTCTCGCCCCGTCCTGGGCAGGAGACTCTTGGCCTGGAAGCTGAGAGGGTGAGACTAGTGAGACTAGATCTCCCCCCGGCTGTGGTATCCACCATCCAGAGCGCCAGGGTCCCCTCTACTGTCAAGGCTTACAGGTCTCGGTGGCATCTCTTCACGTCATGCTGCTCGGAGCAGGGTTGGGACCCGGTCTCCTGCGCTATCGGCGGGGTGTTGGAGTTTCTGCAGGCTCTGCTGGACAGTGGTCGCGCTGTGTCCACTCTCGTGGTGTTTGCATCGGCCATTGCGGTGGGCCATGACAGCTTCGGCCGCTTCTCTGACATGCCCACGCAGTCACCCGCTGGTGAAGCGGTTTCTAAGTGGGCCGTGTCGGCTGAGGCCGCCCACCCAGGCATGTGGTTTCCCCGTGGGACCTCTACACAGTGTTGGATGGTCTGAGGGGGCCCCCCTTCAAGCCTTTCCAGCAGGCGGAGGACCGCTTTCTCTCCTTTAAGGCTGCTCTCCTGTTGGCGCTGGCATCCGCCAAGAGGGTTAGGGATTTCTGTGCTCTGTCCGTCCATCCCTCCTGCATGGTGTTCAGTCAGGACGGGGGACTGGTGCATCTTTGGCCTAACCCGACCTTTCATCCCAAGGTGATCACTTCGGCCTTCCGGTCAAGAGTGATCTGGATCAGGGCACTTGGCTCTCTGCCTGGCTCATCAGGGGACGACCCTCGGTTGCATTTGCTGTGTCCGGTCAGGGCTCTACGTTGGTACGTTGAGCGCACAGCTGGCTTTTGCACTATGGACCAGCTGCGGTTCGGGACCAGGGGGCATGGAGCCCCGCTGTCCTCCCAGCGTCTCGCCCACTGGGTCGGGGGCATTATTGCAGATGCCTACGAGGTGCTGCATCACCCACCGTCGGCGGTGATTCGCGCTCATTCCACACGGAGCATGGCTGCCTCTGCGGCCCTGTGCAGTGGTGTCACGGTGGGTGATATCTTCCAGGCTGCCTCCTGGGCTTCCGCGTCCAGCTTTGTGCATTCATATCTGATGGATATGTGCACAGACACTGTGGCCATGTCAGATTTCAGCATGAACAGGAGTTCTGTCGCTTAACTGTGTTGGCTCTCGTCCAGTCCGGCTCTGCTTCCCCGGGGGGGATCCAGGCCGGGTGTGGTTACAGCCCGCCGTTGTGACTTGGTGTCTCAGCCGGCGTGTGTGTGCGCTGTTGTTACGGTGCTTTGGCATGTCTGCGGGCGGCGCCTCGCTGCGAGGCTGCCTGCCGCTGATGTTTGGAGGTTTTGGTGTGGCTGTACTGGACGTACGGCCTGCCTACTTCCTTTTTCCACACCAATCCTGTCAGCACGCCAGCTGGGAGTACATTTATGCCAACGGCCTCCGCCTTGGTGAGTACCAATAGCGACGCCCATAGATGGGCGAAGTACACCACAGGAAGTAGTTACTAAACGTAACTTCAGTTCTACAAGTGTGTGCGTGCCCACCCAGCTGTCTTGCTTCCTTTTCTACTGGCCGTTCAGACGAAGGAAGTGGAGCAGGCGCGTGCTGATTATATCCCCTTGGCGAGGGGCGTGGCAGTATGGCAGTGTGCCAGCGCACGTGGGGAATTGGCGCGTCGGTTTCAGATTTGTCTCAGTGGTTGGCTGGCGCCAGAGGGGAGTACTAATAGCGAAGCCCGTATGTGGGCACGCGCATGCACGTAGAACTGGAGTTACATTTAGTAACTACTAATTATACATGCTTCCTGTGGAGCAGCAGTTCACAAACTTTTTCTTGACAGACCCAAATTAAAGCATTTTTTTCTATTTAACCTTTTTCACTTTCATCAATTCAAGAGTCTCATGACTTTATGTCAAAGAAAAAAAATGTATGTGTAAAGCATTAACACAATGATTTTGTGGGAAAAAACCAAAATGAATGAAGTTTTCTATTGTCATTACTTAAATGACCACAACAATAGATACTGTTGAGACTGAATTTGCAATGAAAAAAGGATGCTTGAAACCTGTAAGTCTCAGCACTGGTTCTTTTATTCCATTAAAGAAGATGATCAGACAGAGGAAAAGATCTAAAGGCTAGCAATCAAATCAAAATATGAGACGTCTCGGACCCCCGCCCTGCGAGAACTGATCTCAGTCAGAACCCCAGGCGAAATGGTGTCTGACCGATTACAAACAAGGGATTTTATTCCCTCTGTTTGCCCAGTAAGGGAGGGGTGCTTTCCTCCACTTCTTCCTTGGATTTACGACCAGAGCAGACAGATACCAGACCTTCTTCCCAGTTCACTGTGGCAATTTTAATGGCTTGGCTTATCATGGCAGGCCATGAGTTGAGATGTTTAGACTTCTTCCTCTCTTAAAGCACTTATGCAACAATAAGATGGACTACATGGTAAATGGCAGTGGTGGGCCGTCAGGGCCTGCAAAGCCTTCTCTGCTGGCCTAAAAATTATCTGAATTACAGACTGATGTAAATTATATTTTGTCCATAAATAATTAATAAATGATTCCAAACGGTATGTTCCAGTTCCTTTCATAGTTTTCCCGTGGTTGCGCTGCTTCCAGACATGTTTTTTTCATATTAAATCATTTAACCAATCAGATTTCAGGCATCATCTGTTGCTAGGGTCAAAGAAATCTGCCCGAGGCCTTCGCTATCCGTTCCTGATGGCGCAGTGAAGTAAAGTGAAGCGTCAAACAGACAGCTGCTTCAACCAATCAGACAGTTGCTTCAACCAATCAGACAGTTGCTTCAACCAATCAGATTTCGAGTTGGCGACTCAGCGCCTTCTAGCTTCTAACAACAGCAGATCCAGGCCATCTGATTTACATTCACCAAGAGATACAGTAGGGGGCGGTATGCACCTAAGTTGTTGGTCGCCTACCTCAATTATTCCAAAGAAGAAGAAGAAGAAGACCTGAAGAGAAATAAAACTTATGCCAGAAATACCACAGGGCTAGCTGGACTTTCAGCCCTGGCTTTATGGAACTGAAACGCACGGATAATCGATATGACAGAGCAATTGAACTCTTTTTGAGGAAGGAAAGGAGGATGTATTTTGTTTTCAAATAATCGGGATTTTGGTGAGTAAAATGTTCCTCTTTTCCTAAATAATATTGTTGTTTTATTAAGTTGTTGATGCTCATTGTATGTGCACAGATGTAGTAGGAGACTTGTGCACTTCAGCAAAGGCATTTATTCTGGCTGCACAAGTATCTATCTGCTGTGCAACAACTCTTTATGTGCATATCTGCATAATAAGATTTTTTTTTTTTTTTAAACCAAGTTCACCTCGGTGACAAAATAGTTATTGAGAGGTGGATTGGTTCAGGCGGATCTGTTCTGAAGGCCTTAATGTGAAATGCACGGTCCGCCACTGGTAAATGGACTACACTTATATAGCGTTTTTTACCCTGCACTGACAGAGCCCAAAGCGCTTTACACTGCAATATCACATTCACCCATTCACACTCACACACCAGTGGAGGCAGCTGCCATGCAAGGCGCTCAGTTCATCCACTGGGGGCGATGTAGGGTTCAGTGTCTTGCCCAAGGACACTTCGGCATGCAGACAGGGGGAGACAGGGATCGAACTAACAACCTTCCGATTGAGAGATGACTGCTCTCCCCACTGTTAATCCTCTGACCAAATCTTTCTCCAAGGCTATAGTTTAACATCGTTTATAGCTCACTCAAAGGTTAAACTAAAGTGACCTTTCAAATATGCCGTCACAAGTACTAAAGCAGAGTGGTAAAATCATAGCTCAGTCACACAAATAGAACAGAAATATACAGCAATACAAAGTTCATGAAACCAGGATAAAATGGAAAAAGAAATGCAACAATAAATCGAGATAAAACTTGTTTAAATATACACAGAAAATATGGAACTTCAGTACATGCTGATTTATCTTCAGAATGGAAACAGACATCAGCTCCGTCCAATACTCTGCATGAATATAAATGTCTTAATCCTCTACAGAGCTGCACCACTTCTTATATACAGGCCTGGTTCATGCTGAGATCCAGCAAAACAACAGATTTCATGACAAAAATGACAAACATGCAGGTAGAAATGATCAGAATTAATAAAGCAGGTCACTGATGATGGATTTAACGTCTTGGGTTTCTCCTTGTGGCCCATTATGCTGGACTTTCAATCACTATGACGTCATCTGCTTCTGGTGAGTCCTGTGTGGAAATGAGACGACACACAGCAATAAAGTGTCATCCCCCATCTGAAGGGCGAAGACCCTCTCAAGTCAATTACTATGTTATTAGTTACTTCTTTACATTTGTAACTTAAAGAGTTAACGAAGGGTTGATTTTCTTCTTCTGAATTTAAAGGAATACTCCGAAGATTTTGGACCCACGCCCTTTCCCTATCATTGACAAACTTAGACAAGCTCATAAATACCAAAATCTTCGGAGTGTTCCTTTAACTATTATACTTATTAAAACAAGTTGTTTACCTTCACTTGTTTGCGGCAATGTCTCCATCTGAACCAGCTGAAAGAAGGAGAAAGTAAACCTATGAATATTTTGAACTGTAACTTTACCAAATGATGACATTGTCTGCAGATGGAAAAGTTTGTCATGTACAAAAGTAACATTTTGAGTTTTTGATCAAACAGCATTGGAAAACAACCTGAAATGTAATGTCCCATAATGCACTGGGTGGTGCTGGGTTATTGTAAAGCCCAGTCTGACTTTAATGCAGCTGAAGATGTTGGAGGACTGCCATGACAGTTCAATCATCACAATTCAGCCCCTCAGAGTGAGAAACAGTCACTTTAGAAAACCACGAGACTCAGTGTCTGTGAAATGAACTCACAACTTCCTCTGTTTGCTTTAACACCCTGTTTTTTCTCAGATGTTTATCACATAGATCCTCTTCATTCACTATTCTCCATTTGCCAAATATGATTTTAAATTCTGAGAACTGTGTTGCTGCGAATATAGTTTAAAGTTAGAAGATCAGTCATCATGCCTTGTCTGCATGTTAGAAGTTTAAAGTTCCGGTCACCCCAAACAAAAAACCCAAAGTATCATTATGAAAAACAGCAATATTCTTTAGACCCTCTAATAGATTTGTTCCCCCAAAAAAATCTGCAGAGTAACCCATTTATTCCCAGATGTTATAGCAGTAACTGAGCGTTCTTTCCCAGCTGCCCAGTAAGCCAGCACACCTGCTAACATTAGCACCATGGAACTCAGCACACATTATGAGAGCAGATGAGGAAGATCCTGTCTGATCTGTCTTTTGTTGTCTTCAAGTGTGTTTTCTCTAAATCGGGGCAGGTTTACAGATTCCTGTAGTGTGATGCAGGATTAAGAGGCTGACTGAGGATTGCTGAAGACTCTTTAGGATTGCAACTTGCTGAACAAAAGAGCAACATGGACCTTTAAGCTCATCAAAAGACAACAAATAAGAAATATGTTGAAGTAAAGGCAAAATGTTGACATAATTGAGGTTAATGTTTCATGTTCAATGAGCCAGCATCTTTTGAAAAAGGCTTTTCAGCAGAGTAATGCAGTCAGGGTGAGAGAGCTGCACCAGTCAGGCTAAAATTCAGCATCAAGACAGCCTGGAGAAGAAATTAACATCAGGAAATCCAAAACAGGCGCGGCAAGAATTAAACATTGTGATCAGAAGAGAATCCAGTCCTGCAGTGGTTACCTGTTCAGACTCCACCTCGCTCACTGACCAGCTGAACTGCTTCTTCACCTGTTTCAACATCAACATCCTCAGCTTCCTCCTCCAAGCTCCCACCACACCAGCAGCTGGAGACCTCCATCCTGCACAGAGTAAACCCTGACAAAGCCACTGGTCCTGCTCTGATTTTATGGATAAAGGACTTTTTAAAAGAAATGACTGAGAGGAAAACTGAGGACTTTTAACATGAGAAAAGACATTTTAACTCTTATTTAAAGATCATTCATTGAATCCGGTCTCATCTCCAACCTCTCATCCTGGTTCAACTTCCTCACGACCACCACCAACAGAAAACTCTCCGGCACAATAAACCAGGGCAGGAAAATAACCAGAACATCCCAACGACCTCTGACTGAACTGTACAGTTGCTCAGTGGTGAGGAAAGACAAAAAAAAAAGCACTTTGGCCTGGCTTTGTTTCTGAGGTAAATACTTCTTGATACGGACATGAATATAGGTAGATAAGAACTCATTTATTTCATTATTTAGCCATTATTTGTGCCACACTCACTGTGTTAACATGACTGTAGCTATTAAAGTAAAGCCAGCAGAGAGGTTGGCCCGCTTTCCTGGGTGGAGGTCCCTGAACTGCTTGATTCTACTTCAAATGGTATCTAGAGTTGCTTTTGACGCCTGGTCATGACGACAGTGAAGGCGTCTCTCTTCCAGAGTGTTTGAGCAGCAGTTCAGGATCTTCCCTCTGTTTCTCCACAGGCTGCAGGCTGGAGACTCCAACTTTCCCCTGGATCAACAACCTTCTGCAGTGGTGCTCGGCTTCACACTGTTCTGCTCCAGAGACTTTGTTCTCCACCGTGTGTTCCCATCTCATCCAGGCTCCTTGTTGCTGAATCCCCACCGTCCTGGTTCATGCAGCTCTTCTTGAAGCAGTGCTCACCTCTCCTTCACCTCCGTCTGACCATAGCCAGGTGCCGTTCAGAGGCCTGCTCTCTCCCAAAGTCACTGTCTCCACCAGAACTGTGTTGCTTCTAACAATCTACTGTTTTCCTGACCCAGGATCTGTTGTGTCAGAGTAAACCGTGTTTCTGGTCTATTTAAGTGCTTTAATAAATAAAGGCCAAACGTTGTGTCTGGGGTACATGCAACAGTGATACAGGAAAGGATAAATCACCGAAGCCTCTTTTTCAATGTTTGAATTTGTTTACTACCTCAGCATCAGCATCGGTATTGAGAGATGCGAACACAGTCCAGAATAGTCCCTCATGACCGACGTGCTGCTGTTCTTTGGAATTATATCCCTGAACTCTGCCTGTGTTTCTTCTGAGGACATTTCCAGACACGTGTTTTAAAGACACCAGTTTGCTGTTGCTGAGTCTCCCGCGCCTGATTAATTAACATAGTGGGTCGATTAGGGTGAATCTGTTACTGAGCATGTTTAATATTGCACTGAAGCTTGACCTGAAAAAATATGGCAAATCTAATTGAAATCACAATATCTGACAAAAAATTTGACCTTTTTGCAAAATTGTTCAGTCCAAATTCTGCAGTGCAGGTGGAAATATTCACCTCTTCAGTGCTGCTGGCCCATTTCCTGTTAACCTATGAGCTCAGAGCAACAGTCAATGGCGAGCGAACACTTGAAACATGGACACAATCAAACTTCTATGAACAATTGCTGCTAATCTTTGATCTTCTATTGATTTTCCATATTTATTTTCAAGACTACTGTTTTTTAAGTTCCTGAACGTTTGCTTGTTCTTCAGTTAAAAAAAATATAACAATAGTGATCTTGCAATTTAGAAACCCAGAAGCACAACAATCAACAACGTGGCAACTTGTACATGTTCTCTCTGTGAACGTGATGCTTTGAGCAGATTTCAGTAGCGAAAAAAAACTGTACTTCTGTGACAAATGAAGAAGAGAGAAAAAATAGAATCCATCTGATAAACTTCTGAGATGAACCAGGGTGTTAAAGCAAACAGAGGAAGTTGTTACTTCATTTCACAGACACTGAGTCTCGTGGTTTTCTAAAGTGACCATTTCTCACCCTGAGGTGCTGAATTGTGATTATTGAACTGTCATACAGCCCTCCAACATCTTCATCTGATATTAAAGTCAGACTGGACTTCACAATAACTCAGCTCCACCCAATGCATTATGGGACATTGCATTTCAGGTTGCATTCTAATGTTTGTTGCTAAAGTTAAAGAGATGTGAAGCACTGAGCTGCATGGATGAGTCACTCACACCCCAGTGAGCTGCAGATGCTTCAGAGAGCTAATTTCCTCTTTTTCAAATATCAAACCAGGAAGAAGGGAGACTTTAAGAAGCAGCAGCTCTGCTTCTGTTCACATTTCAATTGATTTGATGACTTTAACTGCAGCTGATCAGCTGGAAAACACATTTGGTGAGAAGCTTTTTAACAGTTTATTTTTGACTTGAGATGTTTGTTGAAATGCATCATGTGTATTTTGAACTATTATATGAAGAATTAAGGCTGAATCATCAACATGTTGTTCTTAAAGCCAGTGTCAGACTGTTTATGGGATTCAAAAGAGAAATGGATTCAATGTTATTTTGATTTAAGTACATGAGCAAAACAAATTTAGGAAAATTTAACATGATTGTTTTTGTAAAAGGACTGGATGTCTCATTATTCTGTTTTCATGTGTCTTTGACATGTCCACTGTGTGAATGTGCAGGTTCCAGTCAACATGTTTCTTCTTCTGACTGTTTTCTTCCTCCCAGGTGAGCTCTCTGTTGATATTATTTAATATGTTTGTAGAATAATCTGAAGGTTTTAAATCAGTGATTCTGATTGTAAACTGAACTCACAAGTTGTTTGTTTTTCCAGCTGTTTTGGTTCATTGTGCCGGTGACAAAGCTGATCTCTTCATCACTGCACCGAGGAGTCTGGAAGCAGTGAAAGGATCCTGTTTGATTATCCCCTGTAGATTCACACCTGCCCCAAGGAAAGAGAGACAGTTTGACAACAGAAGAAAAATATTTGCAGTGTGGATTAAAGATGATGCACCTTTTCAGAATCATCCAGAACGAATAGTTTTTAACAGCAGTGATTCAGTTAACTACCGTTATATCAGCATCATTGGAGACCTGAGAGAAAGAGACTGTACCACCAAGTTTGAGAGATTCAAACTTGAAAAAACCACAAAGTTCTTCTTTAGAATTGAGAATGAATCATTCAAGGCAACAGCTGCTTTAGACCCCGTTGAAATTAAACTGACAGGTAAGACTGCTTCATTTATGTGCTTTTAAAAGATAAAATGTCACATTTAAGATTTGAATCTGACTCCATGACATTTTTGATTGGATAATTTTATCATTGATGAAATGGTTGATTATTTGCTTTTGTTTCCTGCAACAACAGGAAACTCATGTCTGCACTGCTGTATCTAACATAAAACTGTCAGTATTCAGTCGAAAACAATCTGGAAATTATTGTAGTTATTGACTGAAAACTCAGTTCACAGCTTTCTCTGGATTTATTCGATGTTTAAAGTTGTTTTTCTGATTTATGAATTCATCTGAAGTGACAAAGGATTAGTTTAGTTACTAGAAGAACTTGTAGAAACTGTCATATATTGTAGTTTAAAATGTGTGTTTAATGTGAAACTGCAGGTTCTCCTCCGAGGCCCAGATTAGAAGTCTCAGCTGATCTGAAGGACCTGAAGGAGAAGAAGTCTGTCACTGTAACCTGCTCAGCTCTCACTCCCTGTTCACACTCCCCTCCTCAACTCACCTGGAGCCTCCAACAAGACGCTCACAGCCAAACTGAGGAAAACACAGATGGAACCTTCAGCACTCAGATCCAGAAGACCCTCACTCTGTCAGACACACATGATGGATTCAGCCTCAGCTGCTCTGCTGTGTATCCTGTTGCTGGAGGAGAACCTGTGAAAACACCTGAGACAGAGTTAACTCTCAGGGTTTCATGTGAGTGATCCTGTCAGCTCATCACACTTCAGATGTTTCTGATGAATCAAGTTAATCTGAGTCTTATTTTCCCCTCAGATGCTCCTAAAGACACCACAGTCTCCATCAGTCCATCAGGGAGCTGGGTGACCCTGACCTGCTCCAGCAGAGCCAAACCTGCCGTCAGCAGCTTCACCTGGTTCAAGAACAGCGACCATGGACCCATCAAAGTGTCTGAAGGAGACTTTTACACCTTCAATGTGGCCGACACAACAGATCCAGCAAGTTTTCACTGTGTGGCTGAAAAAGGTCTCGGTAATCAGACGTCATCGAGAATTCCTGTGAACAAAGCAGGTAAATGCGATGACATCACTGTGATCTGTTCGTTCATCTGATCTTATTCTGTCCACAACTTTAAATACACTGTTTAAAAAATGTTTTGATGTGAAAACACCAAACCGCCATTGCCTTTTCAGTATCCAGTTACATTACAATGGTGTTTGAAGAGAGTAAAAATACAACTATTTGAAATTGCTGCAAAGATGAAAGTTTTCAGAAATGCTCCATCTCTGTGTCTGAGTAGACCAAAGAACCACTGCTACTGCACATACGCATCTCGGCTGTAGTAAAGAGTTCTTCAGATGGACAATTACAGCGTCTTCCTCCAGTTGAACCCAGAAGACAAACCTTCTCCTGTTAATTTGAAGATAGGACTGTTGCTGGTTCAGATCGGTCTTTATCAGAACTATGACTAAAAGGAAAATCTCCTCCTCACCCCCCTCAGTCTTTTCCTGTTGCTAGATCAGAAACTATTTCAACACTAAAAGACTCTCAGTCATGTCATACTGAACATCTTAGTGTGATTTTCTCTTTGCTCCAAACAGGACAACGTGAATCTTTGATGATTGCCGTTTCAGTGAGCATCAGCTTTGTGTTCATCTTCCTGCTTTTCTCTGTCTGGTCAGTACCTTGAACTAAAACATGTGACAGCAGCAGCTGTGTATTAATGCTGGTTTGACCTCAGTCTGGACTTCTTCCCACTTCATGGATATTTTCACTTTCCTGATGTCTTTCAGGTGGTTTAAGAAGCGTCGGCGCCCACAACAGACTCAGGTCGGTACATTTCACAACGCGTGGTTTGACTGTACTCTTAGATTATATGAACCAGACATACACCAGTCAGTCAAAACATTATGACCAGGTGGCTAATATCAATGTTTTGCTGCTAAAGCTGTGCTTCTGGTGCTCCATGATGTATTTCTATTTTTCACTTGACAAAAAGCATTTCCCACTGTAAACATATATTAAGTATTTTGAATATAATTCACTTAATTCTTTTCCAATTCAATGTTCCTTATTTGCTGGCCGACAGTGAACAGAAGCTGTTCTTCAGCTCTGACCTGGACGATCTCGTTCACCTCAGTTTCCATTCAATCACTTCTTCAACAGACTCAAGCAGCAGAGCAGTTTTCCAGCCACATGGCGGCAGATGAACCAGAGAAGGACGTCAGCGGCGACGAGGGCCTTCAATACGAGCACGTCAGCTTCTCAAAGCGCAGAGATGGAGCTTTGACCGTGTCAGTGCAGGACAGCAGACAGCAGGAGGAGACCGTGTACGCACAGGTCAAAGTTCACGGGCAAGAAAGTCAGTCAAGTCAAGTTGCTAACGGCCCCGAGGATCTGTACGCTAAAGTCAAGAGAAACTAGGTGTTTCTTCACCCTCCACACCCTGCAGATTAAATCATGACAGGAGAACTTCTCACCACATGAGGCTGAGAGCAGGAGTCTGTTTACTGTATAAAGACAGAAGCAACGGTCACAAAATACAGAAGTATTTTTTGAACACATTTCATTTGAAGTTTCTTCGATTTTGTCCTTTTTTCACTCACCTCATCAGCAGGATCCAGGTCTGACCACCAAACAGGAAGAAGGAGGTCCTCCATCCTTTTATGGGGAGTTGAGTGGAGCGTCCCAAGTGTGGCAAACATTAGTGGAGCAATGCTGGTAAAAAGTATTTATTTTTAACATATTTAAAAATAAAACAGTCAGCTCTTATGAAAATTTATATTATTTTCAAATGACAGTAAATTCAACAAAATCGTTGTAAATATTTCAGCCTCATTTAAGTCTCATAAGTATAAAGCGTCATGACAATTTACTATTTGTATGCAATTATGGTGAAAATGTCAGTTTTTTTCTGACTAAAAGTGAACTATATGTGCCCATTGAGCATTTATTTATGAAAACTTGCTGGAAACATTAACAAGGCAAATGATCTGTTTATTCATTGCACCATAATAAACATCTTGATAAACACCTTAATAATCTCAGTCATATTTCATTATTGGCCCAGAATCTCACACAGTGTGTGTGTAAATGATCAGTGTTCAGTCGTCCAGTAGAACTGAGCCACTGTCCTCTTGTTCATGTGAAATCAGTTTTAATGCATCTCGTCTTCAGACAGCAAATGAAGTTAGTGGATTGATTTAAGTTTGACATCCAGATTATCTTCCTCCCACTAACTGATATAAATTCAGCTGATACCCAATACACAGAGCATCTTAATCTCATTACTTTTGTTTTCAGAGATTTAATATTCTTATGTAATTAGTAGTTACTGGATGTAACTCCAGTTCTACGAGTAAGTGCGTGCCCGCCTACGGGCTTCGCTAGTGGCACTCCCCTTGGCGCAGCCAATCAACTGAGACAACAAAAGCTCGACGCACCAATCCCCCGCCGCCCGATGGCGCGGCTCCACGCCCCCCGAGGGTATACCCCGAGCTGGAGGCAGCCATTCTCCCTTCTTCTGAATCAGCCAAGTAAGGGAAGCAGACAGCTGGGCCAGCAGGTAGGCGGGCACGCACTTACTCGTAGAACTGGAGTTACATCCAGTAACTACTAATTCTACTTCGTAAGTGCTTAGCCCGCCTACGGGCTTCGCTAGTGGCACACACCCAGGCGAAGGCCGTAGGTCGATGAATGTACTCCCAGCTGGCATGCTGACGGGATTGGTGCGTAAGATGGAAGTAAACAAACCGTACGTCCAGAACGGTCGCAGAACCCCCAAAGAACGAGGCGGGCATCCATGCGCCGAAGCGCCGCCCGCGACGTGAACAAACATCGCCACAGCGACACACACACGCCGGCCAGGGCAAGCCACAGCGGCAGGCGGGAAACCCTGGTCCGCGACCCACACAGGGAAGCGGCAGCCGGGCTAGAGGATCCAATACAGCGAGCGGCAGAACTCCTGTTCCCACGAACACCGTCACTGTAACAACATCCGCACACCGTGGCAGAGCCAAGCGGCAGGCGGGGAGAAAACTCTGGTCCGCGACCCCACCCGGGACGCGGCAGCCGAGCAAGAAGACCAACACGGCAAGCGGCAGAACTCCCGTTCCCGCTAAGCACCGTCACAGTCACAACATCAGCAGGCCGCGGCAAAAACCAAGCGGCAGGCGGGAAAGCCCTGGTCCACGACCCCACTCGGGACGCGGCAAACAGGCCAGAAGGACCAAAACGGTTAAGCGACGGAACTCAACGGTTAAGCGACGGAACTCGTGTTCTCGCTGAAACCGACATGGCCACAGAGTCAGTTCACATATCCAACAGATATGAACGCAGAGGCCAAGAAGGCAGCCTGGCAGATGTCACCGTGACACCCCTGCACAGGGCCGCACAGGCAGCCACACGCTGTGTGGAATGAGCATGAATCACTGCCAGCGGCGAGAGATTCTGTGCCCTGCAGGCAGCTGCAATAGCGCCCCCCACCCAGTGGACGTCTTTCTGAGAGGTCGGAGGCGGGGGGGGGGGGGGGGGGGGGGGGGGCACGCCCCCAGGCTCCAAACCCCACAAACAGCTGGTCCGTGGTGTGAAAACCAGCTGTGCGCTGGACATAACGCAGGGCCCTAACCGGGTACAGCAACCGCAGCCGTGGGCCGTCCTCAGATGAGCCAGGCCGGGAGCAAGCGTTTGGATCCGGATCACTCGCGACCGGAAGTCCGAAGTGATCACCTTGGAATTAAAGGCCGGGTTAGGCCAAAGATGCACAAGTCCCCCATCCTGGCTGAACAGCCTGCAGGATGGGCGGACCAACAAGGCGCAGAGATCCCCAACTCTCTTGGCGGATACTAGCGCGAACAAGATGGCGGCCTTGAAGGAGAGAAAGCGGACCTCCGCCTTCTCCAAAGGCTCGAAGAGGTGAGCCCCCCAAGACCCTCCAACACAACGTGGAGGTCCCACGGGGAGACCACATGCCTGGGGGGTGGCCGTAGCCAACACGCCCCACACAGAAACCGCTTCAACAGCGGGTGACTGCGTGCAGAGAAGCGGCCAAAGCCGCCGTAACCCGCTATGATGGCTGATGCAAACACCGCAGTGTGGATGCAGCTCAGCCACTGTCCAGCAGGGCCTGGAGGAACTCCATGGAATCCCAGGCACCGCCCACCGCGTGGTGGTCCAGGGTGACTCCCCACCCTGCGAGAGACGCATCCGTGAACACCTCGACGTGATGCGATACGCAGCCCAGGGGGACTCCTAGCATAGGAGAGCAGGATCCATTAAGAGAAGGAGATCCTGGCGTGCCCGAGGGCGGGATCGAGACCTTTCTGCATCCGTCCCGCTTCCCCAAGCAGCAGAGGCGTGCAAACCACCGTAGCAGCCTGCGCATGTGCAGAAGGCCCAACCAGAAGAAGGCCCACCAGGTGGGCCACGGCCATTAAATCCAGGACGGTCCTGACCAAACAGACCCTGACCAGAGGCATGGTCACTGCAGACCTCAGGGCTGAGAGGAGGGAGGCTCGCCTGTCCGCAGAGAGGCGGGCCGTCATAGAGAGCGTGTCCAGCTCCAAACCCAGATAAGCCATGCGCTGAGCTGGGGTGAGTGCGCTCTTGTCCCGGTTCACCAAGAACCCCAGGAGCTCTCCAGGAGGTGTCTGACCGTCAGCATGCGGAACCTCCTGGTGGCTATGTGAGTGTTTAGGACCCGCTGGTTCAAAGCGGGTCTCATGACTCCGCTCTTCTTGGAACCAACAAGTAGGGAGAATAAAAGCCCGAATGCACCTCCTCCGCGTCCAGCTCCATAACCGCGCCCCGGCGGAGGAGCGAGGACACTCCTGCTTCGAGAGCGGCCGCCCCACAGGGCATGCGAGCCGCGTACAAAGAACCCCATTGAAGAGAAGCGGGCGACAGGTGAACTGCAGGGCATAGCCGCTTCTCAGCGTCCTTAACAACCAGGGAGAAAGCGGTCCCCAACATAGCACGCCACGTCCGAAGCAGAGCGTGAGTGGCTGTACCACGGCCTGAGGGGACAGTCCACCCGTCCTCCCGGCCTCGGGAGACGGGGAACCCCCGGCGAAAGGGCTGAAGGACCATGAAAGAGCGCGGGCGGCCGCTTCGGGGCCGCGGACCAGTGCTTTGCTGGGGACAAACCCGGTGGAGGTGGCGTGATCCCGAAGTTCTCGGGTCGCTGACATTGGTGACGATGCCGGGGCGCTCATCAGCGGGAACCCAGGCTGGCACAGCTCCGCCGCTCTGACGCTTCGCTGTGCTAACACAGGCGGAAGCCGGCGGATAACGCAGCTTGGAGCGTTTATGAATGATGCCAGAGCCGGGGCGCTCATCGGCGGGGACCCGGGCTGGATAGCTCCACCGCTCTGACGCTTCACCGTGCTGACACAGGCGGAAATCAGCGGAAAAAGCAGTTTGGAGCGTTTGCGAGGTACCGGCGGGACCTCGACGGCGTTCCTCATCCGCATAGCACACGGTGGATGAGCCAGCAGCCTCAGCTCGTTGCTGTGACCCGCGTCCACGGCTGCAGCATGGCAATGAGGGGGCGTCCCATGAAGGAGCGTGGGCGGCCGCTCCAGGGCCGCGGACCAGCGCTTTGTTGGGGACAAACCCGGTGGAGGCGGCAAGATCCCGAAGTTTCTCGGGCCGCTGACCTCAGTGATGATGCCAGGGCCGGGACATTGCACGTAGCGCACGACGGGTGAGCCAGCGGCCTTAGCTCGCTGCTGCGACCCGCTTTCACGGCTGCAGTGCGACGAAAAGGGGGCGTCCCCTGTAAGAGCGCGGGCGGCCGCTTAGTGGCCGCGGACCAGCGCTTTGTTGGGGACAGACCTGGTGGAGGCGGCATGATCCCGAGGCTTCTCGGGACGCTGAACCTCGGTGATGATGCCGGGACCGGGACGCTCAATAGCGGGAGCCCAGGCCGGCAGAGCTCCGCTGCTCTGAGGTATCGCCATGTCAATACAGGCGGAAACCGGCGGAGAACGTCACTGAGAGCGTAATGAATGAAGCCGGGACCGGGGCGCCCTACGGCGGGAACCCGGGGCGGCATAAGTCCGCCGCTCTGTCGCTCCGCTGTGCTAACACAGGCAAGGGCAGGCGGAAAACGACACAGCGCGGCGGTGAGCGGGTGTCCCACAAAGAGCGCGGGCGGTCACTTTGGAGCCGCGGACCAGCACTTGTTGGGGACAAACCTGGTGGAGGCGGCGTGATCCCGAGGCTTCCCGGGCCGCTGAACCTCGGTGATGATGCCAGGACCGGGACGCTCAATAGCAGGAGCCCGGACCGGCAGAGCTCCTTTGCTCTGAGGCTTCGCCGTGTCAATACAGGCGGAAGCCGGCGGAGAGACACCGCTGGAGGTGGTATGAGTGATGCCGTGGCCGGGACGCTGCGCGGCGGTAGCCCGGGGCGGCACGGCACAGCTCCGCCGCTCTGACGCCTCACTGTGCCAACACGAGCGGAGGCCGGCGGATAAACGCAGCTGGAAGCATTGAGTGATGCCGGAAGCGGGGTGCCTTACGGCGGGGACCCGGGCCGGTGAAGTTCCGCCGCTCTGACGCCTCACTGTGCTGACACGAGCGGAGGCCGGCGGATAAACGCAGCTGGGAGCGTGGCGTGTGATGCCGGGAGTGGGGCGCCTTACGGCGGGGACCCGGGCCGGTGAAGTTCCGCCGCTGCGACGCGTCGCTGTGCTAACACGAGCATACGCCGGCGGAATTTACGGGTGCCGCCGGGGCCGCGATGCCCCACGGTGGGGACCCGGGCTGGCACACTTCGCCGCTCTGACGCTTCATCGTACTCACATGAGCCGAAGCCGGCGGATAGTGCAGCCTGGAGCGTTTGCGGGGTGCCGGCAGGACATCGGCAGCGCTCCGCTTGCGTGACACGCACGGCGGGGAAAGCTAGCGGCCTCAGCTCGCTGCTGTGCCCGCGTCCACCGCCGCCACGCGGCAGAGCGTGGAGGAAAAACCGGTGACGGTGCGTGCGGCCAGGCGGCTCCGTGTGCAGTCCGCTCACCGTTCTACGCCGCTTATCACATAGCGGGGCGAAGGGAGGGAAGAGCCCCGCCGAGCTTGATGCTCAGTCATACAAGCACGGGAAGGGGGAGGATAGCTGCTCTTGAGAGATGCAGCTGTGGAGAGGGCCTCCCATGAAGAGCGCGGGCGGCCGCTCCTGGGCCGCGGACCAGCGCTTTGTTGGGGGCGAACCCGGCAGAGGCAGTGCGGTCCCGACGTTTCTCGGGCCGCCGGCCGCGGTAATGCTACCAGGGCGGGGCGCTCATCAGCGGGGACCCGGCCGGCGTGGCTCCGCCGCCTCGCTGTGCTTAACACAGGCGGAAGCCGGCGGAAAGTAGTTTGGAGCGTTGCGAGGCGCCGTGCAGGACCTCGACGGCGCTCCGTTTGCGCCTCACGCTCGGCGGGAGAGCCAGCGGCCAAGCTCGCCGCTGCGTACCGCTAACACGGCAGCAGCGCGGCGAGCGCGTGGAGGGAGAGCCCGTGATAGCGCCGTGCGTCCGGGCTGCTTCGCGCGCGCTCCGCTCGCCATTCTCTGCTTTATCACGTAGCGAGAGAAGGGAGGGAGAGAGCCCCTCCAGCTTGCGCGGGAAGAGGGGAGGCTAGCTGCTCCTTAGTGATGTATCACAACAGCCGTGCTAATGGTAGCCCCTCACCGTCCTCTTGGCGGTGAGCGGGGCGTCCCAGACACGTAGCACGCAGGCCTGGAACGGTGGCACGGCGGGACACAGCACCGCAGTCCGGGACCGAGTCCGTGACTGGGTTGCTAGCCCGGGTGCTAAGCCGCGCTGCGCCGGCTCGGAGGCTACGGCGGAGGCGCGAGGCCGCGTTGAGCAGCGGAGGTGAAGAGCCCCGCGAGGTGCTCCACGGGCTCGCGGGGGGCTCAGGCAGTAGTACTGCAACAACACATCATGAGTAGGGCAAACTAACCTGTCTCACGGTGGTCTGAATAAGGTGGAGAAGGCGCCGTCGCGTTGCGTGGGCTCCATAGACGCGGGGACGCCGCTGCTGCTGCCGCATGCGCGGGAGCCGGTGAGACGGCGCCCATAAAGGCCGCTCGCCACTGGGTTACCTCAAGCGGCAGAGTGAGGCAGGCAGGCAGAAAGGCCGCTGACAGTGATGCCGTCAGCCGACGCAGACAAAGCAGCGCTTGAAATGATCTTGCTCGATGAGCAGGGTGATAGGCCCGACACCCGATGGCGACTGGTCACGGACAGGTCCATCCATCTTGATTTGAAGAATCTTGATCCGAAGAAACTTCTGGCTTCTTAATGTCTCAAGTGATGCTGAGGAAGAAGAAGGGAGAATGGCTGCCTCCAGCTCGGGGTATACCCTCGGGGGGCGTGGAGCCGCGCCATCGGGCGGCGGGGGATTGGTGCGTCGAGCTTTTGTTGTCTCAGTTGATTGGCTGCGCCAAGGGGAGTGCCACTAGCGAAGCCCGTAGGCGGGCTAAGCACTTACGAAGTAGAACTGGATTCCAGCATCATGTTTCAGCATGATTAATTCAGGATTTGTTGAATCAAATATGTCAATAAACCTCACATTAAAGACTGTGTGTGTGTGTGTGTGTGTGTGTGTGTGTGTGTGTGTGTGTGTGTGTGTGTGTGTGTGTGTGTGTGGCAGACACTGATGCTTCTTTCATACTGGGCTCCATCCTGTCAGATGGTGAAATTGTTTACGGGTCTTCATGAAATGTATTGTGAAACGATGTGACATCAACAGGAAAATGTCTGAAATTATTGAAAAATTATTTTTCAAAAAATGAAACGTGTAATTTTTAATGGCGGACTGTGGCGGACTGGCTGGTTCAGGCTTATAGGTGAACAGTCTAGGATCAATCTGCAGTATGTGGCAAGAGTCATCACTATTCCGAAATCATAGGAGATGGTACGCAGTCGTAGGAAAATGAATAATACCAAATCGGATCATTGCAGATGATTCTATAGCATTGCATGCGACCATTCACCTGACCTTTAAGACTGTTTCACACAGGCAGACACGATGGAGCTTTGGGTAGGCAGAGAGTATCAACACAAAGTTACATTAAAACAGCAAATAATGATGAAACAAATATACATTTTAGTCACAAGTACTTTTTTCATGAAAAAAAAATCTCTTATAATTTCTTGGCATATCAAATTGTTTTCTGAGCCATTGTTATATTTCTGTGTTTATTTTCAATCTGACAGTTTCGGTCTGCCATAGTTTTACAGCATCCTGGAAAACATCAACTTGCACAGAGAGGTAAGATTAAAAAGCTTGGAGAACTTGATTTTCTGGCTTCAGTGAACTGTATAAAGTAACTACAGCCTGGCTAAATTTGGCCAGTATTTCATTTTGTGAGGCTGAGAGCTGACCTCATTGGACTGTAGCTCACAAATGATCAAAGAAAATAAATCACCTCATGAACTTCTTGCTTTTGAGGTTGAAAATGACCCTGAACACAAGGTTCCACTGGGGACAAAGCTCCTGAAGTTGGTGTTGAACAATCAGGCCACCACAGCATCGGTGGAGAGGTCTGCAGCCATAAGAGGACAGAGCAGGGAAGACTTTCACCTCTGGCTGTGATGTCCATTGAGAGGAGTGGCTCATCAAACTGAAGTCAAAACAGAGGAGTTTCACAATGCTGTGATCAACAACGTTGTCAAGAAGGACAAACACTTGGATTTAATCTTCAATTAAAGTAACTCTGATCTCTCTCCTGTTGACGGTGTTCATTGTGTAAACCATTAGGTAACAATGCTCAAACGTTGCATTGTTGTTTTATGGATATGAAATCCGTAATATCAGATGTCAAACGGATAACCGTGTGAATGGCATGAAGTGAGGCCACATAGGCACAGTGGAGCATTCAGCATGACCTGCTTCTTTTTGGTTGTTCAGTTCACGTATTTTTTCTTGAAGTGTGGATTTCGATGAGGACCAGAGGGAGAGAGAGAGAGAGACGTTTCAGCACCACAGACAGCTCCGCGTCCGAGTTTCATGGTGGTGAAGAGACCAGCCGGAACACTGGTACACACCCCACACGAGTCGAGTTTTAATGACTGATCTCACCTTGTCAAGTCCAGGACTCTGACGCCCTCTAGTGGTCTGAGGTTTTCTCCTGAGAAAAACAAAAGCACCGTGGATTAAAGTTCATGCAGTGGATTGTGAAGAGGCACATCTCCACATTTCCGGTTTGTGCAGAAAGTTTCACAGATCATTCTCAGTCCCAGGCTGTCAGCAGCTGGTTCTGTGAGCAGCCGGTGTTGTGCCGAGATCTGCATCCCCTGCTTATAACAGCAGTTAAGGGGCGGGATGCATTATTCGGCAGATTGGCATCCCCTGGTTTTCTGGGGCAAAATAAGTTCCACGTTTATATAATTAACATGGTTTGGTAAACGTGAAACTTATTTGGGCCCCCTTTTAAAAAACAACAACAACAACAACAACAACAACAACAACAACAAAAAACAGGACACGCAAATCTCGGCAGAGACAAAGTGTGTCCTGCCGAACAATGCATCCCCCTCTTTAATGTTATGGACATTTTTCGGTCAAAACACACAAAACACGTTACAGATGCGGGTCTTTTAATCAAACCACGTGAATTATATATAAACGTGGAATAAACTATCCTGTCTTTATTGTAAATAAATGAGCTTCGGACATATTTTTCGGCATTACATTTTGAATTTCGAATCTGAACTTCAATCAAATGCTTCAACTGCGAAGAAATCCAAGCTTTCATATAGCATCTTTTCATTATCAAAAAGTACTTTGCCGTAGAAAACAGTTTGGTATCTCATAGTTTCCGTTTTAGCGGAGCGGACGTGCTCCCGCGACCAGGGGATGCAGATCTCGGCAGGCATGCATAATTCGGCACAACACCTGTTCCCCCTGCAGGAGTCCCCGGTGGAACCATCCTGTTGATCCCCGGTGACGGAGCGGACCCGCGGCGGTGAGCTCCGGAGGCAGCGGTCCGTACCTCTGAGTGTGTCCGACATCCAGCGCCCGACCCCCGGACACCTCCCCGGCTCTCTCCCCCGCAGCAGCGAGCTGAAGGCGGCCAGACGGAGGGCTCCGACCGCAGGTTGAATCACTCTGTGAGACGCAGACATGTTCAACCTGCAGCCCAAGTCCGAAAACCACAAAGTTAAACAAACAAAAAAAAACCCTTAATAAAAAAAATGGAAAATCACAATTGTATTACTGTTTTTATGTTGTTGTTGTTGTTGTTGTTGTTGTTGTTGTTGTTGTTGTTGTTGTTGTTGTTGTTGTTGTTGCTCTGTCTCACAAAAATTCCGGTTCCTTCATGTTGATGACTCTTCTACTCAGACTAAACGGAGTTCTGCAGGGTTCTGTGTTTGGGTCCATACTTCTCACATCATACATTCTTCCTGTGGAGCAGGAGTTCATTACCTTTTCTTGACAGACCCAAATTAAAGCAGTTTTTCCATTTAACCTCTTTCACTTTCATCACTTCACAGATTCTCATGACTTTATATCAAAGAAAAAACTTTATTTCTGCAAAGCATTAACACAATGATTTTGTGGGAAAAAAAAGAAAATGAATTAAGTTTTCTATTGTCATGACTTAAATGACCACTACAATAGATACAGCAAATGAAACCAGGAGAAAATGGAAAAAAATGCAAGAATAAATTGAGATATAACTTGTTTAAATGTACACAGAAAATATGAAGCTTCAATACATGCTGGTTTATCTTCAGAATGGAAACAGACATCAGCTCTGTTTAAGACTCTACATGAATATAAATGTGTTAATCCTCTACAGAGCTGCACCACTTCTTATATACAGGCCTGCTTCATGCTGAGATCCAGGAAAACAACAGATTTCATGACAAAAATGACAAAGACGCAGGTCGAAATGATCAGAATTAATAAAGCAGGTCACTGATGATGGCTTTAACATCTTGGGTTTCTCCTTGTGGCCCATTATGCTGGACTTTCAATCACTGTATTGACGTCATCTGTTTCTGGTGAGTCCTGTGTGGAAATGAGACGACACACAGCAATAAAGTCTTATCACCCATCTCAAGATCAGAGACTCTCACAAGTCAATTATTACATTTGTTGTCACGAAATCACATTAGTAGTGGAGTAACTGAAAGAGTTAATGAAGGAAAGATTTTCTTCTTCTGAATTTAACTATTATGTTTATTAAAACAACGTGTTTACCTTCACTTGTTTGCGGCAATGTCTCCATCTGAACCAGCTGAACGAGAGAAAAAATAAAACTATGAATATTTTGAACTGTAACTTTAAATAATGATCAAATGGTCTACAGATGGAAAAGTTTGTCTCACCACTCAAAGATGATGATTGTACAGTAGAGAGATACAACCTGAAGGATCATCAGTGTTTTGAGGACGAGTTCAATCCTCAGTTCACCTGCAGAGAAACACGTGAGAGTTTTCTCTAACTTTGACAATAATTCCCAGTCTTTGCAGGATCCAAAAGCAACATGAATTAAAAACAGTCTGGTGACAAACTGCTTCAACATCTCCGATAATCCAGCCAGAGACTCAGTTTAATCCGTTAGTGAAGGTCACTTCATGGAGCCTAAAACACAGATGATTTTGAAGAAGTAGTTTGTGCTTTTCAAAGGAAAGACGACACCAGAAAACACGAATTGCAGTTTGTTTTCCCTCAGGTTTCCAGTGATGGTGATATCATGGCTGTCAAATGGGTTTGTAAAAGAGTTTCTGAAAAGATTTTCCATAAAATATCCACATTAAATAGGGATGAGAGGAAAGAGATCATCAACACACATATTAATATAAATACAAACAATTGTACGAAAATTGTAAAAAGATTAAATTTACCTGCTTTGTTCACACGAATCCACGATGACGTCTGATTACCGAGAGAATTTTCAGCCACACAGTAAAAACTTTCTGGATTTGCTGTGTCAGCCACATTAAAGGTGTAAAAGTCTCCTTTAGACACTTTGATGGGTCCATGGTCACTGTTCTTGAACCAGGTGAAGCTGCTGACGGCAGGTTTGGCTCTGCTGGAGCAGGTCAGGGTCACCCAGCTCCCTGATGGACTGATGGAGACTGTGGTGTCTTTAGGAGCATCTGAGGGGAAAATAAGACTCAGATTAACTTGATTCATCAGAAACATCTGAAGTGTGATGAGCTGACAGGATCACTCACATGAAACCCTGAGAGTTAACTCTGTCTCAGGTGTTTTCACAGGTTCTCCTCCAGCAACAGGATACACAGCAGAGCAGCTGAGGTTGAATCCATCATGTGTGTCTGACAGAGTGAGGGTCTTCTGGATCTGAGTGCTGAAGGTTCCATCTGTGTTTTCCTCAGTTTGGCTGTGAGCGTCTTGTTGGAGGCTCCAGGTGAGTTGAGGAGGGGAGTGTGAACAGGGAGTGAGAGCTGAGCAGGTTACAGTGACAGACTCCTTCTCCTTCAGGTCCTTCAGATCAGCTGAGACTTCTAATCTGGGCCTCGGAGGAGAACCTGCAGTTTTGCATGAAACACACGTTTTAAAACTACAACATATGACAGTTTCTACAAGTTCTTCTAGCAACTAAACTAGTCCTTTGAGACTTCACATTTATATATCAATCAGAAAACAAACTTTAAACACTGAATAAATCCAGAGAAAGCTGTGAACTGAGTTTTCAGTCAATAACTACAATCATTTCCAGATTGTTTTCGACTGAATACTGACAGTTTTATGTTAGATACAGCAGTGCAGACATGAGTTTCCTGTTGCTGTAGGACACAAAAGCAAATAATCAACCATTTCATCAATGATAATTTTATCCAATCAAAAATGTTATGGAGTCAGATTCAAATCTTAAATGTGACATTTTATCTTTTTAAAGCACATAAATGAAGCAGTCTTACCTGTCAGTTTAATCTCAACGGGGTCTAAAGCAGCTGTTGCCTTGAATGATTCATTCTCAATTCGAAAAAAGAACTTTGTGGATTTTTCAAGTTTGAATCTCTCAAACTTGGTGGTGCAGTCTCTTTGTTTCAGGTCTCCAATGATGCTGATATCAGGGTAGTTAACTGCATCACTGCTGTTAAAAACTATTCTTTCTGGATGATTCTGAAAAGGTACATCATCTTTAATCCACACTGCAAATATTTTTCTTCTGTTGTCAAACTGTCTCTCTTTCCTTGAAGCAGGTGTGAAGCTACAGGGGATAATCAAACAGGATCCATTCACTGCTTCCAGACTCCTCGGTGCAGTGATGAAGAGATCAGTTTCTTCACCGGCACAATGAACCAAAACAGCTGGAAAAACAAACAACTTGTGAGTTCAGTTTACAATCAGAATCACTGATTTAAAACCTTCAGATTATTCAACAATCATGTTAAATAATATCAACAGAGAGCTCACCTGGGAGGAAGAAAACTCTCAAAAGAAGAAACATGTTGACTGGAACCTGCACATTCACACAGTGGACATGTTAAAGACACATGAAAAGAGAATAATGAGACATCCAGTCCTGTTTCAAAAACAATCATGTTACATGTTCCTAAAATTGTTTTGCTCATGTACTTAATTCAAAATAACATTGAATCCATTCCTCTTTTGTATCACACAAACAGTCTGACACTGGCTTTAAGAACATGTTGAAGATTCAGCCTTAATTCTTCATACAATAGTTCAAAACACACACGATGCATTTCAACAAACATCTCAAGTCAAAAATAAACTTTTAAAAAGTTTCTCACCAAATGTGTTTTCCAGCTGGTCCGCTGCAGTTAATGTCGTCGTTGAAATGTGAACAGAAGCAGAACTGCTGCTTCAAGAAATCTTCTGAAATCTTGATTTGACGTCAAAAGAAGAAGTTAACTCTCTGTAACATCTCCAGCTCGTTGAGGTGTGAACGGCTCATTTCTGCAGCTCAGTACTTCACATCTCTTTGACTTTTACACGGCAACTCAAATTCCTACCAAGTTTTTTAGACTTGCTATCAGTCAAAATGTCTCACTCCACTTGATTTAAGATAAATCCATTTTTTGTATTAGAAAATTTTCTGCAAACAGAACAAAGAAAATAGTGTTCATTTTAGGAACATTGTCTTAAAACAAGATTCTTTATCCTGCTTAAATATGCTTTTTAAGTGGATTTATCTTAAATCAAGTGAAATTAGACATTTTGACTGATAGGTGGAAAAAAAAAGTAACATTTTGAGTTTTTGATCAAACAGCATTGGAATACAACCTGAAATGTAATGTCCCATAATGCACTGGGTGGTGCTGGGTTATTGTAAAGCCCAGTCTGACTTTAATGGCAGCTGAAGATGTTGGAGGACTGCCATGACAGTTCAATCATCACAATTCAGCCCCTCAGAGTGAGAAACAGTCACTTTAGAAAACCACGAGACTCAGTGTCTGTGAAATGAACTGACAACTTCCTCTGTTTGCTTTAACACCCTGTTTTTTCTCAGATGTTTGTCACATAGATCCTCTTCATTCACTATTCTCCATTTGCCAAATATGGTTTTAAATTCCAAGAACTGTGTTGCTGCGAATATAGTTTAAAGTTAGAAGATCAGCCATCATGCCTTGTCTGCATGTTAGAAGCTTAAAGTTCCGGTCACCCGAAACAAAAAACCCAAAGTATCATTATGAAAAACAGCAATATTCTTTAGACCCTCTAATAGATTTGTTCCCCCAAAAAATTCTGCAGAGTAACCCATTTATTCCCAGATGTTATAGCAGTAGCTGAGCGTTCTTTCCCAGCTGCCCAGTAAGCTAGCACACCTGCTAACATTAGCACCATGGAACTCAGCACACATTATGAGAGCAGAAGAGGAAGATCCTGTCTGTTCTGTCTTTTGTTGTCTTCAAGTGTGTTTTCTCTACATCGGGGCAGGTTTACAGATTCCTCTAGTGTGATGCAGGATTAAGAGGCTGACTGAGGATTGCTGAAGACTCTTTAGGATTGCAACTTGCTGAACAAAAGAGCAACATGGACCTTTAAGCTCATCAAAAGACAACAAATAAGAAATATGTTGAAGTAAAGGCAAAATGTTGACATAATTGAGGTTAATGTTTCATGTTCAATGAGCCAGCATCTTTTGAAAAAGGCTTTTCAGCAGAGTAATGCAGTCAGGGTGAGAGAGCTGCACCAGTCAGGCTAAAATTCAGCATCAAGACAGCCTGGAGAAGAAATTAATATCAGGAAATCCAAAACAGGCGCGGCAAGAATTAAACATTGTGATCAGAAGAGAATCCAGTCCTGCAGTGGTTACCTGTTCAGACTCCACCTCCCTCACTGACCAGCTGAACTGCTTCTTCACCTGTTTCAACATCAACATCCTCAGCTTCCTCCTCCAAGCTCCCACCACACCAGCAGCTGGAGACCTCCATCCTGCACAGAGTAAACCCTGACAAAGCCACTGGTCCTGCTCTGATTTTATGGATAAAGGACTTTTTAAAAGAAATGACTGAGAGGAAAACTGAGGACTTTTAACATGAGAAAAGACATTTTAACTCTTATTTAAAGATCATTCATTGAATCCGGTCTCATCTCCAACCTCTCATCCTGGTTCAACTTCCTCACGACCACCACCAACAGAAAACTCTCCGGCACAATAAACCAGGGCAGGAAAATAACCAGAACATCCCAACGACCTCTGACTGAACTGTACAGGTGCTCAGTGGTGAGGAAAGACAAAAAAAAAAGCACTTTGGCCTGGCTTTGTTTCTGAGGTAAATACTTCTTGATACGGACATCAATATAGGTAGATAAGAACTCATTTATTTCATTATTTAGCCATTATTTGTGCCACACTCACTGTGTTAACATGACTGTAGCTATTAAAGTAAAGCCAGCAGAGAGGTTGGCCCGCTTTCCTGGGTGGAGGTCCCTGAACTGCTTGATTCCACTTCAAATGGTATCTAGAGTTGCTTTTGACGCCTGGTCATGACGACAGTGAAGGCGTCTCTCTTCCAGAGCGTTTGAGCAGCAGTTCAGGATCTTCCCTCTGTTTCTCCACAGGCTGCAGGCTGGAGACTCCAACTTTCCCCTGGATCAACAGCCTTCTGCAGTGGTGCTCGGCTTCACACTGTTCTGCTCCAGAGACTTTGTTCTCCACCGTGTGTTCCCATCTCATCCAGGCTCCTTGTTGCTGAATCCCCACCGTCCTGGTTCATGCACCTCTTCTTGAAGCAGTGCTCACCTCTCCTTCACCTCCGTCTGACCATAGCGAGGTGCCGTTCAGAGGCCTGCTCTCTCCCAAAGTCACTGTCTCCACCAGAACTGTGTTGCTTCTAACAATCTACTGTTTTCCTGACCCAGGATCTGTTGTGTCAGAGTAAACCGTGTTTCTGGTCTATTTAAATGCTTTAATAAATAAAGGCCAAACGTTGTGTCTGGGGAACATGCAACAGTGATACAGGAAAGGATAAATCACCGAAGCCTCTTTTTCAATGTTTGAATTTGTTTACTACCTCAGCATCAGCATCGGTATTGAGAGATGCGAACATAGTCCAGAATAGTCCCTCATGACCGACGTGCTGCTTTTCGTTGGAATAATATCCCTGAACTCTGCCTGTGTTTCTTCTGAGGACATTTCCAGACACGTGTTTTAAAGACACCAGTTTGCTGTTGCTGAGTCTCCCGCGCCTGATTAATTAACATAGTGGGTTGGTTAGGGTGAATCTGTTACTGAGCATGTTTAATATTGCACTGAAGCTTGACCTGAAAAAATATGGCAAATCTAATTGAAATCACAATATCTGCCAAAAAATTTGACCTTTTTTCA
The DNA here is from genome assembly GCF_902148845.1 of Salarias fasciatus. NCBI lineage: Eukaryota > Metazoa > Chordata > Actinopteri > Blenniiformes > Blenniidae > Salarias > Salarias fasciatus. Next base: position 20,802,029 of record NC_043753.1, on the reverse strand, counting down.
AAATTGTTCAGTCCAAATTCTGCAGTGCAGGTGGAAATATTCACCTCTTCAGTGCTGCTGGCCCATTTCCTGTTAACCTATGAACTCAGAGCAACAGTCAATGGCGAGCGAACACTTGAAACATGGACACAATCAAACTTCTATGAACAATTGCTGTTAATCTTTGATCTTCTATTGATTTTCCATATTTATTTTCTAGACTACTGTTTTTTAAGTTCCTGAACGTTTGCTTGTTCTTCAGTTAAAACAAATTTAACAATAGTGATCTTGCAATTTAGAAACCCAGAAGCACAACAATCAACAACGTGGCAACTTGTACATGTTCTCTCTGTGAACGTGATGCTTTGAGCAGATGTCAGTAGCGAAAAAAAAAACTGTACTTCTGTGACAAATGAAGAAGAGAGAAAAAATAGAATCCATCTGATAAACATCTGAGATGAACCAGGGTGTTAAAGCAAACAGAGGAAGTTGTTACTTCATTTCACAGACACTGAGTCTCGTGGTTTTCTAAAGTGACCATTTCTCACCCTGAGGTGCTGAATTGTGATTACTGAACTGTCATACAGCCCTCCAACATCTTCATCTGACATTAAAGTCAGAATGGACTTCACAATAACTCAGCTCCACCCAATGCATTATGGGACATTACATTTCAGGTTGCATTCTAATGTTTGTTGCTAAAGTTAAAGAGATGTGAAGCACTGAGCTGCATGGATGAGTCACTCACACCCCAGTGAGCTGCAGATGCTTCAGAGAGCTAATTTCCTCTTTTTATAATATCAAACCAGGAAGAAGGGAGACTTTAAGAAGCAGCAGCTCTGCTTATTTTCACATTTCAATTGATTTGATGACTTTAACTGCAGCTGATCAGCTGGAAAACACATTTGGTGAGAAACTTTTTAACAGTTTATTTTTGACATTAAAGTCAGACTGGACTTTACAATAACTCAGCATCACCAAGTGCATTATGGGACATTACATTTCAGGTTGTTTTCCAATGCTGTTTGATCAAAAACTCAAAATGTTACTTTTTTTTTTTTTACCTATCAGTCAAAATGTCTAATTCCACTTGATTTAAGATGAATCCACTTAAAAAGTATATTTCAATTGCAAGATCACTATTGTTATATTTGTTTTAACTGAAGAACAAGCAAACGTTCAGGAACTTAAAAAACAGTAGTCTAGAAAATAAATATGGAAAATCAATAGAAGATCAAAGATTAACAGCAATTGTTCATAGAAGTTTGATTGTGTCCATGTTTCAAGTGTTCGCTCGCCATTGACTGTTGCTCTGAGCTCATAGGTTAACAGGAAATGGGCCAGCAGCACTGAAGAGGTGAATATCTCAACCTGCACTGCAGAATTTGGACTGAACAATTTTGCAAAAAGGTCAAATTTTTTGGCAGATATTGTGATTTCAATTAGATTTGCCATATTTTTTCAGGTCAAGCTTCAGTGCAATATTAAACATGCTCAGTAACAGATTCACCCTAACCGACCCACTATGTTAATTAATCAGGCGTGGGAGACTCAGCAACAGCAAACTGGTGTCTTTAAAACACGTGTCTGGAAATGTCCTCAGAAGAAACACAGGCAGAGTTCAGGGATATAATTCCAAAGAACAGCAGCACGTCGGTCATGAGGGACTATTCTGGACTATGTTAGCATCTCTCAATACCGATGCTGATGCTGAGGTAGTAAACAAATTCAAACATTGAAAAAGAGGCTTCGGTGATTTATCCTTTCCTGTATCACTGTTGCATGTACCCCAGACACAACGTTTGGCCTTTATTTATTAAAGCACTTAAATAGACCAGAAACACGGTTTACTCTGACACAACAGATCCTGGGTCAGGAAAACAGTAGATTGTTAGAAGCAACACAGTTCTGGTGGAGACAGTGACTTTGGGAGAGAGCAGGCCTCTGAACGGCACCTGGCTATGGTCAGACGGAGGTGAAGGAGAGGTGAGCACTGCTTCAAGAAGAGCTGCATGAACCAGGACGGTGGGGATTCAGCAACAAGGAGCCTGGATGAGATGGGAACACACGGTGGAGAACAAAGTCTCTGGAGCAGAACAGTGTGAAGCCGAGCACCACTGCAGAAGGTTGTTGATCCAGGGGAAAGTTGGAGTCTCCAGCCTGCAGCCTGTGGAGAAACAGAGGGAAGATCCTGAACTGCTGCTCAAACACTCTGGAAGAGAGACGCCTTCACTGTCGTCATGACCAGGCGTCAAAAGCAACTCTAGATACCATTTGAAGTAGAATCAAGCAGTTCAGGGACCTCCACCCAGGAAAGCGGGCCAACCTCTCTGCTGGCTTTACTTTAATAGCTACAGTCATGTTAACACAGTGAGTGTGGCACAAATAATGGCTAAATAATGAAATAAATGAGTTCTTATCTACCTATATTCATGTCCGTATCAAGAAGTATTTACCTCAGAAACAAAGCCAGGCCAAAGTGCTTTTTTTTTTGTCTTTCCTCACCACTGAGCAACTGTACAGTTCAGTCAGAGGTCGTTGGGATGTTCTGGTTATTTTCCTGCCCTGGTTTATTGTGCCGGAGAGTTTTCTGTTGGTGGTGGTCGTGAGGAAGTTGAACCAGGATGAGAGGTTGGAGATGAGACCGGATTCAATGAATGATCTTTAAATAAGAGTTAAAATGTCTTTTCTCATGTTAAAAGTCCTCAGTTTTCCTCTCAGTCATTTCTTTTAAAAAGTCCTTTATCCATAAAATCAGAGCAGGACCAGTGGCTTTGTCAGGGTTTACTCTGTGCAGGATGGAGGTCTCCAGCTGCTGGTGTGGTGGGAGCTTGGAGGAGGAAGCTGAGGATGTTGATGTTGAAACAGGTGAAGAAGCAGTTCAGCTGGTCAGTGAGGGAGGTGGAGTCTGAACAGGTAACCACTGCAGGACTGGATTCTCTTCTGATCACAATGTTTAATTCTTGCCGCGCCTGTTTTGGATTTCCTGATATTAATTTCTTCTCCAGGCTGTCTTGATGCTGAATTTTAGCCTGACTGGTGCAGCTCTCTCACCCTGACTGCATTACTCTGCTGAAAAGCCTTTTTCAAAAGATGCTGGCTCATTGAACATGAAACATTAACCTCAATTATGTCAACATTTTGCCTTTACTTCAACATATTTCTTATTTGTTGTCTTTTGATGAGCTTAAAGGTCCATGTTGCTCTTTTGTTCAGCAAGTTGCAATCCTAAAGAGTCTTCAGCAATCCTCAGTCAGCCTCTTAATCCTGCATCACACTAGAGGAATCTGTAAACCTGCCTCGATGTAGAGAAAACACACTTGAAGACAACAAAAGACAGAACAGACAGGATCTTCCTCTTCTGATCTCATAATGTGTGCTGAGTTCCATGGTGCTAATGTTAGCAGGTGTGCTAGCTTACTGGGCAGCTGGGAAAGAACGCTCAGCTACTGCTATAACATCTGGGAATAAATGGGTTACTCTGCAGATTTTTTTGGGGGAACAAATCTATTAGAGGGTCTAAAGAATATTGCTGTTTTTCATAATGATACTTTGGGTTTTTTGTTTGGGGTGACCGGAACTTTAAGCTTCTAACATGCAGACAAGGCATGATGACTGATCTTCTAACTTTAAACTATATTCGCAGCAACACAGTTCTCAGAATTTAAAATCATATTTGGCAAATGGAGAATAGTGAATGAAGAGGATCTATGTGACAAACATCTGAGAAAAAACAGGGTGTTAAAGCAAACAGAGGAAGTTGTCAGTTCATTTCACAGACACTGAGTCTCGTGGTTTTCTAAAGTGACTGTTTCTCACTCTGAGCTGCTGAATTGTGATGATTGAACTGTCATGGCAGTCCTCCAACATCTTCATCATGCATTAAAGTCAGACTGGACTTTACAATAACTCAGCACCACCCAGTGCATTATGGGACATTACATTTCAGGTTGTATTCCAATGCTGTTTGATCAAAAACTCAAAATGTTACTTTTTTTCACCTATCAGTCAAAATGTCTAATTTCACTTGATTTAAGATAAATCCACTTAAAAAGCATATTTAAGCAGGATAAAGAATCTTGTTTTAAGACAATGTTCCTAAAATGAACACTATTTTCTTTGTTCTGTTTGCAGAAAATTTTCTAATACAACAAATGGATTTATCTTAAATCAAGTGGAGTGAGACATTTTGACTGATAGCAAGTCGAAAAAACTTGGTAGGAATTTGAGTTGCCGTGTAAAAGTCAAAGAGATGTGAAGTACTGAGCTGCAGAAATGAGCCGCTCACACCTCAATGAGCTGGAGATGTTACAGAGAGTTAACTTCTTCTTTTGACGTCAAATCAAGATTTCAGAAGATTTCTTGAAGCAGCAGTTCTGCTTCTGTTCACATTTCAACGACGACATTAACTGCAGCGGATCAGCTGGAAAACACATTTGGTGAGAAACTTTTTAAAAGTTTATTTTTGACTTGAGATGTTTGTTGAAATGCATCGTGTGTGTTTTGAACTATTGTATGAAGAATTAAGGCTGAATCTTCAACATGTTCTTAAAGCCAGTGTCAGACTGTTTGTGTGATACAAAAGAGGAATGGATTCAATGTTATTTTGAATTAAGTACATGAGCAAAACAAATTTAGGAACATGTAACATGATTGTTTTTGAAACAGGACTGGATGTCTCATGATTCTGTTTTCATGTGTCTTTAACATGTCCACTGTGTGAATGTGCAGGTTCCAGTCAACATGTTTCTTCTTTTGAGAGTTTTCTTCCTCCCAGGTGAGCTCTCTGTTGATATTATTTAACATGATTGTTTAATAATCTGAAGGTTTTAAATCAGTGATTCTGATTGTAAACTGAACTCACAAGTTGTTTGTTTTTCCAGCTGTTTTGGTTCATTGTGCCGGTGAAGAAACTGATCTCTTCATCACTGCACCGAGGAGTCTGGAAGCAGTGACTGGATCCTGTTTGATTATCCCCTGTAGCTTCAGACCTGCCCCAAGGAAAGAGAGACAGTTTGACAACAGAAGAAAAATATTTGCAGTGTGGATTAAAGATGATGCACCTTTTCAGAATCATCCAGAAAGAATAGTTTTTAACAGCAGTAATGAAGTTTACTACCCTTATATCAGCATCATTGGAGACCTGAAAGAAAGAAACTGCACCACCAAGTTTAATGTATTGAAACTTGAAAAATCCACAAAGTTCTTCTTTAGAATTGAGAGTGAATCATTCAAGGCAACAGCTGCTTTAGACCCCGTTGAAATTAAACTGACAGGTAAGACTGCTTCATTTATGTGCTTTAAAAAGATAAAATGTCACATTTAAGATTTGAATCTGACTCTATAACATTTTGATTGGATAATCTTATCATTGATGAAATGGTTGATTATTTGCTTTTGTGTCCTACAGCAACAGGAAACTCATGTCTGCACTGCTGTATTTAACATAAAACTGTCAGTATTCAGTCGGAAACAATCTGGACATTTATGTAGTTATTGACTGAAAACTCAGTTCACAGCTTTCTCTGGATTTATTCAGTGTTTAAAGTTTGTTTTCTGATTGATATATAAATGTGAAGTCTCAAAGGACGAGTTAGTTGCTAGAAGAACTTGTAGAAACTGTCATATATTGTAGTTTTTTTTTGCTCAAAACAGGAAAATTTGCCCAGATTTAAGAATATTTAGCTTATTTCTAGTAGGGCTGTTTTTGCAGTGAAAAGATTAGTTGAGTTTTTAGAAGAAATTGAACAAACTGTCATGTTTTACTTGTGAAATGTGTGTTTCATGCAAAACTGCAGGTTCTCCTCCGAGGCCCAGATTAGAAGTCTCAGCTGATCTGAAGGACCTGAAGGAGAAGGAGTCTGTCACTGTAACCTGCTCAGCTCTCACTCCCTGTTCACACTCCCCTCCTCAACTCACCTGGAGCCTCCAACAAGACGCTCACAGCCAAACTGAGGAAAACACAGATGGAACCTTCAGCACTCAGATCCAGAAGACCCTCACTCTGTCAGACACACATGATGGATTCAACCTCAGCTGCTCTGCTGTGTATCCTGTTGCTGGAGGAGAACCTGTGAAAACACCTGAGACAGAGTTAACTCTCAGGGTTTCATGTGAGTGATCCTGTCAGCTCATCACACTTCAGATGTTTCTGATGAATCAAGTTAATCTGAGTCTTATTTTCCCCTCAGATTCTCCTAAAGACACCACAGTCTCCATCAGTCCATCAGGGAGCTGGGTGACCCTGACCTGCTCCAGCAGAGCCAAACCTGCCGTCAGCAGCTTCACCTGGTTCAAGAACAGTGACCATGGACCCATCAAAGTGTCTGAAGGAGACTTTTACACCTTTAATGTGGCCGACATAACAGATCCAGCAAGTTTTTACTGTGTGGCTGAAAATGCTCTCGGTAATCAGACGTCATCGTGGATTCCTGTGAGCAAAGCAGGTAAATTTAGTCTTTACAATTTTTGTACAAGTGTTTGTCTATATTTATATCCATATGTGTGTTGATGATCTTTCTCTTTCCTCTCATCCCTTTTTAATGTGGATATTTTATGAAAAATCTTTTCAGAAACTCTTTTACAAACCCATTTGACAGCCATGATATCACCATCACTGGAAACCTGAGGGAAAACAAACTGCAATTCATGTTTTCTGGTGTCGTCTTACCTTTGAAAAGCACAAAATACTTCTTCAGTATTGAGAACAAATGATTCAGGTTATCAACGACTGCTGATCCTCTTTTCAAAAAACTGCAAAGTGTCACGCCCTGTGCCCCTGTGTCCTCATGGAGGCGCTGGGGTCCTGTTCTGTTTGTCTGCCCTCATGTTCTCCTGCCTCGTTACTCCCTGATGTGCCTCACCTGCCCTGCCATGTATTTAAGTCCCGTGCTCCAGGTGTGTCTTGTTGGCTCCTTGTGGGTCTGTCTGTGTGCCTCCATGTCCCTACATGCACCTCCGCTCCGTTTGCCTTTTTGTTCCTGTGTTCCTGATTTGCCTTGAGTTCTGGATTCCCTTATTTTTTGACAATAAACACTTTTGTACCCCGCCTGGCTGCCTGCGCCTGGGTCCTTCCACCCCGCACCCGTGACACAAAGTGACATTTTTATGTGAATATTTTTTGAGAATCAAGGTGATTTTCAGGTTAAACAGTTAAAATCATCTGTGTTTTTGGCTCCATGAAGTGACCTTCACTAACAGATTAAACTGAGTCTCTGGCTGGATTATCTGAGATGTTGAAGCAGTTTGTCACCAGACTGTTTTTAATTTATGTTGCTTTTGGATCCTGCAAAGACTGGAAACTATTGTCTAAGTTAGAGAAAACTCTTAGTACTAAGATCATGTGTTTCTCTGCAGGTGAACTGAGGATTGAACTCGTCTTCAAAACACTGATGATCCTTCAGGTTGTATCTCTCTACTGTACAATCATCATCTTTGAGTGGTGAGACAAACTTTTCCATCTGTAGACCATTTGATCATTATTTAAAGTTACAGTTCAAAATATTCATAGGTTTATTTTCTTTTTCTTTCAGCTGGTTCAGATGGAGACATTGCCACAAACAAGTGAAGGTAAACACGCTGTTTTAATAAACATAATAGTTAAATTCACAAGAAGAAAATCTTTCCTTCATTAACTCTTTAACTTACTCCACTAGTGTGATTTAGTGACAACAAATGTAATAATTGACTTGTGAGAGTCTCCGAACTTGAGATGGGGGATAACACTTTATTGCTGTGTGTCGTCTCATTTCCACACAGGACTCACCAGAAGCAGATGACGTCAACAAAGTGATTGAAAGTCCAGCATAATGGGCCACAAGGAGAAAACCAAGATGTTAAAGCCATCATCAGTGACCTGCTTTATTAATTCTGATCATTTCTGCCTGCATCTTTGTCATTTTTGTCATGAAATCTGTTGTTTTGCTGGATCTCAGCATGAACCAGGCCTATAAGAAGTGATGCAGCTCTGTAGAGGATTAACACATTTATATTCATGTAGAGTCTTAAACAGAGCTGATGTCTGTTTCCATTCTGAAGATAAATCAGCATGTATTGAAGCTTCATATTTTCTGTGTACATTTAAACAAGTTTTATCTCAATTTATTGCATTTTTTTCCATTTTCTCCTGGTTTCATTTGCTGTATCTATTGTAGTGGTCATTTAAGTAATGAAAATAGAAAACTTAATTCATTTTATTTTTTTCCCACAAAATCATTGTGTTAATGCTTTGCCGAAATAAAGTTTATTCTTTGATATAAAGTCATGAGAATCTGTGAAGTGATGAAAGTGAAAGAGGTTAAATGGAAAAACTGCTTTGATTTTGGTCTGTCAAGAAAAGGTAATGAACTCCTGCTCCACAGGAAGAATGTATGATGTGAGAAGTATGGACCCAAACACAGAACCCTGCAGAACTCCGTTTAGTCTGAGTAGAAGAGTCATCAACATGAAGTAAATTGAATTTTTGTGAGAAAGAGCAAAATAAAATAAAAACATAAGAACAGTAATACAATTGTGATTTTCCTTTTGTTTTTGTTTTTTTAACTTCCTGGTTTTCGGACTTGGGCTGCAGGTTGAACATGTCGGCGTCTCACAGAGTGATTCAACCTGCGGTCGGAGCCCTCCGTCTGGCCGCCTTCAGCTCGCTGCTGCGGGGGAGAGAGCCGGGGAGGTGTCCGGGGGTCGGGCGCTGGATGTCGGACACACTCAGAGGTACGGACCGCTGCCTCCGGAGCTCACCGCCGCGGGTCCGCTCCGTCACCGGGGATCAACAGGCTGGTTCCACCGGGGACTCCTGCAGGGGGAACCGGCTGCTCACAGAACCAGCTGCTGACAGCCTGGGACTGAGAATGATCTGTGAAACTTTCTACACAAACCGGAAATGTGGAGATGTGCCTCTTCACAATCCACTGCATGAACTTGAATAATCCGTGTATCATTCGTTCAATTGATATTCAATTAAGAATCAAAAAACAAAATATTGAAAAATGAGTCGTTTTTCCTTTTTTCGTTTTTAAAATGAAAAGAAATAAATGAAAATTGGTTTGTTTTTCAATATCCCGTTTGTTAAGACAGATCAAATAAAGGAAAGTTGAAAAACGGCCACAGAGCAGACTTTAATGTGATTTTTCAATTTCTTCGATCGCCATGACCCGGAAGTTCTATCGTCTGTGTTTTGGTTTTTGTCGGCGGGAAGGTGGGCGGGTCACGGGACCCTGTGGGTCAGTTTAAGGCCAGCACACACTACTATACACTACTACAGAAGGATCAGGCCGAATTTTGCCCCGATCTTCTCCTCCCGACCGAAGCCGACAAGGTCCGACTGTCGGGAGTAAGATAATGATCTCGGGTCTGAACTTCGTGTAGTGTTCGGGGGGGTTCAGAGAGATGTTTTCAGGTCGGAGCCTCTCGGGAGGCGTCAGAAGGGGAGATCGTAGATAATGAACATGTTTAATATTTCTGATCGCAAATCCTGTGGTGCGTGGAGCTCTGAGAGGCGCTGATCAGCTCCGAGCAGACCTGTCCACACCCTCGAAATAAAGCTCCCTGATTGGCTGGTGCTGCTGCTTTAAAAAAAATCCCCTCTCAGCTGTCAGAGATGGAGATGTATGTGAAATATATTCACTATATGACAGTGAAAGAGAAAAGTCAGAACTCCTAATCTCAGCAGTGAAGAAAGTGAGAGGTTAATCCTCAATACCTGGATCGCTCCTGGATAAACTGTATTTCCTCCATTCAGACCCAAACTCCGATCTGCTCATTCATCTGCATCGCCAGTCCTGCAATAATCCCGATGTTTGAATTCATGTCCACTATTAACCATCATGGAAAAAAAAAAAAACAACAACTTTCCCTGCCTTCAGAGAGACGAGCGACGCATAATGAAATTTACCTAATCGCTTAAGAGCAGTAGCAGACTCTGACAAAGCTACTTTTTTAAATCACCAAATATCTTAAATCATTCTTTTTGTCTCCAGATTGGATAGTTTACACCAGAATAAAATCTCGTTGAGCTTTGATTAGGTAAATTTCATTATTCGTCGCTCGTCTCTCTGAAGGCACGGAGTCAGGATATTAAAGTTTTTTTTTTTTTCATTTATTTTTTTCCTCATTCTTCCGTGATGGTTAATGTAGGACTTGCGATGCAGATCGGAGTTTGGGTCTGAATGGAGGAAATCCAGTTTATCCTGGAGCGACCCAGTTATTGAGGATTAACCTCTCACTTTCTTCACTGCTGAGTTTAGGAGTTCTGACTTTCTCTTTCTTTCTTTCTTTCTTTCTCTACTCGGAGCTGATCAGCGCCTCTCAGAGCACCACACTCCACAGGATTTGCGATCAGAAATATTAAACATGTTCATTATCTACGATCTCCCCTTCCGACGCCTCCGGAGAGGCTCCGACCGGAAAAAATCTCTGAACCCCCCGAACACTACACGAAGATCAGACCCGAGATCATTAGCATACTCCCGGACCTTGTCTTCGGTAGGGAGGAGAAAATTGGGGCAAAATTCGGCCTGATCCTTCTGTAGTGTGTGCTGGACTACAGGTTGACGTGACCCGCCCACGTTTCCCGCCGGCAAAAAGCAAAACACAGACGATAGAACTTCCGGGTCACGGAGATCGAAGAAATTGAAAAATCACATTAAAGTCTGCTCTGTGGCCGTATTTCAACTTTCCTTTATTTGATCTGTCTTAACAAACGGGATATTGAAAAACAAACCAATTTTCATTTATTTCTTTTCATTTTAAAAACGAAAAAAGGAAAAACGACTCATTTTTCAATATTTTGTTTTTTGATTCTAAATTGAATATCAATTGAACGAATGATACACGGATTTTGAATCCACGGTGCTTTTGTTTTTCTCAGGAGAAATCATCAGACCACTAGAGGGCGTCAGAGTCCTGGACTTGACAAGGTGAGATCAGTCATTAAAACTCGACTCGTGTGGGGTGTGTACGAGTGTTCCGGCTGGTCCCTTCACCACCATGAAACTCGGACGCGGAGCTGTCTGTGGTGCTGAAACGTCTCTCTCTCTCCGTCTGGTCCTCATCGAAATCCACACTTCAAGAAAAAATACGTGAACTGAACAACCAAAAAGAAGCAGGTCATGCTGAATGCTCCACTGTGCCTATGTGGCCTCACTTCATGCCATTCACACGGTTATCCGTTTGACATCTGATATTACGGATTTCATATCCATAAAACAACAATGCAACGTTTGAGCATTGTCACCTAATGGTTTACACAATGAACACCGTCAACAGGAGAGAGTTCAGAGTTACTTTAATTGAAGATTAAATCCAAGTGTTTGTCCTTCTTGACAACGTTGTTGATCACAGCATTGTGAAACTCCTCTGTTTTGACTTCAGTTTGATGAGCCTCTCCTCTCAATGGACATCACAACCAGAGGTGAAAGTCTTCCCTGCTCTGTCCTCTTATGGCTGCAGACCTCTCCACCGATGCTGTGGTGGCCTGATTGTTCAACACCAACTTCAGGAGTTTTGTCGCCAGTGGAACCTTGTGTTCAGGGTCATTTTCAACTTCAAAAGCAAGAAGTTCATGAGGTGATTTATTTTCTTTGATCATTTGTGAGCTACAGTCCAATGAGGTCAGCTCTCAGCCTCACAAAATGAAATACTTGCCAAATTTAGCTAGGCTGTAGTTATTTTATACAGTTCACTGAAGCCAGAAAATCAAGTTCTCCAGGCTTTTTAATCTTACCTCTCTGTGCAAGTTGATGTTTTCCAGGATGCTGTAAAACTATGGCAGACCGAAACTGTCATGATTGAAAATAAACACAGAAATATAACAATGGCCCAGAAAACAATTTGATATGCCAAGAAATTATAAGAGATTTTTTTTTCATGAAAAAAGTACTTGTGACTAAAATGTATATTTGTTTCATCATTATTTGCTGTTTTAATGTAACTTTGTGTTGATACTCTCTGCCTACCCAAAGCTCCATCGTGTCTGCCTGTGTGAAACAGTCTTAAAGGTCGGGTGAATGGTCGCATGCAATGCCATAGAATCATCTGCAATGATCCGACTTGGTATTATTCATTTTCCTACGACTGCGTACCATCTCCTATGATTTTGGAATAGTGACGCCTCTTGCCACATACTGCAGATTGATCCTAGACTGTTCACCTACAACCCTGAACCAGCCAGTCTGCCACAGTCCGCAATTAAAAATGAAACATGTTTCATTTTTTGAAAAATAATTTTTCAATAATTTCATACATTTTCCTGTTGACGTCACATCGTTTCACAATACATTTCAAGAAGACCCGTAAACAATTTCACCATCTGACAGGATGGAGCCCAGTATGAAAGAAGCATCAGTGTCTGCCTGAACAATGTGAGCCAGGAAAACACACACACACACACACACACACACGCTCAGTCTTGTATTTCTATCCTCGTGGGGACCGTCCATTGACTCCCATTCATGTCTAGCCCCTAACCCTGACCCTTACCCTAACCCTAACCCACACCACAACAAAGCCTAACCCTAAAGAAATGTTTTTGCACTTTTACTTTTTTCAGTAACAACAACATGGTCAAGAAAACACTGTTTCTCCTACTTAGGACCAGAAAAAGGTCCCCACAAGGCACGTCGTTCCACGTTTTGCTATCCTTGTGGGGACATTTGGCCCCGACAAGGATAGAAATACAAGAACACACACACGCACACACACACACACACACACACACACACACACACTCACACTCACACACACACACAGTCTTTAATGTGAGGTTTATTGACATGTTTGAATCAACAAATCCTGAATTAATAATGCTGAAACATGATGCTGGAATCCAGTTACATAAGAATATTAAATCACTGAAAACAAAAGTAATGGGATTAAGATGCTCTTTGTATTGGATATCAGCTGCATTTATATCAGTTAGTGGGAGGAAGATAATCTGGATGTCAAACTTAAATCAATCCACTAACTTCATTTGTCGTCCAAAGAAGAGATGCATTAAAACTGATTTCACATGAACAAGAGGACAGTGGCTCAGTTCTACTGGACGACTGAACACTGATCATTTACACACACACTGTGTGAGATTCTGGGCCAATAATGAAATATGACTGAGATTATTAAGGTGTTTATCAAGATGTTTATTATAGTGCAATGAATAAACAGATCTTTTGCAGAAACAGTGACTTGTTAATTTTTCCAGCAAGTTTTCATAAATAAATGCTCAATGGGCACATATAGTTCACTTTCAGTCAGAAAAAAACTGACATTTTCACCATAATTGAATACAAATAGTAAATTGTCGTTATACTTTATACTTATGAGACTTAAATGAGGCTGTAATATTTGCAACGATTTTGTTGAATTTACTGTCATTTGAAAATAATATAAATTTTCATAAGAGCTGACTGTTTTATTTTTAAATATGTTAAAAATAAATACTTTTTACCAGCATTGCTCCACACAGAATAAATTGAAAAGAATGTCAAATAACAAGTAAGACAGACAAGCAAATTCTATTTACAAACAGGAATAAGTGATAAAAAAAATGAACTTTCAATATATATGTGTGTGTAAATAATTACGTTTCCTCAGGTGTAGTTCTGTGTGCAGGAGACCTGTTGATATCCCTGTTGCCCCTCCCATGTGACCAAAAATACAAATTCACACAACAGCTCCTCATCACCAACTAACAGTTTCACTAAAGTCATCAATGAACACAAATCCAGGAAAATCAAAGAATTTACAATGATTAAAATATTCATGTTCCATCTAATGTTTGCCACACTTGGGACGCTCCACTCAACTCCCCATAAAAGGATGGAGGACCTCCTTCTTCCTGTTTGGTGGTCAGACCTGGATCCTGCTGATGAGGTGAGTGAAAAAAGGACAAAATCGAAGAAACTTCAAATGAAATGTGTTCAAAAAATACTTCTCTATTTTGTGACCGTTGCTTCTGTCTTTATACAGTAAACAGACTCCTGCTCTCAGCCTCATGTGGTGAGAAGTTCTCCTGTCATGATTTAATCTGCAGGGTGTGGAGGCTGAAGAGACACCTAGTTTCTCTTGACTTTAGCGTTCAGATCCTCGGGGCCGTTAGCAACTTGACTTGACTGACTTTCTTGCCCGTGAACTTTGACCTGTGCGTACACGGTCTCCTCCTGCTGTCTGCTGTCCTGCACTGACACGGTCAAAGCTCCATCTCTCCGCTTTGAGAAGCTGACGTGCTCGTATTGAAGGCCCTCGTCGCCGCTGACGTCCTTCTCTGCTTCATCTGTCGCCATGTGGCTGGAAAACTGCTCTGCTGCTTGAGTCTGTTGAAGAAGTGATTGAAAGGAAACTGAGGTGAACGAGATCGTCCAGGTCCAGGTCAGAGCTGAAGAACAGCTTCTGTTCACTGTCGGCCAGCAAATAAGGATGAATGGAGCACAATGAATTAGAATTGGATGCCATGACAGTTCAATCATCACAATTCAGCCCCTCAGAGTGAGAAACAGTCACTTTAGAAAACCACGAGACTCAGTGTCTGTGAAATGAACTGACAACTTCCTCTGTTTGCTTTGACACCCTGTTTTTTCTCAGATGTTTATCACATAGATCCTCTTTATTCTCTATTCTCCATTTGTTAAATATGGTTTTAAATTCTGAGAACTGTGTTGCTGCGAATACAGTTTAAAGTTAGAAGATCAGCCATCATGCCTTGTCTGCATGTTAGAAGTTTAAAGTTCTGGTCACCCCAAACAAAAAACTCAAAGTATCATTATGAAAAACAGCAATATTCTTTAGCCCCTCTAAGAGGTTTGTTCCCAAAAAAAATCTGCAGAATAACCAATTTATTCCCAGATGTTATAGCAGTAGCTGAGCGTTCTTTCCCAGCTGCCCAGTAAGCTAGCACACCTGCTAACATTAACTCCATGGAACTCAGCACACATTATAAGATCAGATGAGGAAGATCCTGTGTGATCTGTCTTTTGTTGGCTTCAAGTATGTATTCTCTAAATCGAGGCAGGTTTACAGATTCCTCTAGTGTGATGCAGGATTAAGAGGCTGACTGATGATTGTTGAAGATTCTTTAGGATTGCAGCTTGCTAAACAAAAGACCAACATGGACCTTTAAGCTCATCAAAAGACAAAAAATAAGAAATATGTTGAAGTAAAGGCAAAATGTTGACATAATTGAGGTTAATGTTTCATGCTCAATGAACCAGCATCTTTTGAAAAAGGCTTTTCAGCAGAGTAATGCAGTCAGGGTGAGGCTCTGCACCAGTCTGGCTACAATTCAGCATCAAGACAGCCTGGAGAAGAAATTAATATCAGGAAATCCAAAACAGGCGCGGCAAGAATTAAACATTGTGATCAGAAGAGAATCCAGTCCTGCAGTGGTTACCTGTTCAGACTCCACCTCCCTCACTGACCAGCTGAACTGCTTCTTCACCTGTTTCAACATCAACATCCTCAGCTTCCTCCTCCAAGCTCCCACCACACCAGCAGCTGGAGACCTCCATCCTGCACAGAGTAAACCCTGACAAAGCCGCCGGTCCTGACAGGCTCAGCCGCTGGCTGCTCAAGGAGTGCTCGATCCAGCAAGGTGGGGCGTCAACCAGGCTGTTCCAGCACCTCCTGGACACGAGCACCGTCCCCAACCAGTGGAAGGACTCCACCACTGCATGCAGGATCATGCTTGTTGACACAGTCACCAAACAACTGGACTCTATACACACACACACACACACACACACACACACACACACACACACACACACACACACACACACACACAGTCTCGTATTTCTATCCTTGTGGGGACCGTCCATTGACTCCCATTCATGTCTAGCCCCTAACCCTGACCCTTACCCTAACCCTAACCCACACCACAACAAAGCCTAACCCTAAAGAAATGTTTTTGCACTTTTACTTTTTTCAGTAACAACAACATGGTCAAGAAAACTCTGTTTCTCCTACTTAGGACCGGAAAAAGGTCTCCACAAGGCATGTCGTTCCACGTTTTGCTATCCTTGTGGGGACATTTGGCCCCGACAAGGATAGAAATACAAGAACACACACACACACACACACACACACACACATACACACACACACACACACACACACACACACACACACACACACACACACACACACATTTTAATGACGACAGTGAAGACGTCTCTCTTCCAGAGTGTTTGAGCAGCAGTTCAGGATCTTCCCTCTATTCTGCACAGGCTGCAGGCTGGAGATTGCAGCTTTTTCCTGGATCAACAACCTTCTGCAGTGGTGCTCGGCTTCACACTGTTCTGCTCCAGAGACTTTGTTCTCCACCGTGTGTTCCCATCTCATCCAGGCTCCTTGTTGCTGAATCCCCACTGTCCTGGTTCATGCAGCTGTTCTTGAAGCAGTGCTCACCTCTCCTTCACCTCCGTCTGACCATAGCCAGGTGCCGTTCAGAGCCCTGCTCTCTCCCAAAGTCACTGTCTCCACCAGAACTGTGTTGCTTCTAACAATCTATCGTTTTCCTGACCCAGGATCTGTTGTGTCAACATAAACCGACCCACTGTGTTCATTAATCAGACGCGGCAGACTCAGCAACAGCAAACTGGTGTCTTTAAAACAGGTGTCTTGAAATGTCCTTCATCAGAACCAGAAGAGGAGTTTGGGGATTTAAGCTCAAAGAAAAGCAGCACGTCGGCCATGAGGGACTATTCTGGACTATGTTAGCATCTGCCACTGCTGATGCTAATGCTGAGTGAGCAAACTAATTCAAACTGTGAAAAAGAGGCTTTGGTGATTTATTTAAGAAATACACCTTCTCCAAAATCATTCAGTCCGTCTTCTGCAGTGCAGGTGGAAAAATTGACCTCATCAGTGTTGGCCCATTTCCTGTTAACCTATGAACTCACAGAATACAACAGTCAATGGCGAGCGAACACTTTCTGAAACATATACAAAATCAAACCTTTACAAAGAATTGTCGTTTATCTTTGATCTTCAATTGATTTTCCATCTTTATTTGTTTGACTATTGTTTAAGTTCCTGAACATTTGCTTGTTCTTCAAGTATATATATAAAAAAAAAATAACAGTGATCTTGCAATTTAGAAACCCAGAAGCACAACAATCAACAACGTGGCAACTTGTACATGTTCTCTCTGTGAACGTGATGCTTTGAGCAGATGTCAGTAGCGAAAAAACAAAAAACTGTACTTATGTGACAAATGAAGAAGAGAGAAAAAATAGAATCCATCTGATAAACATCTGAGAAAAACTAGAGTGTTGAAGCAAACAGAGGAAGTTGGTTAGTTTGTTTCATAATGACTGAATTCTCATGGTTTTCTCAAGTGACTGTTTTTCATTCTGTGGAGACGAACTATGATTACTGTACTGTCATGGCAGCCCTCCAACATCTTCATCTGACATTAAAGTCACACTGGACTTTACAATAACTCAGCACCACCCAATGCATTGTGGGACATTACATTTCAGGTTGTATTCCAATGTTTGTTGGATAACGTTAAAGAGATATGAAGCACTGAGCTGCATGGATGAGTCACTCACACCCCAGTGAGCTGCAGATGCTTCAGAGAGCTAATTTCCTCTTTTTTTAATATCAAACCAGGAAGAAGGGAGACTTCGAGAAGCAGCAGCTCTGCTTCTGTTCACATTTCAATTGATTTGACGACTTTAACTGCAGCTGATCAGCTGGAAAACACATTTGGTGAGAAACTTTTTAAAAGTTTATTTTGACTTGAGATGTTTGTTGAAATGCATCATGTGTATTTTGAACTATTATATGAAGAATTAAGGTCTGAATTTACATGTTTGAGTCACAGAGTCTCAGGCATGAACTCATTTCTGTTGTCAAATTTAGAAAAATTTAACATGATTGTTTTTGAAACAGGACTGGATGTCTCATTGTTCTGTTTTCATGTGTCTTTAACATGTCCACTGTGTGAATGTGCAGGTTCCAGTCAACATGTTTCTTCTTCTGACTGTTTTCTTCCTCCCAGGTGAGCTCTCTGTTGCTATTATTTAATATGTTTGTTGAATAATTTGAAGGTTTTAAATCAATGATTCAGATGGTAAATTGAGCTCACAAGTTGTTTGTTTTTCCAGCTGTTTTGGTTCATTGTGCCGGTGAAGAAGCTGGTCTCTTCATCACTGCACCGAGGAGTCTGGAAGCAGTGAATGGATCCTGTTTGATTATCCCCTGTAGCTTCACACCTGCTTCAAGGAAAGAGAGACAGTTTGACAACAACAAAAAAATAGTTGCAGTGTGGATTAAAGATGATTCACCTTTTCAGGGTCATCCAGAGAGAATAGTTTTTAAAAGCAGTGATGCAGTTAAATACCCTTATATCAGCATCATTGGAGACCTGAAAAAAAAAAACTGCACCACCAAGTTTAATATTTTCAAACTAGAAAAAACCACAAAGTTCTTCTTTCGAATTGAGAATGAATCATTCAAGGCAACAGCTGCTTTAGATCCTGTTGAAATTAAACTGACAGGTAAGACTGCTTCATTTATGTGCTTTAAAAAGATAAAATATCACATTTATGATTTGAATCTGACTCCATGACATTTTTGATGAAATAATCTTATTATTGATGAAATGGTTGATTATTTGCTTTTGTGTCCTACAACAACAGGAAACTCATGTCTGCACTGCTGTATCTAACATAAAACTGTCAGTATTCAGTCGAAAACAACCTGCATATTGACTGAAAACTCAGTTCACAGCTTTCTCTGGATTTATTCAGCGTTCCAAGTTGTTTTTCTGATTTATGTATTATTTGAAATGTGAAAGAATTAGTTTAGTTACTCGAATAACTTGTAGAAACTGTAATATGTTGTCGTTTTACAGGTAAAATGTATGTTTCATGTGAAACTGCAGGTTCTCCTCCGAGGCCCAGATTAGAAGTCTCAGCTGATCTGAAGGACCTGAAGGAGAAGGAGTCTGTCACTGTAACCTGCTCAGCTCTCACTCCCTGTTCACACTCCCCTCCTCAACTCACCTGGAGCCTCCAACAAGACGCTCACAGCCAAACTGAGGAAAACACAGATGGAACCTTCAGCACTCAGATCCAGAAGACCCTCACTCTGTCAGACACACATGATGGATTCAGCCTCAGCTGCTCTGCTGTGTATCCTGTTGCTGGAGGAGAACCTGTGAAAACACCTGAGACAGAGTTAACTCTCAGGGTTTCATGTGAGTGATCCTGTCAGCTCATCACACTTCAGATGTTTCTGATGAATCAAGTTAATCTGAGTCTTCTTTTCCCCTCAGATTCTCCTAAAGACACCACAGTCTCCATCAGTCCATCAGGGAGCTGGGTGACCCTGACCTGCTCCAGCAGAGCCAAACCTGCCGTCAGCAGCTTCACCTGGTTCAAGAACAGCGACCATGGACCCATCAAAGTGTCTGAAGGAGACTTTTACACCTTAAATGTGACTGACATAACAGATCCAGAAAGTTTTTACTGTGTAACTAAAAATTCTCTCGGTAATCAGACGTCATTGTGGATTCATGTGAACAAAGCAGGTAAATAGGCTCTAATTTTTCTGACAGACAGACAGACAGACAGACAGACAGACAGAGATGTGTTTTGATGACTGTCTATTTCCTCTTCCTTGGCCATATTTCATGTCAGTACAATATTCAGTTCCACTGCTATGCAGATGACACTCATATCTTCTTTTCCATAATTAGAAACATTCAAACCCTCAACTTTTTTAAAACTCATCTTAAAACTTTTGTTTTTATACAAGCATTTTACTTTTGACCCTGTTGGTTCACTGCTCATTCCTGATTGTTTTTTACTTGTTCAATTGATATTACTATGTGTTTGATTTTTTTTAACCCTTAAAGACACGACAGCCTCCATCAGTCCATCAGGGAGCTGGGTGACCCTGACCTGCTCCAGCAGAGCCAAACCTGCCGTCAGCAGCTTCACCTGGTTCAAGAACAGTGACCATGGACCCATCAAAGTGTCTGAAGGAGACTTTTACACCTTTAATGTGGCCAACACAACAGATCCAGCAAGTTTTTACTGTGTGGCTGAAAATGCTCTCGGTATTCAGACGTCATCTTGGATTCCTGTGAACAAAACAGATAAATGGGACAAAATCACTGTGATCTGATCCTTTATCTGATATTCTGCCCACAACTTTAAACACACTGTTTAAACAATGTTTTGATGTGAAAACACCAAACCTCCATTGCCCCTTCAGTTTCGAGTTACACTACAATGGTGTCTGAAGAGAGTAAAAATAGAACTTTTTGAAAATGGCTGCAAAGGTGAAACTTTTCAGAAATACCCCATCTTTGTCTGTGCAGACAGAAGAACCACTGCTACTGCACATGTCAATCATGGCTGTAGTAAATAGTTCTTTAGATGAGCAATAACAACGTCTTCCTCCAGACTGCCATGACTCCCAGTTCAGATTCTCCTGGACTGGGTAGTTTTAGAGTTGAAAGTCACCTGTGGTTCCTCCTGGACTGGCGGTGTGGTCTTCTCTGAGTTGATTCTCTGTGGCTCCCTCAGGTTTAGTGGAGTTGCTGTGTTTCTTGGTTCTGGGCTTGTTTGCCTCATTTACCAGCAGTGATGTTGCTAAAAGCTGCTCCACATCAAGTTCCAGTTGAACCCAGAAGACAAACCTTCTCCTGTTAATCTGAAGATGGAACTGTTGCTGGTTCAGATCGGTCTTTTTCAGAACTATGACTAAAAGAAAAATCTCCTCCTCACCCCCCCTCAGTCGTTTCCTGTTGGTAGAGGAGAAAGTATTTCAACACTAAAGACTCTCAGTCATGTCATACTGAACATCTTAGTGTGATTTTCTCTTTGCTCCACACAGGACAACGTGTTCCTTTGATGATTGCTGTTTCAGTGAGCATCAGCTTTGTGTTCATCTTCCTGCTTTTCTCTGTCTGGTCAGTACCTTGAACTAAAACATGTGACAGCAGCAGCTGTGTATTAAAGCTGGTCAGTCTGGACTTCTTCCCACTTCATGGATATTTTCACTTTCCTGATGTCTTTCAGGTGGTTTAAGAAGCGTCGGCGCCCACAACAGACTCAGGTCGGTACATTTCACAACACGTGGTTTGACTGTACTCTTAGATTATATGAACCAGACATACACCAGTCAGCCAAAACATTATGACCAGGTGGCTAATATCCCTGTTTTGCTGCTAAAGCTGTTCTGACCTGTCAAGACATGAACTCCAATAGATCACATGATATTGTTCTGTGGCCTCTGGCTCTACGTGATGTGTTTCTATTTGTCACTCAACAAGAAACACTTCCCACTGTAAATGTATATCAAGAACTTTGAGTATAATTCACTTCATTCTTTTACAATTCAATGTTTCTTATTTGCTGGCCGACAGTGAACAGAAGCTGTTCTTCAGCTCTGACCTGGACGATCTCGTTCACCTCAGTTTCCATTCAATCACTTCTTCAACAGACTCAAGCAGCAGAGCAGTTTTCCAGCCACATGGCGGCAGATGAACCAGAGAAGGACGTCAGCGGCGACGAGGGCCTTCAATACGAGCACGTCAGCTTCTCAAAGCGGAGAGATGGAGCTTTGACCGTGTCAGTGCAGGACAACAGACAGCAGGAGGAGACCGTGTACGCACAGGTCAAAGTTCACGGGCAAGAAAGTCAGTCAAGTCAAGTTGCTAACGGCCCCGAGGATCTGTACGCTAAAGTCAAGAGAAACTAGGTGTTTCTTCACCCTCCACACCCTGCAGATTAAATCATGACAGGAGAACTTCTCACCACATGAGGCTGAGAGCAGGAGTCTGTTTACTGTATAAAGACAGAAGCAACGGTCACAAAATAGAGAAGTATTTTTTTGTGACCTCCACCCTGTTACAAGTGTAGAATTTGTACACATTTCGTTTGAAGTTTGTTCCGTTCAGTCATTTCTTCACTCACCTCATCAGCAGGATCCAGGTCTGACCACCAAACAGGAAGAAGGAGGTCCTCCATCCTTTCATGGGGAGTTGAGTGGAGCGTCCCTGTATGGCAGAGATGAGAGGGAACTATATAATATTGTTGGATTCTTGTTCATTGATGACTCTGTTGAAACTGTAAGATGGTGATGAGTAGCTGCTTTGTGAATTTGTATCTTTGTTCCATTGATGGTCACATGGGAGGGGCAGCAGGGACATCAACAGGTCTCCTGCACACAGAAGTAAACCTGAGGAAACAGAGCTAACCACTGCGCCACTGTGCCTCAGCACACTTTACAGCGATATGTTTAAAGTCCTTTTTTCTCATTTATTTCTGTTTGTAAATCATGTTTGCTTTTCTGCCATATTTGATGTTCTTTTCTATTTATTCTGTGTGAAGCAACATTGTAAAACAATGAAGAATTTCTATTCTTTCTTTATCTTTGCAACATATGTATTGGGAAATGTCACATTTTTTGTGACAATAAATTGCAATAATAGCAAATTGTATGAATCTGATGTTAACATTTTTCCAAATTATGGTAAAATAAACAAAATGCAAATGAAAAATTTCACCTAAAGTCTGACAAAAAATACGTTTATGGAAAATTTACTATTGATGTTCAATTATGGGGAAGAAGTTAAACTTTTTATGACTATCCGAAGAAAGGCTTAATAATCTCAGTCGCATTTCATTATTGGTCCAGAATCTCTCATAGTGTGTGTGTGTGTGTGTGTGTGTGTGTGTGTGTGTGTGTGTGTGTGTGTGTGTGTGTGTGTGTGTGTAAACATCACTGGGAATCATGCAGTTTAAAAGTTGCATAGTTCTGCTTTAAACTGCAGAAATTCGGTGTCGGTGGAGGATCCCCCTGTGAGCAGAGAGGAAAGCTGATGAAATACGAGGCGGACGCCACCGGGTGGGAGCAGAAGCACCAGAACCGCTGGTCAGACTTTTCCATTACTGTACCGTTTAGCTGATCTTTTCACCATGAAGTGAAAACATGTGAAGAAACTGTGTATAAAAGCAGCTTTTATAAACTCTACATCTGCCATGCAAAATCCACACAGGATGATTTCAAAGCTGGAGCTGTGAGGATCGTTTATTAAATATATTTGTCAATAAATACAGTAAATTTCTCATTAGTCGTGTTTGTATGGTTGTTTTTTTTTTGTATACCTTTATTTGAACAATGATATGAAGACTCTGCAGCATCCAATTATATTTTTTTATCAATCCATGATTATTTCAGAAATGTCAAACTAAATATATGTGTTATATGTGTATTCCTATGCAAACATATGTATTTCTAGATAGGTGTGTGTACATAAGATGTATTTAATAGGTGTATATTTATATTCATAAAATGTTAGATTTATGTATTTTCAGATAGAGCTGAGGTTAAATCCGTTTCTTCTTTCATTTTCTTTGAGTTTTACACAGTAATTACTGTCATTATGGCTGAATATTGTAAGTTATATCTCTTTGCATATATAAAAAAACTGTTCTCGCCCTTCCTGGGTGGTACGTCCTTCAAGCCCGGGTCCTCTCCCAGAGGCCTGGGAGCTGGAGGGTTCTGCAGGATCTCAGCTGTTCTGTGCTCGGTGGCTGCGGTTGGCTGAACTGAGTATCTGCCATCAGGTTTAGTTTCTATTACCAGCGACAAACTTCTTTGATTTAATACCACATATGACGGGACAATGATACATATACAAATGTTTATGCTGGTTCAGACGTTACATTTAATAGTGGTATGATTTATAACACTGAAATATGACTGACACTCTGGAAATCTGCTGTTTTCTCTGATCTCTCAGCTGTGAACACCTCTGATGTTTTCTCTTTGACTCTTAATCAGACGTCTCTCTTTCACACGCTGAAAGCTCATCCTGCGACCCTGCTTTAGCCCACAAGCCACACATTTGACACACCTGCCCTCAAAGCATTCAGAAGATCACTGAACTCTGAAAAATGAACATTATTAACAACACTTATGTGGTCTCACCAAATGGAAAAATAAATTGAAACATACAATAATCATGTTACAAACACATTTTATTTGTATTTTTCTTTTCTCTTACAGTCAAAACATACAAACTGAACTAGTAGTGTGGGACGACAGGAAAGACGTGACATCAAAACTAGGAACAAAAGCAACATATTAACAGAAAAAAAAACATTTTTGGAATAATATCAAGTCTTTTAAAAATATTGAAAATATTGAGATAAACTAACTAGCAAGATATACAAATGAAAAAATGTCATTTGCCATGTATATATTAGTTGGTGTTCTCTTCAGAAGCATTGCAACACTCAGCAGCAGTGTGTGACAATGAGAGGAAAGAGGAAACGCACACATTTCAAATCTATTTCATCAGGAAGAAACAAACCGTATCTTTAATGAAGCCGATGTTAGCAGTCCATGCTCGTAACTCAGTGTCTCTTATAACTGGTGATTGCACATGTATAAAATGGTTTAAAAAGAGACCAAACATTCAAGAATCCCCATTAATGCAGTGTATTGTGAAGGAAAGTGACGGCGAGGTCAGGCTGAGCTGCGTTCACAGGCTGAAGCCGGACACGGCGATGTGCTGCGCGCTGTTTCGGGCGTCGAAGTACGAGGTGTCCGTTTCGTCCTCCGGCTGCGGTATGAACGGCATCGCCTGGTTCTGCAGGTTGTCCCAGTCCAGGCCGTCAAACAGGGGGTGGCGCTTCAGCTCTGGTGGAGGGAAAACACACCTCGCATTAACACAGCACCAGGACATCTCGGTTTTCTTTTGAAAAACTAGAAAATTTATTGCCGATGAGCATTATTTATTATCAATTTGTGTCTGAAACTGAATGAGGCCCTCACCCTTTAGTCCCGCCCGCTTGGTCATGTCCATGGTCAGAAGGATTTCAATGGCGTTCCTGGCGTTAGCAGACAGCTCCTCTTCCCCCTCAGGCCAGGGGATATCTGAAACGATTCATACAGTCTTTTTTCTCTCTGCTGACCCCCGTGTGTGTGTGCGTGTGCGTGACGTCTGGTTCTCACCTCTGTTGAGGATATTCTGGAAGACCAGCTGAGGCGTCTCGTCGTTGAACGGCGGCACGCCGGTGAGGAACTCGAAGAGGCAGACGCCGAGCGCCCACCAGTCCACCATGCAGTCTGGCAGCGTGCCAGGGGAAAGAAAGCGGAAGAGTCACATTTTCTTGAGGTTTTGAAGACGTCCCTGTGTGCTTCCTGTTAGAGTGAGAGCCCACTGTATGCACTGCGGTGGCAGAAGCAGGTGCTGGCGTTAAGCTGGGGGCCGAGGGAAGGAGATGAACTCATTCTACACATCAGCATTCATACTGGAAGGAAAGCTGCACTTCTTATCACACAGCTTCGTTCATGTCACAGAATCAGCGCTCATGAATTCAAGCAGCAATCCAGTGGAAATGTCACCCCCGGGGCATTAAAGCGTTATCACCAGCCGGTCAAGATAGCTGTTATTAGACCACATTTAGTGTGTCAGCGGCTGAACATGAAAAGTGATGCAGGCTCAACGTCCAGACACCCATTAGAGTCCAAAATGTTTCAGCTTGAACGGCTCTGATTCTCCAGCTGCTGTTAGCCCTGTCACAGGACATGCCTGGACTAAAAGGTGGGATTTGAACCTTTTAAAAGTTTTTATTATCTGAGGAACTCATACATGTTACTGGAGCGAGCTCTTCTTGTCGCAGAGGTGTTTATTCAGCTGATACGGTTAAACCAGTTCAGTTGCACTGCAGACTTGGATAGTTTCCACACAGGATCTCTGTCCAGCCATAACAGAAACTCAAACCCGGGCCATCCGACATCGAAGCTTCAAGACTTAACCTGACGCCCCGTTATTAGTATGGTAATCCAACAAATTCACACATGAACCCAGTCAGACAGCGTCACTGCTTCATAGTCCAGGCCCCAGACTGGAAACACCTGATTGGTAATGACAGACTCAAACCTCCATCCCTTTCCCGCCAATCAGGCCTGTTCACCAATGCAAAGGGGGGGAAATGGTGGGGGGAGGGGGAATCAGCTCCTCTAGCATGATTAGCAGGCTGGGTGAACATGCGAACTGGCTTTGATAAACTTACCGCACTGACCCATACCTGAAACTAAAGGAAGACGCCCGTCACATGAGCCGCAGGGCCAAACATGACAGCTCTTCATCAAAACGGTGCATCATGGTCATTTGTGGGACTCTTCCTCTCTCTCTCATTTCTTACCGTGGGGTATTCCCAGAAGAAGTTCTGGAGCCAAGTAGTCCGGGGTTCCCAGGATGGGAGCGCCCTCGACAGGCTGCGCCCCCCTCCGTACACTCTTGGGGGTCCTGAACGGGGTCTGAGAGGTCGACATGGGCTGAGGAGTCTGGTGAGGGAGATGAAAATGAGGATAGATGTTAAAAAATCAATGAATTAATTAAGTCCATCCATATTTTAGTAGCAACTCCTGATCAGAAACGAAGCCCGAGACACTGGACGTCTGAAACCGCCACTCTAAAACGATGTCAGTGTTTCTCCCACCTGACAGAGGGATGCGCTGGAGCCGGATCGTCGCTGCACTGGCGTTACAGTCCCAGACACCGAATGATGAGAAGCTGCTGCGGACGTGTCCATCCCGTCCAAAGAGCCCAGGCTGAGTCGAGAGACCCCGGACAGGTTAGAGCGGTTAATGGAGCTGCAGTAGCTGCGGAACGCAACCACGTTCCGCGGCTTGAGGAAGGCGGGGGAGTGCGCCAAGCCGCCGGAGACTTCATCATGGAGCCGGTTGAAAAAGAAACCCTGAGATTCTGCTCTCTTCCCGAAAAGGCCGAGTTTGGGTGTCTGGTTGAAGGCAGCAGACGGGGTCTGTGGTGGCAGTTCGATCATGGATGAGTCTCCATCCTCCTGCTGCTTCTCGTATGAGGCTGAAATACTGGCTGTGAAAGGATTCGACTGCTGAGCTGAGTCAAAAGTGAGCGATATCTCGTGCGCGGACCCGTCAGAGTCCAGACTCAGGCTCCTGCAGACGTCGATGTCCCCGGGAGGAGGTGAAAAGTCTTTACCTGCACTCTCAAACACGTCCTCGGCGGGCTCCTCCAGCTCACAGAACAGACTTTTAGCTACTTCTATCGGGCTGGATCGCTTCGGAACCGGATCCTCGCCTTCCCCAACCGTGTCGGCCGAGGCAGTAAAGTTGTCTATCTGGACGGTGGAGAACGCTCCAGTCAGACCCGTGTGGAACCTCGCCGGCTCCTCTGGAATCTCACAGCCTCTCTTGTAGTCCGCGTCCCTCTTTTTGGCTCGTCTCTCCACAGGCTCGGGACTTCTTTCTACATCTGAAAATGTTCTTTTGACTGATGAGGGGACTGCAGGTTGACAGCCATGTCTCATTGAAACAGACAAATCCTCCTGAACTGTGGGAACAGAGACAGGTTTTCTGCTATGAGAGCCATTTGCTGTGAGGCGGTCTGATCTCAATGGGTTGCTTGACTTCTTCGCAGAGAGGCCAGCGGTGCCTGAAGCTGTAGGGACACGGTCCCGCTCCGGGTCTTTGGATTCAGACGGTCTGTTCAGCTTTTGATCACTGATGTGTTCATTTTCTTTCTGCAGAGAAAAACAAAAATGATTGGAAACATCATAACGAGTAAAGCGCCGAGGTAAAAATATGCAGACATTACAAAATAAATTCAAACTGAGGCTGTTGTGGAAACTCCAAGCATAGTCAACATTACTGATACGGTGGATCATTAGGCTCAGGGTCACCGACCTCGTCACCCTCCCCCTCCCACATCGGACTGATGCAGCCCTCCATGTCGGTGGTGCTGCCTGCACTCATCGTCTCAAGCCTCTTTCTGCTCTGCAGCAAGGATTTAGTCAGATTTTTGGACGAATGATGCGGACCGAGTGCAACACTGTTTGGTCCTGTGACAACACAGACAGCCGCAAAGTTAAACACGTTTTTTTTTTTCTTTCTAAATCAACATGACAATTTTTCAATATCCAACATGACATACCTAACTTCCAAGGATAGCAGCGTGGAGAATACAGCTGCTCTTTTGACTTCACCACGGGAGAGCCAAGCGAGTTATTCTTCTGTTTGATCTTACTGCAGGACATGGGGCTGGACACAGCAGATGCACTGCAGTGACGCTTCGCTTCTCCCGAAGGTGTATTCTGTATGATTTAATGAAAGGACAGAGTCACAGTCACATTCAAACTAGATGCAGAGTCCCTGATTTGGGTATGATGACTTCAGATCACTTACAAATCCAAGGGAGCTGATGAGGGAGAGGACTTGGCCTGGCGTGCGGAAATAATCCTTCTTTGGTTTGGCCAAGGATGGAGTTGTGAGAATATCCATTAAACTCAGCTCTGATACATATAAATTCAGAAATATTAATAAAGTACCACCAGCGGCGATGGAACAGCTTTTTTTTTCTTCTATAAAGCTGGTAGGACTTCTTACCTCGATCAAGCTTAACTTTTGAAAGGCCAAAGTCTGTGAGTTTGATGTGACCTTCGTTGGATATGAGCATGTTGTCTGGTTTCAAATCCCTAAAACAAATAATGACACAACACATGCCAATCACTCTGTTACACACAGTGGACAAATAACCCGAAGAAATATCCAAGTATATGGATGGACTGAAAAACCAAAGATCCAACAACTTTGAGGGGAATAATGTGAGGAATGAATTAAAAATAAAATAAGAAAGATGGACGATGACATAGTTCAGGTTTTCTAACTTGTAAAGACCAAACCGCATTTATTTCAGACCCTGGGTTTTTGTCTGGTTGCAGTCAACAGAGTGTGACCACTCAGCATTATTATTAATGTTTAACAACAACTGAAGACACGGTCTCTGTTTGTCATGTAATGGACAGGAGAAGAAGCCTGATGGTGTCAGAGTACCTGTGGATGATACCGTGCCGGTGAAGGTAGTCCAAAGCTTGGGCGACCTCAGAAATGAATTTCACGGCCATGTCCTGATCGAAATATCCGTAAATGTGAAGAAGAGATTTGACATCCCCCCCAATGAGGTACTCCATGACCTGTACACAGCAGGAAATACACATCCGTAAATAAAAACCTGTATAATAAAATAAAAACATCTGTTTGTTGCAGGATCTACCAGATAGATTTTCGTGGCTGTCTGAAGAGAGTAAAACAGGTGAACCACGAAGGGACTTTTGCTCAGAGCGAGTGCGTCTCTCTCTGCCTTCATCTGGCCCGTCATGTTCTTATCGACCATGTCGGCTTTCTTCATCACCTGAAGGGTGAAAACAACAGAATCAGCGCTGTTCTGGAAGGATAAAAGCCCGCAGCAAGTTGAACTGACTCACTTTGACAGCATAGAGACGCGCATTGCTCTTCTTCCGAGCCAGGTAGACCTTCCCGAAAGCTCCGCGGCTGATCGGCTTCAACACCGTGAAATCCTCGATGGAGGGCGGCTTCGGGACTTCCACAGACCTCTCGTTCGTCCCCGAGCCGCGGTTCTCCTCCACATCCATTTCCTGCTGCTTAGAATGACCGTGAAATGCCTCTTTCTGAAGGTAAAAGCGGTCACATGATAATAAAAACAGGCAACAACGGGTTTGTTTTGAAATTTGAATTCTCCGCTTCACCAGGGGTCCTCCGACGCCACGACCTCAGTGCAGGCGTCCAATGAACTGCCTGAGCAAAAATCACAAAATAGATTTGAAAGTGTTGTTAAATTTGGTATTTATTTTAAGTCAGTTTTTACGGTGGACCAGTGACTAAATCAAATCCAAGTTTGTTCATTTGAGAAAAACAAATGTGATTGAAAACCTTATATTTGAAACTAAATGCTCAAGCCGTGATCTTGAATTTTTAAAAAATTTTGAAAATGAAAAACACTGACCAGTGTTTTTCATTTGTCTAACACTAACCCTAAAACACACTAAATGAGAGCAAGTGTATGAAAACTTTTTTCAACTTAAATATAATTTTGATTCAGCTCTGGAATTCTTTTGATAAAATCATTTTATTTTCATTCATAAAGACCTTTTTTAAATTTACGGGTTTTTTTCAGGTGCAGGTATGTGTTGTTTTCAGTTTTTTTTTTTTTTTTTATCAAATTCAAATCTTGTTTTCGACTTTAGAATTTTAAAACTTTCTTTGACCCTGTTCTGGCGTGGGGGGCGTGGCATCGACCGAGATGGGCGTGGCTTTTTGAATGGCAGCATAGTGAAGAGAGCTCCTGAACCCCCATGTAGTTTAACCTAGTTAGCTCATTGCAAATTCCATCTTTGTGCTGTTTCCTGGTGCTTTTATTTCACTTTCATGCATGAACTTTAAGCTATATTTGCAATTTTGCTTTGACCCCATGGCTACATTACAGTCATTAAAAGCTGAGGGCATCACTGCTGATCTTGACTTTGTAAATACTGCTCTCTAGTGGTCAATCTGAGTCATTGATGAAAAAGGTACTGCACAATCATACATGTTAATCTTTCCTAGCATTGCAAGCTGATTTTGGTTGAATTTTGTTTCTGTAATTCATGTTTTCATCGAGATGTGGGACTGGAGGAGTGAAGGCACTGTGGAGCCATTTTGGCCCGCTAATGCCGGATACCCCAAAAAATGCTCAAAATCGCACCACACTTCATTTTTCCTCTAAATTTGGTGTTTTCATTGAAGTTTAGACCCAAAAATCCACCTTTTCCCATAATAAATAATAATCCCTACAGACAATGCGGAGGACACCATAACGATTGCATAGTTTTAAAATTATATACACAGACGTTATTAAAAATGCATGTAGTGTAAATATAAACACACACACTTTGTGTATATATATTTATCCCTGCACATTCGGTGGTTTTATTTTACCACATTTCAGCCTGCAAATTGACTCAAAGGTACAACAGCCATATATCCAAACACAAAATTGCCAAATCCTGACTAATCGGAGCCAAATATGTCTTTAAATTTAATCGGAGACTTTATTTGCAGGCTGATTCCCAAAAATTTAATGTAGAAATGATTCTGAGATTGTTGTGATGTGCTGAGATTCTCCCATTAAGCACAAGCGTAGGTACAAAAGAACAACACTGTGGGTTCCCTTTTATTCTTAAAAATTTATGTACAAGTGTGACTGATTTATTTTTTTTTTCAATGTACATTCAATATAGAAAGTTTATATACGTAATATTACATTGAACATTTCACAAATTGCACTAGTCTTTCACATAGATTTATAATCAGAGTCAAAGTCATTCATCATGTCAGCTGAAGCTCATGTTCCGGTGTGGTTATTATTCACTTATAAATATTCTAGTGCTTTTTGCATTCTGGAAGGGAGAATTACTTAAAAAAAAAAAAAAAAAGAGAGAGAGGGAAAAGACAGGAGACTGAACGAGACCAGAGGAAAGAGGCTGAACATGAGATGAGCGTGTGTGTCTCATTTTGGATCAGATCAGACGAGAGGCGGGCATCAGTCTGAGGGCTAAAGTGACGTTTGTCATCCCGGTTAACAGCTTTTCATTTTCTGAGGGGTGAATAGGTCCTGTGTGCGGATGCGTCACAAACCGGCCTCAGTCAGAAGAGCCATGGGGTGAAATTCGGCCAATCAGGACAAGAACAATAAGAAAGCGGATTAGAGAAGATTTACCAGTAATGAGCCTCAGTCCCCAAGAAAGAAAAACAGTAAAAAATATATTCATTACAAAAAGTAAACTTCTTTTCATTTCACCGGGAGAAACAAGAAAAAAGTAGCACAGAAACAAAAATGTGGTCATCTGTTAAAACGAAGCGCTTTCCAAGACTCGAGTGCCGTTTGTAAAAGTTGGGCGGTCGGGGGAGGAGAGTGACGGTCCGCTTCTCCCCCCGCTGGGTTTTGAGTTGGGGCTGTTTTTGTCCGTCCCCTGCGTGACGGGGGGGCCGATCGCTCCCTCTCTGAGGGCGGACGGCGTGCCCCGGCGTGGCTGTGCCAGTGTCCTTCAGCCTTAGTCTCCGCTGTCGTTGTCCACGGGGGGTGGGACGCTGGACATCACTGTGGTGCCCGTTCCTGCTGTAAGGTAACCTGCGACTCCTGGACCTGCGGGCGAGAAGATGGGAGGGGGAGGGGGTGAGATGCCGCTCAGGTGGGACTCAAGAGGGGAACCACTGTCTAGTGGACAACTACAGTGATGCTACGGAGCTACAACAACTACTGAGTGCATGAAAAGATGATCGCCACATTGACTACAGTCACGTTTGGCACATGAGATCTGAACATGGAGTGAAGGGATGAACGTTTTATTTGGAGAATATCTGCTCAGGAAAACAGAATTCTAGCATCAGTGATCTCTGCTGTATCTGTGCAGCTGTTTCTGCTGCTTTACGGCCACTTCACTCACTCAAACACTGCACCTCCCAGGCGGGAGAAGATGAGATGAGAGGTGGGAGTGGGAAATGAAAGTGAGGGGACGAGGATGGAGGCAGTAGGAGCCAGGTCAGAGTCTACCTGCATTAAGAGCAAGAGAGAGGAGGGCTGCGAGGGCCCGGCTCAGGAGTCTAGAGCCCGCCTCGCAGAGGGCTGCTGGCGGCCAGGAGAGAAGGAGTGGAAACCCCTGAGGAGCAGAATGTGGAGGAGAGAGAGGAAGGAGAGGGCAGAGCCGGGAAGTTAGAGGACACGGACAGGAGGAGGAGGGTTGCTGGGTTTAAGCACAAAGTGAGGAGTCAGCCACCAGGTGGTGTTTAGGGTAGAGCAAAGCATCGAGACTCATCAACATGCGAGAGAGGACAACACAGAAACACAAAGAAAATTCTACAGCAGCCTGGAGGGAAAGGCGGTACCTGTCACGTAGCCGGCAGTCTGAGACTCTGTGATGAAAAGGTCGTGCTTCTGGTCTTTGAAGGTGCTCCACACCGAGGACTTCGCCAGGATTTCATTCACCTGCAGATCAGAGACAAACACAGGTTTCAGATCAGGGAAACAACCACAGGGTCACACAGAGAAGCTCCTGGCTTTGAACTGCACCTGCTCTCCGTACTGCAGACTGCGAGTCATGGATTTGAGAGCTTTGACGATCTGAGCCTTGGTGGCTGAGGGGTTGTCCAGCGTCTCCAGGCCGATTCCTTCCAGCAGTTTGAGGAGGTACGGCACCAGCTCCACTCTCAGAGCCTGTCGGGCGGCGAGTCGCACCGAGTGTCATTCAGGCCGCATCAGACACGACGAGGAGTAAACAACACGGCCATAACTGTGTGTACCTGCGCCACCAGCTCCGTCTGCTCCTTCTGGAACATGCGGTTGAGAGCTTCACAGGCCAGACCGGCCATGTCTGCCCGGCATTTCATCCCAGTCATCAGCGGGCCGATGGTCTCCAGAGCAGCCATGGAGCGCACACACAGCTACACAACAACACACACGTTTAGCCATAGAGTCAGAGAAGACTGAGCTCGGAGCTTTAAATCCAACAAATCTGGCGTTTATTATGAAGTTTTCTTGGCGTCACCTCGTTGTCTGAGAGCACGTGGATCAGGCGGATGGAGCTCTTGGGCACGGCGTTGTTCTTGTGGTTGAGCGCGGCCAGGATGCGCGGCAGGTGGCCCAGAGGAGGAACCTGGTCGGCCAGCTGCGTCTGAGCGCTGAACAGGCAGACCGCCGCCGTGGTGACGGTCTCCAGAGCCTCGCCCTGCAGCACAGCACACGGTCAGGTGGATCTCCGTTCACTCGTGTGGGTGTAATGTGTGTTGTGTTGTATTTCCCCTCGAAGGAAGCTCACGTTGGGGTTGTTCTTCTCCAGCAGCTCGGTGAGCGTTTCCAGGAGAGACACCAGGAACTCTCGAGGTTTGCGCAACACCCAGCCAGGCTGAGCAATGAAGATCCGCAAGAAGACTCCGCCCACTTCCAGTTCGCCCTGCCCGGCTCCGTAAGCCACTGTGAAGTCCTCTGGCAGCTGAGCGAGAGAAACAGGTTTTATTTTTCAAGCTGAACAATAATCACTGCATATCTAGATCAACAAGACCACAGCGTCATACTTACTCTCCAGTTCACATCAGGATTATCCTTCTGCTGCTTAAAGTGCCTGAAAAAGAGTTCAAAGTGTCAGAAAGATGCCTGCGGCGAGGCGAGCCGGACGTGAGCCGAGCTGAGCGGGTGTCACATACTCCAGCATCATCTCCCGCACAGTGGTGGACACCTTCTCCCTCGAGCTGTCGTTCCAGATGAGCTCGGGGTTTTCGTGCGTCCCCTCGAATATGTGCACGGCCGCCTCGGCGTTGTCCCGCATGGCGTCCATGAACACCCCCGGGAGGAAGCGTATCAGGGTGAGACGCACCTGGAAACAGACCAAAAAACGGGAAGCGCGTTGAGGATTTGAAAACTAAAGAAAAAGAGACGCGTCTTTTCGTCTGCCGACCTTTGGCCCAACCAGCTTGTCTGAGGTCATCTTGGAGAAGAGCTCTGCCGTCTGCGTGCGGACCTGCGGGTGTGTGCAGTTACAGAAGAGGTCCAGCAGATAGATGAGAGCGCCTGCAGAACACACAGGGAGGGAGTCATCAACACCCGGGCACGACAACGTAGAGATTTATGAAATCCTCACTAAGGAGAAGACACCGACCTTTGGCCATAGCCTCTTTGACAATCTTTGTATTTGAAGTCAGTGCATAGAGAGTCTCCAGCACCATCTGCCTGCCTGAACAGATGCAAAGAAGCACATTAGTCTAAAAACAGCGCCTGGAAAACAAACGGGAACAGATCGGACTGACAGGGAGTCTGATCGGGTTTGGTGTCTTCTTACTGGAGGGGAGCGAGTGCAGCAGTAACAGGAGGTTGGACAGCACCATGGACTCGGCAATGTTGCTCACACATTCCTGGTTGGACGTCACTGTATTCACAACCTGCAGAGACGGAAGCAATAAGATTGCAAAGCAGGACAGAGTGGAACTTGTGGTGATCAGATATGAAGACAGTGAGCTGTCGGTGCGAACCTCCAAGACCAGCTGCTGCACTCTGCCCGCTCCGTGAACCCGCAGCAACGAGAAGAGCAGCTTGAAGTGACCGATGCACTCCGACTCCGACCCTGCCATCGCATCAGACAGGACTTCAGACAAGAAGCTCCAAACAAAAACATGTTTAAAAAAAAAACAAACTGGAGCATTATGGGAGTGAAAGCGACGCATCTCACCGGGGTTGTTCTTGATGACGTTGCGCAGAGCCTCCAGAGCCATCTCAGCGAAGCGCAGACGCTCGGCGTGCTGCTGGGACTCCACCTTGTTGCTCTGACTCATGGCCAGCAGGGTGTGGAGGTACTGAGCCTGAGAGCCGACGTAGTCCAGCAGACTGGCCGCGAACGCCTTAGGAAACTAAACACACCGATGGTGGAGAAGAAAAACTAAACATTAGCATTACTCAGATATTTTAAAATTATTTAAGAAGTTTTACGAACGTATTAGATTCACCTCCAGTGGGAAAGTCGGCTGTTCGTTATAGACTCGAACAAAGATCTCTCCCACTATCAGCTCCTTGCTGTGATCGGAGAACAAAAACTCTGCGCCGAAGCTTTTATCGTTCTCTCCCTGTGAGGAAGCAGAAGACAGCGAGGATCAAACTCCGGGCGTCTCGGAGGCTGATTGATCTGACTGGAGTCTGAACGTGGTCTGCAGCGGTCTCTACCCTCTTGATGTTCCCCTCCTGTTGACCCTCCAGAAACTCCAGCAGCTCCGCTCTGGTTCCGTTGTTCCAGATCAGGTAGGGATTCTCCGAGTTGCTGTTCAGCAGCTTCAACACCTGGCGGAGAGAGGCGTCTGTCAGCGGCGGTACTGAGCCACGCTTGCTTGCGACCAGCGGCGTTTACCGACCTCGGCGGGCGTTCCCGTCCCCAGCTTCCTGGAGATGTACGGCGTCAGCATGGCGGCCAGGCTCTTGCGGATGGTGGGGTTCTCCGGGGGCGTGCCCTCCACGCCGTTGGTCTCCGACACGGGGGTGTTTCCGTCGGGGCTGTGGGGGATCTGCATGTAGCCGCCCAGGCGGCTGAGGGCCACCATGCTGAGCTTGGCCAGGCTGTTGGCGACCTCCTGCTGGTTGGTCTCCTGGCTGGCCTGCACGCCGCTCTCCTCCAGGGTGTAGTCGTAGTTGAAGAGGTGGACCAGCAGGTGCCAGAGCACGCCGGCGTGATACAGGTGGGTCTGCAGGAAGTAATCCACCGCGAAGGAGCTCACGCACTGAACCGCCAGGGCTGCAGTTTTCGGAAGACCCTGAGTGAGAGGAAGGACGGCGAATTCTGAACGTCAAGTCACCGCATTAGCGTGAACAATCCACTGAGCAGGGAAGCCATGCAAATCTCACCTTCCCGTAGTACA
This sequence comes from Salarias fasciatus, assembly GCF_902148845.1. Taxonomy (NCBI): domain Eukaryota; kingdom Metazoa; phylum Chordata; class Actinopteri; order Blenniiformes; family Blenniidae; genus Salarias; species Salarias fasciatus. The sequence continues at coordinate 20,765,822 of NC_043753.1, read as the reverse complement.
GGATGTGGCAGAGGTCTCGGATGATGTTGGGCATTTCGACAATCTTCTCTCTGCACTCCTCGAACTGCGCTGCAACGCTGTAGCACTTGCAGATGTGCCCGCACACCTGCGGCACAGTTAAGGGTTGAAAAAAATGTTGGCAATCATGATATCTCTCCAGAGAGGAGAATTTCTTTTTCTCCTGATTCCTACCTGCACAGCCATGTCTTCAGGCTTGCTTGATGCAGTCAATACAGCAACACACCGAGAGAGAGCCTCCAGCAGGACCTGAGAAGATGTGAAGCGGTAAAGGTTATTTTGGACGTGATCGCAGTGGGAAGTTTCGCTGCGGAGCGGGCGAATCGGGGTCGGTTACCTCGATGCCGTTCTCGCGGCGCAGCTCCTCGGCGTTCAGAGCCGAGCAGTTGACCGTGTGGAAGGCCAGCTCGGCGGCGGCGGGGAGGAGAGGCGAGGTTTTGGAGAAGAGCTGATCGTCCGCCGTCTCCATGGTGATGGTTTTGATGAGCATGGGGTAGCCGGCGTACTTGTAGGGCTCGAGCTCTGTAACGCCGACCAGGACCCAACGAGTCAGGTGAAATCATAACAAACGTCCAGCTGTTTGACGACCTGCCAGGTGTTCCTCTGCTCACCCTGCCGGTGCCGGTTGAAGAGGATGCTCTGGGCTTTGAGGATGAGGATGATGTTCTCTGGATCGGGGCCGTTCACGATCCGGGCGGACTTCGTGCAGAGGAACTCGTAGGCTTTGTTAACTTTCTCAAACATGTCCTAAAACACACAAAACAATGACATTAAACCGGTTCTTATCTGGCACATAAACCTTTGTCTGTGTAGTGATGTGACCAGACGTACCCTGCCCTCTGGGTTTTTATCTGGATGGTATTTCTGTGCGAGCCTGAAGTAAGCTTTCCTGATTTTACTCTCCTCATGCCTGAAACACGGGAAAAAAGACGAATCATTAATGCAACACATTATATTCAAGCGTCGGTTCAAATGATGAGTGCCCTCCACTCACTGTCCCTGTCCTTTGGGGAGGTTGAGGACTTCGTAGGCGTCGTCCACAGACATGGAGGGAGGTTTCTTCTCCACTTCCCTCTTCCAAGCTTCAAGTGTATCTTTAAGCAGCTTCACCTGAAACACATCAACACCATGTATGAGCCGCGTTCGATCGGTGGGAACAGGCTGGACGCAGGAGCAGAGCGGCAGACGTACGGCATCCCGGATGGGCCAGTTGGGGAAGCGGGTCGTGTCGCACAGATGCCTGAGGTAGTAGATGTTGCAGAAGAGCTCGAAGTCGAGCTGAGGGAAGCTGATCACGGGGATGGGGCAGTACTGGTAGAGGGCCCGGGTGTTGCTCTGCAGCCGAGGGCTGAAGTCGGCGACGTGCGCTGCTATCTTCTCGATCATCATCCGCCTGAGTGCAGAAAGAGGCGCGAGTGAAACCCGAGAGGCTTTCATCACTCAGCCTCTGTAATATCTCAGCATCTGTCGTGAAAAATGGCGCAATCCTGCGCAGAGATGAAAGTTCCCACCTCATCTCGCTGCTCCAAATGGCCTCCGGCGTGTCAAATTCTCCGAGGAATATCTCGGAGAAGCGCTCGGCCTCGTAGTTCTCCAGGTAACACACCATGGCCTCCGGCAGCACCGGCCCCAAAACGCTGCGCTGCACGATGTCCTGACCTTTGGACTGGAGAGACAAGACCACAGGCCTGTGTCACTTTCAAACAGACATCAGAGTTACAGCATCCGGTGCATGTGCCGTAATGAGGAAATCAATAAACATCGATGAAACCAATCACCTCCTCTGATCTGAAGGCTTGCTTTAGGTGGGTGTATTTCAAGAACCTGAAGAAAAGCAGAAAAGTCAGACATCTTGTACATCTCTTCCACAACCTGGTGTTACATTGAATCTGCATAAGTTGGTGATAAAATAACCAAATAAATGTTTTTTGTAAATTAGCTTTAAATAAAAAATAAAAAAGTGAGATGCTGTATGTTTTCACCTGGCCACAGGAAGCACGTTGGAGCCCGTGTACATCATGATGAAGAAGAAGACGCCGGTTAAATAGAGGCGCTGCAGATTCGGGTTGTCCTGCATCACCAGGAAGAGAACATTGGCCACCTTCTCCACAAGAATGGGGTCAAAGGTCAACAGCAACTAGAGAGAACAAAGCACAACAACAGGAAAACACAGACAAGTCATTAGTTTCCGTCAATAATCAAAGATGTTATGATGAAACGATGTCGGATGTCAAACAGAATGAAGAGTGAATACCTGGACGATGTGTGGGAGGCAGGCGTTGTCGGTGATCATCCTCTTGATTTTAGGTAAAGGACGGATGATCGCGTTGTCTTGGTCCCTGAGACAAAAACAGTTTGTTACAGTCTGAAAGTTCAAATCAACCGAGTTGGGAAACCTGTCAGACTTCTGGTTGATCCCACCTGCTGGGGTAGTAGGAGCACATGGTGATGAGCATGTTGAGGATGAGCGTCGCCAGGTCCGACTCGTTCATCACGGCCTGTCCTGAGGCCAGGAGGCACCACTTCAGCTGAGGAATGGCCTGCAGGGGGCGCCACCCGTCCATCCCCTGAGCCCAGCAGCGGGTCTTTGCTGTCAGGACACCAGTGGTCCAGAACTCCTGCATCTGGGGCCCGGAGACAGGACGATAAGTGGAAGTGGCTTCCATCCATACTTACAAGTGAGGTGGTTTGAATTCTGAATGTATTCAGACTAGAGACGACTGGAGAATTCACTAAACTGGACAAACCTCCTCGAAACTGAAAGGTCCTCTTCTTTCTTTGTCTGCGTTTCCGAAGTACCACTCCTTCTCGCTCTCCCTCTTCATGTCTGGTGCAGCCTCCAACACGTTGGTCTGCGCAGAGAGAAAACACCGTTTCATGCTGAAGGATCTTTATCGATTATCAGCGGCGTCGAGCGCGGTGCAACTGAGTCGTTCGGGTTTTCACCTGCAGCGGCACTGTGGCTCTGCTGGTGTGGAGATGGGCCAAGGTGAGCAGGTCCACTAAGATACGAACTCCGTTTGAGTCCATCACCTCCTTCACATTTTTCTACAAGACGGAAAAAGAAAAAAAAATGTCAACAACAATCAAAACTCCGGTCAATCAGAATCACAAAACAAACAGATTCCAGCTTACCCGGTTGAGGATGAGTTTGTTGAGGAAGAGAATGAGTCTGTCTCTTTCCAGTTTGTCTGTGCACTGCAACCACAGAATTGCTTTTTACATTTCAAGGTCAGGGAGGAAAACAGAAAACAAGCCCTTCTCTACGCTGCTGCCTGAACTCACCCTGTCCAGCATGCCCACAATGTATTTAGTGTCGGTGAAGGGGCCGATCTCCTCGTAACACTTCCCGTAAACTATAGCGAGCGCCTGCAGGCACAGGCACTTCATCGTAACTTTGGGTGTCAGCAAAAAGCGGTGGTAGAGCTCGTTGAAAAACTCATACCTGAAAGTGAACAGGAGGAAAAAGCATTAATTATCTTTTTGGATTAAACGCCGGCTAATCGGCTCGATGGAAAAAGGTTCTCACGATCTCTTGATGGCGCTCGAGTCTTCATTTTCATCCTCCTCCAGCAGCAGACGCAGGTAATAATCCCCGATCTTTATCTCATCTGAAAGGCACTCGTATCTCACCTGCACGGCGCAAAACAAGTCCAATTAAGTTTCTGCAGCAGCGCCGCGTAATTCTGCTTTCGTCTGTTACTGCGAGCAAACCTCGAACTCCTGGTGGTTCCAGGAGATGACGGTGGCGCTGCCCAGCTCGCGGTCCACGCTGAAAGCTCGCATCTCCCCCTCCAGAGCGTCCCGCAGCTCCTCCCTCGTTTTCAAGTTCCAGATGAGGTTGGAGCGAGCGTGGTCGAGCTGGAATCTTCACAAGAAGGAGAAGAAAGATTGTTACACAGGCCACCCAGTAGACTGACAGGAGCTAGGATCGAGTCGTACCTGTAGTAGAAAAGCTCCCAGTTTGACTCAATCTTTATCCTCTGCCGTCTCTTTCTCAGGATGACAGGCTTTTGGTTGGGATTCTGAAATTAAATGACAGAACAGAAACCTTAATCAGACTTATTTTCACTCGCATTCTTGTTTTTAATTGCCACAAAAAAGCTTTGTGAAGTTAAAACAGCTACAAGATGAGCAACGATATGGACACAGAAGAACACCAGACATGAACTGAATGTCACTGATGAATGATGGAAACAATGTTTTTGAAGAGAGTTAAAACAATGAAACAAACACCCCCCCAAAAAAGCAATGACATATGACCGACACAAGAAACACAAAAACCAAACGGGATCCCAAAAGTTGTGGATTTTTCACAGTGAAAGAAAGGTCTTGACATGTAGAGCGTTTTCTCTTCCTTTACAATGATTTTCATGACTCAAAGTAAGAAGGTATGAAAGAGGAAGCTGCGCCTCCAGAATCACTTTGTGTTGTTTAATGCAAGTTAGACCACTTGTAGAGTTTTTACAAAAGCCTGCAGAAAAAAGAAATGTTTGTACTCAACATAAGCAAGTGTTTTATGTGTTACCAGTTACAGAAGTCAACACACACACACACACACACACACGCACAGTATGTCACATGGAGATGGAAAATGGTTTGCTCAGGAGGAAGAATGTGGAAAGAACAGAGTTCGGATCCCATTGGCCAGTTCACTTACCAGGTTATTTCTGTCCTGCTGCATTGTTTGACAGCAGAGAAAACCACACAAGACAAGGGGAGGGTGGGGCAGAGACACACAGAGAGATTACTCTTCCTCACATATCAAACACAACAACAGGGTCACAGGCTACGTCACTACCAATACATACAGGCTGGCACGATAAAATAACTTCACTTAAAGTTGAATGACTGATTATTTGCTCAATTATTGAATCTTTAACCACAACCACAACATAATTCATTAGAAATGGAGCAAATGATAAAAGATGGGAGTGATTAGCCGTCATCCAGCAAAAGCAAGCCAATTAATACATCTGGCCGAGGTGAGTCTGGGTCATTGAAGGCAGGGGGGGGGTAAACACGGGAAAATACAGGTGAGGAAAATAAAAATTGATTGAAGCAACACAGAGCAAGCTGGAGTGACCCGAAGCTTTCTGAAATCGAACAAACTCCGCCACGTCTCAGTAAACACAACAAGCACTGACGTTTTCCTTCAGAGAAAGAAGCGAACGGTTCCCATCCTGAAGCCCATCAAAACACCAAACACACAAACACAAACCTGCAACCTTTCCCTAATTAACCTTTAAAAACAAAGGAAAACAGCCGCAAGCAATTTCAGAGGCAAAAAGGCAGGATAACAGTCTCAAAGACGTGTAAACGCGGCTGTTTCTTGACACATGCTGGCGGCACCGTGTCCATGCACAACAGCAGCAGCAGCTGGAAATGAACCCAGTTTTGCATCTGGATGCTTCAGCAGTGTTCAGCGAGGAGCAACAGGGGAAAAAGGCACCTGGGCGGGTCCAGACGGCAGCAGAAGCAGCAAAAAAAACTGAATTCACACAAAAAGAGAGTCACGCTTTACCTCCTTCTGGGCGATGCCCATCTTATCCCTCCAGTGCATCAGCACCAGGTCGGCTTTCTCCTTGGCAAACTTCTCCACCTCTTTGGCTGCTTTGCCTGCTATTCGCTGCCACTCGGGCACTTTGTTCCGATTTAGTTGGTCCTGTTGGAAACAAAAAGACAAAATCTGCATTTGCACCAGGGGTTAAAGTAAAAAAAAATGATTTGACTGAAAATTTTCGAACATTTTTTTTTTTTAAGTGAAACTTTGTGCTTTCTTCTCAATTTAGATTTGAACAATGTCCTTTATAACAAACAGCATCGATATTATGGTACAGCCAAATCTACACCACGGTTAAATTTCTCTTAAGATTCATAAATTTGCATTAATTGAATTTTTTGTTTTGACTGATTTGCTGTCTTTTTCTTAAACAGGGATTGAAGAGTATCTCTTTATAATGATAAAACTGCCCAGAAAGGATTATTGAATTGCTCTGAAATTTATACCCTCAAATGGAGGCTGAATGGACTCAAATATTTGTGACAACTTCTATATGTCAGTGGCTGCATACTGGTTGACTCTGTAGGATACATCTGTACTTAACTTCCTCCTCATCTCTCTCTAAGGCACACACAACGGCTGGTGGATGCCCCGTGCACGCCACTCATGTGGGTTCAGTAGCACAGCTTTTTGTCATAGTTTAATCATAGTTTAACACACAACCACATCTATGCACACACTGATAACTGACAATCTGTGAAGTTTTTCACATTTTGTAAATAAAAAGTGTTTAGCCCTGCATCCTCGCCTCTTTGCCGGTCTTTGTTGCAGACTTGGAGCTCCTGGTTATAAAACACACAGCTTCACTGCGAGGTAAGGCTGGTCTCTGTACAGGTAGGTAAAACAATCTCTCTGGTCTCTTCAATGCTTTAAGAGCAGCAGAAACCAGTATTAATGAAATCATAGATATGAATCAATATAATTAGACTGGGAAATATTAAAAAAGACTGACTTGAGTTTGAAACATTTTAATACAAAAATAAAATCTTTATTGACAATGATATTATGCAATAAAATCATTCAGGAACTGACAAGAATTTGTAGTGAAAATAAAACTGCATGAAACTGAAGAGGAGAAAACAACAGAAAATGTAAAGCCGGCCTCCACACAGCTCCAGAATGAGGAGGAGACTTTGACAGGGTTTCCTCATCCTTCATCCCACCAGCATCTTTGTCCACCTGCCACAGTAAAAACAAAAACGGAAATTATAAAAGAAAACACCACTGAACAAGCCCTTAAATAGTATATTAATATAATATATAATCAGGAAGCAGTCTTGGGTGTTTTACTTGTCATCAATAGGATAACACCTGTTAAAGTTGTAACAAAGCAGAACCTTCCTGCAGTCAGCATCAAACAATCCATTTTTTCCAATTCAGGAAGACCTTAAATTTCACTGTGGTTCACTTCAAGTCCCAATTTCTCATTTACTGTGTCATAATTCATTCATTTTAACTTAATTTTGTAAAGAAAAAAAAACACAATCAAAGAGTCTGCCTTTTTTGTTTCACTGTGAATTCAGACAAAACATTAGTGAATTTATTTTATTTTATTTGGATGTTTCAGACTTCCAAATACATCTAAAGTTTCTCACCTTGCTCAGGTGGTTTCAGTCACCTTGCTCTTGTAAGTTAACATTGCCTGTGACTGATGATTCTGTCAACATAGAATCATTTGAAACAGTGACTTCTATATCTTTTTCTGTAATGAGCATAAGGCTATGGCTGCACAGCTACAGCAAGTAATAGCAGTGTGTATCAGTTACCTGTTCTTCTGCCATTGTTCCCACAAAGAAATGACTTCCAGCAGTTTGGTGAGCAGAGGATGAAAAGTTTGCCACTCCGTCCTCCACAGTTGTCGCCGTCGCTGTTCTAAAAATAGAATCGCCGTCCATGCCGTCACCGCGGCTGTGCAATATTTCACCAACTCGTATCTTAAAGCACTGAAGCCCACTGGCTGAGGGCACAGTAACATTCTCCGACCTGAGCATGATCTAGGCGAGCCCTCTGAGCCCCTGACATGATTTAACTTTTAGCTAGGAGTCCGAGTTTTAACTTGAGCGGGCCTGAAAACGGACAGCCTCCATGCGTTGGTTCCCAGACCCCGAGGAGACGCTCTGACTCCCGCGGTGTCCTCCCCCGGCTGGAGCTAGCTAGCCTGAATAAGTAGCTCCTGATGCCCCGTGTGCTTTTAACGCTGCATTGTTCTTGTAGATTGTGTAAATCAGGTCATGTCTTCAAAACCGCAATGATGAATGTATACAGCGGAGAAACTCTTCTTCGGCTGTAAATTCAAGGCTATGTGAATATGTACATGTACTTCCCGCATCACCTACAAAATAAAAGTCCCCATGTACTCCTGCTATCAGGATAGATTTATTGTGACGAGGTGCGACAACAACAAAGCCTGTAACCTTGCGCAAATTACATTTTAGACCAAATGAATGAAACAACTTCATTGAAAAAGCACGCAAGCCAGAAAAAGAGGCACCCAGTCAATATGCGCTCATGATACGTTAAATTTTTACGATACGATAAATTTTTCAACTGACGGAATTCCGTCGTGGCAACGGAACTCTTTAAGCCCTGATTTGCACACAGAGATGATCCTCTTTAATTCTGCAAAAATAAATCCTCCATCAGCCATATCATTATGACCACCTGGCTTTAAAATATGCCTCCATAAAAAAAATGTGTTCTTCATTCCGCCTCTCAGAGGTCATAAGGTTGAAAGTGCCAGGTACCGTTGCAATTTTCAAGTTGTCCCGGATGTGCATTCTGTCCACGTCTTTCTCCGGGACGGCGTCCGGACTGTCGAGGTAAGCCAACAACCCCGTCGGCTGGGCATTGAATGAGGAAGAAAAACAACAGGATCAGGGACAGTGGGTGGAAATTAGTTTATAGATAAAAACAGAAGCTGGCTAATCTTCAATGCAGAGCTGATATCTGATTTTTCAGACAGGTCAGAAAGAACACAGTCAGTCTAATCTCGCCTGTGAAGGAACTAGTCAGCATTAGGTCAATAGATCTCCTGACTAAATGCTAAAATCTTGAAATGTTAATGTAATCTCATGTAATGGAACTATTTGTTTTCCTCCAAATTTGGCTGGCGTGCATGATTTTATGCATCTATTCACTAATAAATGCTGATGTTGGACATGCTTCAGATAGATCTCATCTGCAGGCTCACCAGTATCCTCTTCAGGAGGTTCATGGCCACGGGGTTCTCTGCCGTCCACAGTCCCACCAGGTGACGACTCAGCTGCCTGACAAACATCACACGGCAGCAGTTGAGGTCCCCGATCGGCGGCATCAATGTTTCAGCTGAGGGAAGTACGGAAAACGTCTCCATGGAGGTGTGTGACGCTCACCTGTTGGTGAGCATCCGCTGGTCTGAGCTGATGGTGAACAGCGACGTGTGCAGGTGCCTCGGCAGGGCGCCCTCACTCAAGGCCAGCTCCTGCATTTTAGTGGCGATGTCCTTATCGCCCTCCTGAATTTAAGCAAGGCAGTTTTTATTATCGTCATAAATCGCACACTGAGGGAGATCATTTCGTTTTAGGACTGCAGAGCTCTTTAACCTTTGGGAAACTCACCTCAATGATGGCTTTCATCACCAAGCCGGCTCCCTTCACTATCGCCATCGAGGGATGCTGAAAAACAAAGACAACAAGCAATACAGACCAATCTGATGGATATGTCAGAGTCTTTTCTACTGGACACTCCTTCACTCTTTGTTTTGCTGCACCTGGAAGAGTTTGAAGAGGGTTCGTCCGTTCGAGGCGACCATCTCCAGCAGCATGTCGAACTGCTGCCCCTCCGTGGTTTCACTGTAGGGGGCGCAAAGGGCGAAGGTCAGGAAGTCCAGCAGGGAGCTGATGACCAGAGCTCCCGTTCCATGGTCCTACGAGAGAAAAAAGGAAACAAGGGAAGCAACATTGAGAATATTTCAGATGTAAATGTGCTGAAATATATTTAAGCAGCATGTCTGAAAGGATTCAACCGAGCTGCTGACGATAAAAAGACGCCAACGCACCACGTTGGTGATGAATTTTTCAAGAAGGTTTTCCAGGAACTTCTTGGAGGACAGCAGAGACGCCTTGTTCAGCTGCTCCTGCCTCAGGTCATAATCATCGTGCATCGGCTGGAGACGAGGATAAGAGGAAACGTCTCAGTCAAACGTCAGGAAAAACACACAAAGCTGTGTGTGTCGCATTTTTCTGAGTACACGGTGACACTTACACACATGAGGGCACAGAGCATGTCTATAGCAGCATGTGTAACACCGTTGTTGTTCCGTTTTAAAGCTTTGACCGTCTTCACTCCCAGCTTTTCCCTGAACCTGCAACACACAGACAAATTCTCATATTTAAAATAGGTTTGACATGTGAACGCCAGGCCTTGAAAGCATCGAGGAAAAAACAAAACCACTTAAACGCAACTGAAAATAAATCATAAATACTGTTATAAAAACGGTCTGGGGTTGGATACACAAAGAATTCATTGCTTCAGAGGTGGCTTGTTGTTTCTTTTTGCTGATAAGCAGCTTTTAAGAGCAAATCATGTTTGTTTAAACGCTTATTTATAAAAATTAGTGTCTCGTGTGTGCATAAATGAAACGCCAAGCTACACCAGCAATGAATCTGTCAGGAAAACCAATTTGGGCTCATTTCTTTCACAAGGCACGAGGAACAAACAGTAAATACAGTTCCTCTCATACATCTCAGTGACCCTGAAAGACTGCAAAAGGATTCCCTCGCAGGAAGGATAACAGGAACGTAAAGAACCGAGTGGCCAAAGTAGATCATGGGAGAGAGAGACAGGCACGGCTATGAGAGGATGAGATGGCGGCCGTGGAAGTTTAAGACAAATTGCGGCAGACAGTTGGGCTGAAGGGAGTGAAGTGACATAGCCTCCTTTCTGAAGTGCCTGTCTTTAAGCCTGAGATGAGAGCAGAACAGAGATAAAAGAGGAAAGGGCTGACAGACATCAAGGGAACACTCTGGAAAAAAGATCAAGGACATATAAAATACAGGCAGACAAAAGGGCAGACTGAGATGTATGGATTCATATTTACGTTGCATCTGTGAGTCCAGACCCTTGACCAGACCTTGAAATGACAGAGCATGGCTGTTACCAGCAGCTCCACTAAAGAAATAAACAGACAGGTGAAGTGACGGATGTGCAGCGGGTCTCACTTCGGCAGCTGGGTGAAAGCCTGGAAGCCGGCCTTCGAGGCCACCAAGCGCCGGATGGCCTGAAAATGGCTTTCCAGCTCGGCGTTCAGAGCAGGCAGCTCGGCCTCCTGAGTTAAAAGAGCCAGGATGGCGTTGTTGATGAGCTTCTCTTTGTTCTCGGAGAAAAGCCCCTGAAGAGAAGAAGGAAAAACAATAAAGGGGACGGAGAGGAAAATGAACACGGATTCCACTTCAGCAGATGGATGGACTTAATTACATAGGAAGTGTGCAAACTCACATCTTGGGTTACTGCATGCAGCACTCCGCTATAGGATATGTTGGCGTTAAATCTGAACACTGCGTCTGCGAAGTTTCCATCTGAGAGGAGGAAGGAGGGATGGAACAATTCAAGACAAGAAAGAATCGCTTGCAGATGTAGACGCAACGTGATTACGACATGTGGAGAAATCTTCCACCCGTCCAGTGTCGGATGCTTTTCAATAACATCACTGGCCTTCTGACAAGCAATAGAGAAAGACCATACATCCTCCTGTTACTGGTAGAAAAGCACCTGTCTGTGCCTTTAAATCAATAAGAGGAGAAAAATGTAGTTCAGTCATGTGGAAAAAGCTGGATAGTTTCCATTTGGTAAAAATATACATTTAAATAGTACAAACTGGAGCTGTGACAAACGTTAAGTACACATAGTCACGCACTTATTCTCAGGTATCATGCAGACTTTGAAACGTTTGTTTATGTTTACTTAAATAATTATTTAAAATCTTCCGGTTTTGAACAAAACACCAAATTTGGCAACTTGCAAAAACCACTGCTCAGCATTAAGAGCTGCTCTTTAAGTCTTTATTTACAGTTTAAGGATGTTATTAAACTCCGGTCTCATGAGACGAGGAGCTCCGACTCACTCGGAGGTGCTGCCAGGAATTTGAGATGTAAACTCTCCACCTCCTCGTCCACGGGCATGCTCAGCAAGCCCCACCTCTGCCCCCGCTGCGTGGGCGCCATCTTGACGCAGACGTCCCTGTTGCCTGATGCACGGACTCCATCGAGCAGGCTGGCCAAGAGCGAGTCCCTGCAGAGCAACACGCAAACACTCAGAGAAGCGGTGTGAGGTACTCGTGGTGCATGTCGAGCAGAGTTAGAACAGCAAATGTGATGAAATGAAGGAGAATTTTCCACTAAATGTGCACCACTGGGGCTGCAAAGTCTCTGCAAACACAAAGGAAGACATATACATGGTGTTTGTACCTTTCAGTGGAGGAGAACTTCCTGATCTGACCTCTAATGAATTCAACTGTGAACACCTGAGGGTTGTCGGCGTCACAGATGAGAGCAAACACCTGGAGGGAAACCAGAACGCAGAGGTGAAAAAGGAGAGGGAGGGGAAGGGGCGGCTGACTAACGTTATGCAGACTCAAAGGCTTTGAGCATTGACCTGCAGTTCATACATAATGAAGCAAAAACAAGCGGTTCAATTGACGCGGATCCCCACTGGGGCTGTGAAACAGTAAGATGTTCACCTCTCCAAAGGGTTTAATGGTCACTATGTTGTATGAAGCTGGATCTCTCTCCACTAGACACGTCTCTGTCAGGGCCAGGATGCGCTTTACAGGCTCCTAGAGGAGACGAACACGCAGCAAAAACATATAAGAGATCATAAAAGATATAGAGAGAAATAAGGAGGACGAAGGCCGGCGTGTGCTGACCGGGTGTCGAGGGGTGATCTTCTGCACCACGAACTCTGCCAGAGAAGTGATGCTCTCGTCCGAGCTGTACTTCCCCAACCTGTCGGTCACGAAAGCCTCGAAGGTCAGGGCCTCCTTCCTCAGCCGTAGCGTGATGCCGATGAAGTTCCCGGCATGTTCGATGGCGCTGCTGATGATTTCGTCCCGGTGCTCCGAGGCAAACAGATGCTGTGACGAGGACGGGGCAAGGAGAAGGAAATGAAGGCAGGAGCTTCATCTTCCTCAGCGAACATGTGAGGCGCTGAAGCAGATATAAAGGATAAATAAACTAAAAGCTCACCAGCCTGCTGAAACCACCGTAAAGGATGCAGAACCCCCCTTGGTAGTCAGAGACTTCCACAAAGCCTTCCACGTTCCGGTAGTCGTAGGAGCAAACCACTCGGTTAGTGTGGGGGTCGATCTGGTCGATGCCGCCGGGCCGAACCTCTAAACACACCGACTTCCGCGTGTCGCTCCAGTGATGCTTGTAGCAGTTGTATCGCTGAGATGAAACACGAAAAGAAGAACTTTCATTCAGGTACATCTCGAAAAAATGCAATGAATTAATTCCCGGAAAAAAAAAAAAATGAAAAAAAGCAATTTTTAAATTTTTTTCAGATTCAACTGTATTCAACAGTACTTACCCTGCCTGTAATCTTTCCTTCTGAAAAATCTGTTCTGAATCTCTGCAAATGAGCAAAAAGGAGCGAAGGATGAGTCGTATAAGTTTAAACAGATGCAGTTTAATAATATGTGGATGAAAACACATTCTTCTTTCACAAAGAGCAAAGTATCTGCTGGCTCTGTATTTCTGATCAATGATCAAATGCTGCAGACAAATCTGCAAACATGACACAACGACAAACGCCTGAACAAGCCACAAGGACACCAGAGTGGAGGACTTCATGTAGGAAAGAGATGCAGAGTGACGGTTCCTCCTCACCAGTGCTTCTGTGAGCAGCTCTGTCCGATGCTCGGTCGAAAACTTGAGCGTTTCCGACTTCTTGCCGCTGCCTTTGCGGAATGTGAGGTTGAACTCGGTCCCCTGACCTTTTCCTACTGGACCGATACTGCAGATGTCTCCATAAGGCCACTGAAACGCAACCAACAGACAGTATTATTCATGTAGGATCAGTTCGAACAGGAGGGAAAGGAGAGTTGGGCTGTCTGTGTCGCTCCTCGTTCTCACGGCTGCGTCACTGCAGAACAGCAAAACCACAAAACCGGTTTTGTCATGTTTGTGGTTTTGTGGTGAACTCTGCTTTATACCATCAGTGGGATGAGTTCCCCCAGGCGTGGGAGACTAACAAATAATTTTCTGAGGCTTTGTCGGCAGTGGAGGGAAGCTGCCTGTGTTTGGACCATTCTCTGCTTTTTGTAATATGTTGACTGAAACTGGTAACTCTTACATCCTGGGGTTGATCTAGAGTTCTGCCTCGCAGCAGAACGAAGGCCTCAGACACAATCAAACATGCACAATGACGGGTAACTTGGTGATCCCATCGGGAGGCTGAGAATACCGGCACTAGACATTCCTGACGAGCTGCCTAAAGACTTTAAAGGTCTGCGTCTAAAATGATTTGGATCGGAGAGAGGAAGACGAGCAGGTGATGCTGAATGTGCACCGCCGTGTGGATTATTTCCAGCCAAACAACAACCGTGTTTCAGCTCTTAGTTTTTGAAGCGGTTTGCTTATTTAAAAATGTCTGATATTCTGCAGTGTCAGCACATTCCACAAACATCTGTGAGGCTCCCGAGTGACGATGCAGTTCCCGCACACTGACCTGATTTGTTACTTCTAGCGTGGTTGGGTTGTAAGTGGTAATGCCATGTGTCCCCACTGAGAAGACCCGCTTGTACCTGGAAAACACACACACACGCACACACACACACACACACACACACACAGGATGAGTCAGAGACAGAGAGAAAAGACATGAGAGAAACACCTACAGCAGCAGAGACGGTCTCATAATATTTGCGGTGAACGTGAGAAACGGATCAGTCGAGTGGCGGATCCCGTTACCACGGCAACCCCGAACGAGCCCACGTTCACCTTTATTATTTCACAGAACCCCTCAAGACTGACATTTAACACGGGCAGAAGTCAGACGGTGATGAACGAATACTTTCCACTGAGTCGAGTTTTGAAATTAAAATTCACTGATCAACTCGTGGAAACAATGGAGGCGAAATCATCACAACGGTTTTCACAGTGGGGCTTTCTTCCACGCTAGGAAGGAAGTGCGAAATTCTCTTTTGTCGCTCCATCTACATGTTGCACTGAGCGAGCGGCGTGGCGCGAGTGCGTGCGTCTGAGCACACGGGCTTCGGGAAGCGTGGTTTGGCAACACTTCCACTTGGCCTTTCTGCTGAATTTCTAGCATTTTAGCCATGTTTTGATTTTTAAAAATGAGTCATTGGAGGATTTTGACTGGTTTGTATTTTGGGAGGGGAGTTAAACATTAAGCTGTCTTTGCATGTTCGTCTGTGTACATAATGTTCCTGCAAGCTCTTAATGACTGTTAGCCTGTTCAGTCAACATGCTGACTGGGCTTCTTTCCTTTTTGCACATCCTCATTATGTCCTGATAACAAGAGGCCTGCTGAAGCTAACATTCAGACAGCCAGCCCCACCAAGCAGAGCAAAAAGAAAGCATAATCGAGGGGTTATTTCCACAAAATGCATTTGTGCACGGATTGCATGACTAACACAGACAGACAGAGCGGGCAGAGCGAGCCTGAGGCGAGGCCACAGAGCTCAGGCCTCCTTCACTCTCCACAATTATACAAGTGTCCCTTCTGGATGTGTTCCTCATTAGGGTGGCCATCTCCAGGCCTTCTTCCCCACAATTTGGTTATTTCAGGCTGCAGAGTCTGTATAACTGTCCACATGTCTTGACCTTGGTGCTGAGAAGACAGCTCAACTTGGGTGTCAGCATTTTTCATTCTCCGTCATCTGATGGGATCTTTTTCACATCAAATTTAAGTGAAGAGACAATATTCAAATTTATTTTATTGTAGCAAATAAAGACATGATATGTCTATTTTGCATCTGTCTGCTAAAACTTATGAATCGCAATTTCCAAGTCATGATGCGGCAGTTCAAATTCACATCAATACAAGGACGTGTGCACAAACCTGCAGAGGCCTGGCTTAAACCGGTGTTTGGTATCCCTTCACAGAAAACTGTTTATATCATTAAGTTTGGTCGTCACGCACAAGCAGTGGATGTTTTCTCACGTCCATTTGCAAAAACAAAATGTCAAGAAATGTGTATTTTTGAGAAGTTTCTTCAACCCTATGAGAAGAACTGACTGGAAATCTAGCTGTAAAAGTACAGCCCGCTCCAGAAATATGATCAGTTACAGGTAACAGTTTGGTCTCCATTCAATCCTACTGTACAGCACGACTTTAAACCTCTTCCTTCCACTTTTGGGGTTTCATAACATCAAATTTGGCAACTTCCTGAATCTGACTAAACTGTCCTCACAACTGCTTCTCCTCATCTAAAAAAAAAATGATTTAATTCTCACAAAGAGAAAGACTCAAGATTTCATATAATCTCATGCTGAACACAACAACATAATCCTCCATGCAAGAATTAGCACAAACACTAGATTAGGGAAAAGTATCACAACACAATAAAGGATATTCACACAAAGAATCAACAACAATATAACAAATAATTAAGGTAAAAAACTTAATGAAAAAAAAAACAAAAACAAATGAACAGTAAAAAAACATTCATTCAACAAAAGTTGAGGAATGTGAGTCCTTATTTTGAAATACTGATCAAGTCTCTTATCTTTGTTGCTGTTTTCGCCTTCTAAATGGATCATTTATCCAGGTTTCCTCCAAAAAACCATTTCTTCATATTTTCAGTTTATGTGTGATTTTCATGAAAACGTCCTCCATTATCGACTCCCAGGTTTTATTATTTGGTGCCACTGAGCTGAGCCAGTTCTTTGCGTTCGGTTTCTGGCTGCTGCTGAGACGATCTTAAACAGGTACAGGTCCTCTATTCGGATGGTCCCTTTCTACTGACCCAGATCTCAGACCGAGCGGGTTTGGAGTATCTCACGGCCAAATATTTCTCCCAGGAAGGCTGGATTTTGGCACAGTATTGACTTTACGTGTGTGATTTGGTTCCATGTGCCAACAAGATCTCCAACAATATTACTGAACTTTTATTTTGATTCTAATTTGGGGTGTAACGAAGTAGTTATTATTGTCTATTTCATCATAGTTTTCCTGACAGAAAGTTTCTAAACATCTCAGCTATTTGTGTGTAAAACAGCAACAGAACATCGGCCTCAGGTAGATATGAATTCACAATCACAAGTCAGAGAAAAGAAGGTCAATCAGGGAGGAAGACACACATCAATCTCACTGAATGAATGACTGAAGTCACAAGATCTGATTATCGCATGTTCATGAGCGCAGAGGTCGTAAATGTTTTAACAGCAAAGGAATGCTACAACAGTCAAAGTCTACTGTGACCCTACAAGGGTTTCTGCATTACAACTTAGACTTCTAGCACCGTTTTCTGATTTAAAAAGGTATGTAAATGTAATACACCTGGAAAAGATGGCACGTGTTCAGTGAAACTGTCCACTGTCACACATGTCATCAGTTCATGGCAAACATGCTTCTTATGCACGGCCAAGAGCTGTGACAATATATTGCAAACTGATCATGACAATGTCCACATTTGCAATGTAAATATTGCAAAAATACTGGCTGAACTGCCACAGATTTGCATCCAAGCTTTCCATATCAATATATCTGGCCAATCAGATGGAGGCTTACTGCACCCTTCTGTTGACAAGGAATCATATCCCTGCATTACTCCAACGTCACACCTGGTGACAACGGGGTGGAAACAGAAAAAAATCATGGAAAAATTACAGTAATATCAATCCTGTTTGAAATGCAAACACGTGTTTGGTGCAGTTGCGTCTGTTCATTTCAAACTCCTCAGTCTGATCTGGCTGCTAAAATTCACATACATATGTCTGCAATTGTGGTTTTACATCTCTGATAAACCACAGCAATGCAGTACAGAAGTGGCTGGGGTTTGGGACCCCAACCAGGGACGATGGCTGGGCCTGAGCCGTTCCGTTCTGACAGTTTTTAAATTCAATTTGCATTTCACATTTAAAAAAAAAAAAAAAAAGGAAAAGAAAAACCAAAACACCATCTTCAGTTTAACACACATCTAGAAAACTATCAGGCTCAGCAGGAGGGTAGAAACAGCAGGACTAATTCAGATCACTCAGTCTGCCGCGGATCGTACATCAACGCTCGTTTCAGCTTTAAAACTCGGCGAGCATTAGCAGGATGAGCCTCCGATGATGGCTGCTGCTCCGCAGCGCCGCTTAAGTTACCTTACCCAAGTCGATGCAGAGCCTTAATGGCACAAAGGCATTTAGAGAGCAAGTATTGGTAATGTGATCCCACCGACGCACTACCCAAGCTGGAGCTTGCTCATAGTGTTTATCAAAGCACCGACATGACGGACACTGGAAAACCAGACAGTATTATGTATAAAAGATTATAGTTTTTTTGATGCTATTTCAGACACTGTACATCCTAATCATTTCACTATAATTGAGACAACACTAACAATTCATATTACCTCCGTTCACCCTGCACAAAGGTAAGGCCAGGTAATCAATCAGATATTCCCTGCCTCTTTTCAGTCTGGATTTGTTATGACAACAAGATAAGCTTTGGTCAGGATGTGATGTAAGGTAAAGATAACTCATCCATCATCACCGCAGTGAAAAAATAACCCGCTGCTGTCGGGTATCCTCCCCACCATCAGAGACTGTTCCATGTGTCAGAAACTGAACCATTTCAACAGTTAAAGAACACCAAGCTTTAAAATCACTGGAAGAAACGCACATGAGACAACAGAGAGACAGACTAACAATGGTCTGCATTGTTTCACGTTTAGCTGTTGTTGCTGAAGGATCCTTTCTTAGTTTAAAAGTCAGGTATTGTGCAAGTCTGGATCCAGGGGTGTCATCTTGCAGAAGAGTGTTTTTGTTGCTCTGTGCTACATTTCATACGATAGCACAGCTCTGCAAAACACGCCGATCACAGAACTGCTGATCGGAGAGCAGGGGCTGCAGTCTGCAGACCTCCTGGCCTCGGCTGGCACGAGCAAGTCAGCACAGCTGAAGCTGAGTCAGGACGTTCACTGATCACCTTTGAAAATAAGGGCTTGTTTAAAAAAGACGACACGAATGAGAAAATGGTGCACAAATAATATCAATCAGGCAAAAAAAAAAAAAAGAAAAGAAAAGGACAATAAGTTGGTGTCTTACTTTCCCCTCCAGGAGTGTTTGGTGGTGTAGAAACAGGCCAAGTCTTTGTTCTCTTTGACAACATTCATCTTTTCACAGGACCTACAACACAGAAACAAAGATTCACTGTCAGACCAGCGGAGAAAAATTAATGACTGAAACAGAATCTTTTTCTTTTTTTTTTTTTTTAACAAGTAACTACTACATCCAAGTTTATGTGGCACACATTCCAATATATACAAACACACACTTCACACAGTCATTCAACATTTTCTGTCCCGAATGAGAGACTCCCCCCCCCCGGACACTCCCTCTGCTGAGGAACTAATGCTGAGTAAAGTGATTAACAAACAGTGGAGAGGAACCACGACACACCGATTCCTCGCCGTTACTCTCAGAGCATCCGCACGTGTGCTGGAGACACATGACTTTTTATTTTTATTAACCATCGCCAAAGACCCTCAGTCTCTCTCATGCTTCGTTCCATCGGCTCATTTCAAACCAAAGCGCAACTAAAGTTATTGAGACATAAATTCCTGAGCAGAAACCGAGAGGAACTGAACAAGTCTAGATTTATACGGGTGTGAAAAGATTAAAACGGTTCAGCAGTTGAACGTGTGAGAACAAAATCAGGTGTAAAGTAATAGATTACTGATGCCTGGGGGAGGAAAAGTTCAAGCAGTGTCTTAGAATGGATTTAAACTTAAACTAACATTTTCCTGATCAAATCAGGGTGGAAATAAAGAAGAATTCACCTGGATTGCTGGAACACCACTCAAATGGGATAAAATCTCTGTCATATAATATTAAAAGTGTGGCAGTTCGGGACAGACTGAAGAAAATCCAACATGATTGGATCACAGAAAATGCACCCATCAGTACATAATAAAGCAAAAGGAGGGAATAACTGTCTAACCTATCCTCGGTGCAGTAATTTGCTGGCGACTGCACTGTGACAACGGGAACCTGTGTCAGCACTCTGCCAGGATCCTGGAAAAATCTGACTCCAGTTTTCCTTCCTCTCCTTTTTCAGCAACCAAATGAAGCAGGGAGCAGCAAATAACGAACAATTTATTGCCTCATTATTCACAAAGGAGGCAAATATCTGATGGCAGAAGAACAGGATGCAAAATTAAGATGTCAAAAGAGGATAAGAATATTTTAAAGTTGCCCTCATGCAGAGCGTAGTCTGGTCCAGAATGAGGTTTTGCACTGAAATGTTTCATTCAACCATAGAATCTGCTACAAAGCAGGGAAATGACGGCATGCAGTGAAGATGTTAGCATGAAATACTGCATGACTTGTGCTTTGATGCAGCAGCGGGTGGAGCACACTCCAGGATTTGGTCATGTGATAACCATTCCCGATGGTTCCCCTTGCGTGCACACAAGTCAATAACCATTTATTTGTGGAAAATTTTTAAGTTCTATAAAAGAAATGAAAAGGACAGTGAGGTAAATCCAGACATGGTGCGAAGCCAGACAAAGCTTCCAAAGGTATGCAGTCATATTCTGAGCAGGTTTTAATATCCTGCTCAAAACAAAGTTATCCTTAATTATTCACTGTTCTGATTGTGGAAGCTCAATCTTTAAGATCAAGTAACACTGCAGTTCTCACATGACAGTATACAACTGCAAAAGGATACAGTCTCAATAAACAAAAGGGAATGTAGGAACACACTTACACAATCACTTAATCAAGTGACTTCATAAGTTTATGTTTGCTTGACGTAATTGTTTTAGTCTCATGAGTTAAAAGAAAACGTTAAATCACCTGCTTGCTTTGGAAAGCAAAGATAACAGGCAATGTGCCTCAACATCAGAATGGGTACAAGGGTTAAACTATCATGTGATACTGCAACATTATGTGACCCAACCCATGCTTTTATATCCCAAGTTTAAAATGTGTTCCTTTGTCCAGGTGTAGCACTACCTAAAAATACAAAGAAAGTAAAATGAGCTGAAGATAATTGAAATAACAATACATATCTCAAATAACAGTCCCAATCTGAGGTCCCCTCTGTTAAACATCCCACAGTTTAGAAGGAGGATGAAACACAACTAGGTATTTTATGAATGAGCTTCTACTCTTCAAAACAACTTTCCTGCAGACTGACGAGCTGCTGCTCTTCATTTATATGCCTCTCACTTTCTCATCAATCCAGGACGGCCTTTTCAGTGTTATCATATGATCTAATACCAGGGTGGCAGAAATATGGCACGCTGAAGGCTGCTGAAGTTACACTTCCTGACAAGCAACAGGCTTTCTCCAATGACTGTTGACAGAATCACAGAACAGGAAAGAAGATTGCAGATTTTCTGTTTTAATTACAAATTTCTGTTGCTTACTATAAGTTTTTCCAATGTGCAAATTTATGCACAAACACATCAATGTACCAGAACAAAGGGAAATCAATGAAAGGTGGAGCAATTTTGATGGCATTTCACTGGTCTGACCCATTTGAGAGAAGATGAAGCTGAATGTGACACTTATTTGTTATTCGCTGTACATAAAGGGAATGTCAAAAGTTTTCACTGGTTCAAATGTCTTCCTTGACATTTGTATTAGATGATCTCATTTGAATTTCAAAACATATATATAGTAAAAAAAAAATCCTTATAGTTCATAATCATATTTTTTTTCTATTTGTCTTTACAAAGCCTGCATTGTGCTTTTCCTACTCTCAAACTTTCTTCTGCATTGGATACACATTGCAACATCTCCCGACATCTGTCAATTACATGAAGCAATCCCTCGACCAACACAGGAAACTTGCTCAGCTTCATGTTGTGCAGCACTTGAAGAATTTCAATGATCTGGGAAAGCCAAATCGGCAGCTTCTATTCATTTTTTTTGCTTTGCTGCAGGCAACAGATGCAAAAGATTGCTAGTAATCTAGAAGCGTCAAAGGGATTGATGGCACGTCTGACCCCCCCGATCTGTCAAACAGATCCATGTCAGAGAGAATTAACGTTACCTGGGTTTCCAGCAGCTAGCTAAACTCTGCTCCACTGCAACGGGCCCTCACGCTCAACTATCCGTCTAAAAACAAGTTGGGTTACGTGGACATTAAGGCTTCAAATACTGAGTATTAACTGTCAGCCCGTGTGTTATTGCTTTCAGTGTTTGCTTGCTGAATGCGGAAAAGGCTTGGCTGAGGCAGGCCAGTGTTGGCTTAGCCACAGGCTAGCGGCTAGCTAGCACGTCGCTCCGGCTTCTTTAATGGGAGAATTAGCTCGTCGCATTAGCAGCGGGGTTCACTCAAGCAAACATGGACAAGAACAAAGTGGCAGCGGCTCCCGGTCGCGCTCACCTGTAAAATCGCTAGCGGGCGTTATTCGTAGCCGTCCCTGAGCCCCCCACCCTCCTCCGAGTGCGGCCGGTGGCTCTCAGTTTTCCTGCTCTGATGCTGAAGGTGCTCAGTTGTGCCGTATTCCCCCCAACAGGACTCAGGACGCTGCCATGTTCCTGATAGCTACAAGGAGCCAGTGCGCATGCGCGCGGCCTGCCTGTCATGCGGCTGTCAGCTGATTGGTTTGTCGAGGAGGATTTCTCCACTCAGTCATCAAAGAAACACTAAATTCACTTTGCATTCACAAAATACCGAATTATGCACGCTTTATGGGCAATCACCCGAGTCTGACATTCATGTTGATATAATGCACGTGTGAAATCTAATCTGCATTTCACTAGTTCCTCTCTCCCTCTCTCTCTCTCTGTCTTTTTTTTTCTTTTTTCTTTTTTTTTTTACTTTTATCTATCTATTTTTGCAGGATGAGGGTTTTAAAGTGATTCAACTTGATCATCTGAGCACATCAATGGTTTGCTGACTGGAGTATTCGCCTTGGGTTTAACGGGGCTTTCCTGCCATCTATTGGCGCTGTTACATCAGTGCACCATCCCCAGAAGGCCAGTGTTGTGGTGTTAAACATACATCCCGTGGCCCAAAACCGGTCCGCCACAGGGTCTCATCTGCATGTAAAGTAAAAGCCATAAAAAGGAAATAAACTTAAAGAAAAGAGGCAAGGATGAAATAAGTAAAGTAAAGCATGAAAATGAAAAAGGAGATTTTGAATGATTTTTTTTTTTTTTTTCAGTAAAACGAACTGCTGTTGCACAATACTAAATTTTGAAAAAATGTGGCATGGTTTGGTAGTTTGATCAACGAAGATACAGTATGTCACCTGAAAGCTGTCTTTCACTTCAAGTGATAATTGTTGAATTTCCAAATGCAGCTCTTTGTTTGCTCGTATGAAAAAAATCCAAGACAAATTTCAAAGAAAATAGAGATGTGGACAGACTCTCTTAATTGTTGTTCGTGCATGTGGAGAGAAACAACAAAAAATGTATGATAGTTTAAAAATTGACAAAACCACTAGGCAATGCTTGAGAGAGCGAGAGAGAGAGAGAGAGAGAGAGAGAGAGAGAGAGAGAGAGAGAGAGAGAGAGAGAGAGAGAGAGAGAGAGAGAGGGGCTTTGAAAAGAAAAAAATATTAAAAAGCTAAATAGAGTAAAATGACCATATCAGCTAAGATGGAACCTAACCGTGAAACAACCAGTTTTTAAACAAAATGATTTGAAGAAGAACAATGCAGCTAGTTCACCTCTTATATAAAAATCCACCAATGTCTATTGACCCCAACAAGTTAAGAAAATCTCCATACACACGGAAATGAGTTCATAATAAAGCAGCATTGTCACACACACGTCCTCCCACATGTCACACATGCTCAAAGCCAAAGAATAAATAGTTTTGCTTTTAATCCATAAAACCATGTTTTTGCGTCACATCACAACATATTTCCTTCAGTGATGTGAAATGTGAACAATTCAGACATCATCACTTTATTCCATCAGTCCATTACTCAGATGATAAACTCCTAAAATATCTCTAGTGTATAAATTACACCTGCTCCCTCCTGCCTCTGTGATTCCTCTACTGAACAATGCTGAACTCCTCACCATCATAATGGAGATGAATTCTCCAATTCTCTTCATGTCTGTGATTTAAACTTGATGATCCTCATGTTGCTCTTCACACTGCAACTGTAATACATGAAAGTGCTGCTCTGAGGCACGCACATGCACACAAACAACCTTTGAAGAAAATCAGAGACAGCCCATATAGTCCCATACTGCCACTTTCACAACATGGCAAAACCAGTCTCTGAAGGTTAGAGTTCATTCTCAGTTCAGCAGGAGGAAAGAAACAGCAGGTGTCAGAAGATGGAGGAGGGAACAACGTACATCTTTTGCCAGCTGCTCATAACAAACTGTCAAAACAGGCAGACGAAGGACACCAACCACCCTTACACACGAAAGAGGAGGAACTAAACTCTTACATTTCGAGAAATCTTTCTTGTTGGTGACAAAATGTAACAAAGTGAACAAGCAGTAATTATGTATTTTTTCAATCTAATGGTTAATTACTTTCTATACACATTATAAACAGTAAACCAACTTCTACCATGCTGGCTTTCATGAACCTTCATCACATTTCTTCTCAGTTTGACTATTTACTTCTTCATCTGTATTAATCTCTAAAGTTCCTTCAGCTTGCTCCTCAGAGTTCTGAAGTCCTTCAAAGACATTGTTCATAAATGCAGCAATGCTTCAGGTTCAGAAAGGGGACAGCGATTGTCAATATGTGGATCAACCCAATCGCATACTTTCAAAAGGAGGAAAACCTCCTACGCCTTATTATTTCATTTCCTCAAATATGCTCAAGTCCCAAATACCAATGAGATTAACATCATGGTATTTAATCTCATAGACATCCAGCAACTTGCCAATTGCCGCCCTGGCTCGGTTGCTGGATTTCTGCTGCCAGAACTCCCTTGAAAAAGAGATCCTGTAATCCCAATGGCACTCACCAGGTTAAATAAAGTTAAGTACAATAAAATCTACAGATCTTTGTACATGTTTCATTTTAAAAGAGGCATGTCATCCACAAATCATCTGTACATTCTTTATACAGATTAGAGTCTCAGAGGCTGGAGCATATTTCATATATCACTGAGTGAAAGGCAGATCCTGGACAGGTTAGTGAAAGATTTATTCTGAGGGATGTTTTAGTTTCTGTTCAGACATATTTGAACGTGAGCTATTTCTGATAAGTAATGTCATACTTGTCCACTTCCATTCCCAAGCAGGGAAGCCTGGGAAAACCCTCCAGCGTCCAGCACTCATTATCAGGTGTAGGAACACCATGCAGGAAAACCCAGATCAACTTAGGCTTAAAAAACAAACTATGCTGGCATACAAGAGTTATTTTGTGAATGTTATCTAAAACATTTGTACTCTAATCACCCCTGCTAACACTGACTCTAAATAGTAGGCTCAGGTTCAAAGTACGGTGTTAAAAATGATTGGTTCAAGCCATGTTCACAGCCTCCAGCCTTGGTGGCTTGTGAATCATTTATGAGTAACATCTTTAAATAAACTTACTAAAAGCTGCACTTACGCCTCCATCTGGTGACTTTACATGAACAGGCAAACAGTCATATGCTGCATTTCTTTCTGACAAGATCCACTTTCTTATATATTGGAAAGAAAATGTAAAGTTAACAGTGTAACAGAGCGAACATGGAGAATTCAAGGAAAAACTTAAAGCAGTCATATATGGCTCAGCATGCAGTGTTTAGTACCTATATTCAATTATAAGTGACTCACCGTGATTGAAGATAAAGGGGAAACATCTTGGCCTCTGTTTGCTGACTGATGTTGCACACTGAACTAGAGGCAGATCAGAATGGTCACGTTATAAAGCATCTGATTAGGTGACCAATCATGTGCTGCCAGTTAGTCTAATTCAATTACAGCTAGAGAGACATGAGGAGGAAAAAAAGGCCTCCTTCTGTCTTTCCCAGAATCCCCCTAAAGGAAATGGGAAGTGAAGTTCTCCAGGTTCTGCTGATAATGTTGATTACGTTAAGACTGTATCAATAATGTTTTATGGTTTTGATTAGATAATGTAACTCTTTATGAGTTTTAGATTTGGAGAAACAAGTTTATTAGTGGTTTGCATTTTATCCTTTCAGCAAGAATGTCACAGATTTGAGGCTGAGCTTTCTAATGTGAGGTTTTCATGTTTTCCAAATGTTTGGTTTTCTCCAGATTCTCTGGTTTTCTCTCAGTCCATACTTGAGGCCAGTGTGTGGCTTTGGTTTGTGAACATGTGTGATTGTGTGTTTGTCCAAAAATGGAGCTGTGATCTGTCCGGAGAGTATTCTTCCTTACCAGTGTCACAAATTCATGAATAAATCCAAGGAATATGCATTATTATCGCATATAGTGACATTATAGTGTATTACAATATTAAATGCTGCATATACTGCATGGCCCAATGTGGTGATGAATTTGGATTTAATGATGGATTTCTGATTCAAAATTCTATTTACAAGGTAAAGAGTGGTAAAGAGGAAAGGCAGAGGTCACTGGAGAGTCACCCAGTTCAGGCTGTTCATGGGGAGTTCTCAGTCAAACTGCTTCCCCATCAGAGTTTTTAGCTCTATACTGCCACCTCCTGATGGACATCACGTACTAATACAGGTTTGATGGGTGAACAAAGACAAAAAAATCCTGACTTTATATCACTCCAATATAGTTATAGACACAGAAAAAAGTATTGTACTCTCCAGGTAGGTAAGGTAGATGCTTAGCCCGATTACTTACCCTTTTCTATCTCTGTAAAGTCTGAAAAAAAGTAGCGAGCATTTTGCAAGATTCAGGACACCCCGGAAAAAAGAGCATTAACTTTTATTGGTTTGAAAATACAAGTCTATAATGGAATAAATCTCAAAATATTAACCTGAAAGTCGGGATACGTTAGCCTGTTTACGTAACATGTTTTTTTTTTCGCATCACGATGCAGCGTATTTAGATGAGGATTAATCGCATTGCTTTTTGTACGTGGTGTCCTTGAACGCCCCGCCCGTAACCAAGGTACTGACGCTCTTTTCCGTTACCAAGGCGCTCTCGAGGCAAACAGTAGCTTTGGTAGCCATGCTAGCAAATCTGCGAGATAATCTCATAGCTATGATCTAACCCGTGTCCAGCCTCTTCACTGTGGCGAATATAAGTGCCCGGGAGTTCAGGAGAACCCTCGACTCCAACGTGTTACGTCTGCTGTCTAATCTGTGGCCTACATTAGACTCACACATTCTCCACTCTCTTCTTTGGACCACAGGCTAGCTAACTTAGTTCGGCTAACACCACTTCCACAGCCGTCATGGTGAGTAGCTGCTGCGGTCTGCTGTCTAGGCCGCCTCTCTGCTTTTAGGAGTTTAGCGTGATATCTCTCGCTTCCGAACAAGGCTTAGGAGTTACAGTCAAAGACGAGCTGATGGCTAGCGATAGCGTGCAACCTCCCCGGCTCATTAAAAAAAGGCCCTGCTGGATGTTAGCAAGAGAAAATCCTCTTCAAGTTAGCTGATGAGATATTCTGTGTTTTCTGTGGTGTCTCTCTGTCCATATTTAGCACTTCAAATGATAATAATAGATATAATTCCCCTCAGCTGAAAGCCAAACAGACAAAAGATTTTTAAAACTAATACAACTAGAAGTAAAGGCTGAAACTGTAATAAAAGACATAAATTAAGTCAATAAGGGATTTAAAAGTGCTCACATAAATAAATGATGAGCACATCATTATAAATAAACAGTGAAAATCATTTGACTGACCATAAAGCCATGTCATCACATTAAAGTGGGGTTATGACTTGAACAATATTGATTAGAAAAGGAACTCATTTTGAGTAGTGATGATTTTGCCTCATCACATTTATTTTCATGAGGTTTAAGGTACCAGGTAGCAAAACAAAACCATTAGCCTCTATCTTGGCTGCAACAAGGTTCATATGGGAGCACTATTTCCGTGATGTAGCACAGAGCCAATCCCAGGTGATCTGTGAAAAGTGAAATGTTAAAAAATTGCTCTCTGATTCCTGATGTGATGAAATATCTACACTGTTTCATTTGAAGAAGTTGCAGACTTAAGGGTGAATTTTAGTTTGTGTGAAAAAGAAGAGGGCAACAGTGACTTAATCTACAGAAATCCCAGTTTTTGTGTCTAACCACTATCGATGTCTTGTCTTCATGTAGGCTGAATTTGGTTTTAACGAACACCATCAGAATGAAGTCATCAATTACATGAGGTTTGCACGTTCAAAAAGGGCCCTGAGACTCAAGACAATTGACTCGTGCTTTGAAGAGCTGAAGGAGAGCAGGTAAGTTGTCATTACTCTTATTATTATCATTATTATTACTGTATATTTGTTTTTGTGCCCGTGTCTGTAGAAGTAAGGCATGACAGACTGCAGTTTCCGGAGGTTGTGTGTGTTTCTTCCTGCAGGCTGGTGGAGGAGACGTTCACCGTGGACGAGGTGCGGGAGATGCTGGACGGGCTGCAGGTGGTGGTGCGCGGGGAGGTGGAGATGGAGCTCATCAACACGGCCCACACCAATGTCCTGCTGCTCCGCCAGCTGTTCTCCCAGGCGGAGAAGTTTTACCTACGACTGCAGAGCGACATCTCAGAGCTGGAGAATAGGTGAGCCACCAAAAACAGGAATAGGTTTTATTGAGGTCATAAAAGAACCGAAAACAAGAAATTGCAGTCCGATTGCAAACAGATTGTCACAGATGCGAGATGTGATAAAAGTCTCTGTTGAGAAGCGTTCCTCTTCAGTGTGCGATAGGCCACTTCCTCTCCAGCAGTGTGTCGATGCAGGTCTTTCATATGTCATACCAGGTTAAAAGGTCACTGTCACAAGATCAGCCCTCCTTTCCACAAGGCTGCTTACATTCTTTTTTCCTTACAGTGACATATACTCGACCCTTCCACCACATCTTCTTCCACCTGCTCAGTACATTTAGCTTAAAGCAAAAAGCATATTTTTTATTCATGTCCGCTTCTTTGCTTCTGAATTTAGATTTCAATCAAATGTTCTCGAAAGACATTTTAACACTGATATTTCTGTCTACTCTTTGTCTCCTTTACATGCTTTCCTACCTTTGATTTGTGAATTAATAAAAGTCCACAAATGCAATAAATACTTTATAAATAGTGATTACCACAACTTTTATTAAGTCCACAAATTTTTAAGTCCACAAATGTAATTCGCAGAAATAGCTGATATCCTCAAAACTGACTTGGTGACTGCTGTGCAATGTGTTTACATGCACTTGGCAGCGCTCTGCTGAATGATCTGAACATTACCATAAATCTGATACAGTGAACTGTTGAATGCATGTTGTTTGCATCTGTTGTCACCATTTTTCTAATTATTTTCATAAGTTAGAAGCATCCGTCAGGTTGAATAATACACAAAGCCACAACTATGCAAAAGAGGGTCCATCATCTTCACTAATCACGTGTCTGAAACTCAACATCAGCAGCAGGGGAGGTTTGAGCAATTATTCAAATTTCAGATGTAAACCACACACGTCTCTCTCTGTTCCTCTTTTTGCTCGTGAGATAAAGAAACAAAAGTATTGTCTTCACATCCTAAGTCATGTGAGCTGAGTCTGTTTTCCAGGCTGATCGCGGCGAAGCTTCGCTGCACTCAGGTGAACTTTGTGTAGCTTTTGACCGAGGTAACCCTTCACCGTATAAAAGCAACTTTTGGAAAACAAATTCTTTTGTAAACGTGCGCATGGGTGGGTTGATGAGCCGCCCGTGAAGCCCCGTTCACAGCTCTCAGTGATACGTGACATACAGGGCGTATATACCTAGGAGCACACCCCGCATCACGGTGTACGTGGCTTTCGCTGCTTTTAAGTAAACCACATTAAGACTTAGAAAACTGTTGTGTTTCACCACAAGTGTGTATCTGAAAAGCACTCCTCTGAAAGGAACGCCGTCTTTTTTTCTTGCCAAACATTTCTGACCACCAAAGTCGACGGTTGTAGTGTTAGAAAATATAAACACAGTGGTTTTACGGCAGCGGTTATCAGGTGACAGCTTTCTGTTTAGTTTTCACATTGCCTTTCACCGTCATTAGTCTGTTTTAAAACACTTGGTCTCACTCTTTTTTTTTCTTGCCCATGCAGGGAGCTGTTGGAGCAAGTAGCTAAATTTGAGAAGACCGACTTCAAAACCGCCGATAAGGTGAGCGTCGTGCGCTCCTCTCCCTCACGTGTGGGACCGTCAAGCACCGCCATGATCTCAGCCGTCATTAATCATGCAGGTTTAGTATATTCGACCCCACATGAAGTTCAGTAACGTGAGAGCGGCCATGCATTCCTGCACATCTGAGGTAGTTTTACGTGTCGGGTCGCCGAGCGTTTGTAGCTAGCTGTGCGGGTCAGGAGTCACACCTCGCTGCGGATGCTGCGGTTTTAGTGCCTTAAATACATATTACTTTTCGAAGCGTAATGCTTCGACTTCTCTGCTCACACCTCTCTCAAATGGCACGCGCAAACGAACCACAGCGTGCTGGGAAAGGCAAGAGATGAGCGATGTGAAATAACACTTACATGTTTATTATTGTTTTATTTGCAGACAAGCCAGGAAACAAGCAAACCCAAGCTCGCACCTCTGAACGAGGGCGGCGTGTCTGAACTTCTCAACAAGGTTCAAAACAACACTTTGTTACATCGATTACCAGCACGGATGCTCCTTCATCACCATTTATCACTGTTTCTCTACTTGCCTCTTCAGGAAATCGCAAGACTACAGGAGGAAAATGACAAGCTGAAAGCCAGGCTCCGCACTTTAGAGTCTCAGGTATCAATCAAAAACAGGTTTATGCACCTTTTGCATGGAGCTGCTGAAAGCAGTTCTGCTACTTATTACCTTCCCTGTTAATTTCAACAGGCCATGAGTGCATTAGATGAAAGAAGCAGGGCGGAGAGAGCTTTGAAAGACCTCCAGAAGGTGCAAGGTGAACAACAGGTACTCTCCCCTGTTTGGCTTATGCAGCATAATCATTTCCTTTTCATGTCATAATTCTGATTTATTTTAATTGTCCATCTGCCATTTGCATTTATCTGCTAATCTGGACCTAATGGTATGTATCCACCTAGTCAAAGTGCGACTTTTAGCTTTAGAGGACGTAGATTCTCCAGTGTGAGGATGTTATAGCGGCGACGGCCAATCACGTCGTCTGATCTCAAGCTGAACTCTCTTCCCTTTAAGCTGGCCGCTCAATCCCAGGAGATCAACAGTCTGGAGGACACGGTGGCGGCTCTGAAGGAGGACTACCAGAGGTCTCTCAGTGCCAACGCTGCATCCCAGAAAGATTTGCAGGAAAACCTGATCTCTGCCAAACACGAGCTTCTGCGAGTGCAGGAACAGCTGAGCCTGGCAGAGAAGGTACGTTGATGGAGGAAGGCCAACGTCCACCGCTGATAAAACTAACAGATAAACTCTGTGAAGGGAAACTATCACTCTCTGTGACTGTCTGAGGGCCTGAGGGCCATGCTCTTTCTCTTCTCGTGTGGTAGCACTCTCAAATAAAGTTGTGGTGACTGACGTGGGGAGTGGGAGGTGAAAACGCAGAACACTACGAGGCTTTCCTGTTATGTGGCTTCTGCAGTAGCTATATGAGATCATATTCACTTATTTATGTAAAATAACATGAATTAGCTGCAGTTTCGAAAAATGTGTTCTGAAATTGACCTTCACACTCATGAAACAAACAAGCCACTCGTTCTTTTTAATACCTCTGAGCAGGAGGAAGGAGGGCGTTTCAGTGTGAAGCTGTATTAGATTGTTTCTTGAGCTGCGGCTGATGCATCCACCCACCAGCTGTCACACGCTGCTTCCTATCACCTTCACCTATTTCTGTTTTTGCTGACACCTCTGGCGCTGCGTTTCTGTGCCGCGTAGGAGCTGGAGAAGAAGTTCCAGCAGACTGCAGCCTATCGCAACATGAAGGAGATCCTGACCAAGAAGAATGAGCAGATCAAAGAAATTAGAAAACGATTGCAGAGGTGAGCGCTGACCGATGCTGAGAAAGCATCGCAGGAGTTTATTTCACAGGGATGTGCTTTGTTGTGATTGGACACAGTCTTGACCTCCCCCTCCTGTCTGACCCTTTTTCAGGTACGAGCCCAATGAATGAGTTGTTCCCGGACAGCTGCTTTAACAGAGGTCCACCAGGGAAGACGGGACCGGAACGCGTGGCTGCGGCTTGGACAAGAACCACCAGTTCGGCTTTAGTGCGGAGGCGGTGCGGGGAAAGCGGGACGCGCTCCAATGTAGTGGAGACAAAACGATAACCTTTTATCAGCCGTGCTTTTCATTTCTGTCCGTCTCAGTTTGGAGCTCACCCTCAGCAGCCAGCAGACCCCCCCCCTCAGTGCTCTATGCAAACACTAACTCGTCCCTGTTCAGAGGCCTTGTCCGTTCGCTGACTTGGGCAGATGTGTTCCGTCTGCCTGAAGCTTTGCAGTCTTCTCTCTCAGAGGGTTACGGCTACTGTTTAGCTTTCCTGCACCAGGTAGTTGATTACTGATGGGTTTTCTTTTTTGATGAGTTTTAATTTCATTAGATTTTTTTTTTTTTTGCTGTGGCAGATCTGCATTGGATCACTTCCAAGTCGACTACAGGCCAATTCAGCAACAATCAGCGTAACAGTAATAAAAAAAAGAAGTGTGTTGACTCCTTGAGGGTACTTCTGCTTTTATTTATGACCTAACCTCTCATTAATATTTCACACAAGAATATTTCCAATCAGCTTGCATTGTATGGAAGTATCATCATTGAAAACACATTAATTTATTGTTTTTTTTTCCTGCTGTTACATATTAAATGCCATGGATCGTGATCTAGAATGACTTCCCTCCTCAGAGGGCCTAGCATATTTTGTCTGGAATTACCGTGTTCTTTTCGTATAACTGTGGGTGATGAAGTATCAGAGGAAATGAAATCTAATATCCATGATGTTCATGAAGTAATGCTCTTGTAGAGTATGATACGTCAGCCCTCTACTGTACTAGGTGTGCATTTGTTTGTATCGTGTAAAGTATGGGGTAATAAAAGCTGGTACCAAAAGTGTGTGTGTGATCAGTTTTGGTAAGATCATTCAACACTCTTCATACTTTTTTTATTTTAAGTTGTGGACATAACTTTAATTTTACATGTACAGTAAATCACTGTCTGTGGAGTTGTGTGATTCAGCCAGAGGGCAGCATACTGTAACTATAGTGGCTGCACAAACTGAATGATTGATTCAATCTTCATCTTCCTGACACCTGTTTGTTTGCATATCATAAAACTGCATGTAACATGTAACATGTGTAATGGGCATATTTACTAATTAGAAATGTAAAGTACTGAAGTAAATTAATTACAAAACGGCCAGGTCTGTTTTAATCAAAACACCACTAACAGATACATCAACGCAGACATCTCCAGATAGTAGGAGCAAAGAGACAGAGTAAGACACCAAGCGTGAAAACATTTATCAACATTACATAATGTGTAACAGACGTCTTGGTTGTGGCTTGTTTGTGCTAAATTTTCGGAGCCGTTATGAAAGTGGTCACAAGCTCTCGACTGTTGATCTCCTTTTGTCTGCAGTGGAGCTGTGAAAGCCACAGGTTCTTGACGTGCGTGTGCTTTTCGTTTTTTTCTTCGTACAGAAACATTTGGGGAGGAGATTTGTATCAGTCAAAGAAGAAAAAGTAAAAGCTTTAAGATGATCCTTTAAATCCTGCCTCATTTCCTGTTTTACATCCATTGAAAAAAAAAAAAAACAATCATAATGATGTCCTTTCAAATAAATGCTTTCTCATTTCATCATAAATAGTACGAGCCGTGGGAGAACTGAATGTCAAGTAGCGATGCAAATACTGAACCTGTTCGATGCCTGTCAGAGCATGAAATAAATCACAGCGCTCACATACACAGGAAGTGGTAACTCCTGTCTCTGTGTCTCAAACTGCTGCTCTGCACTGACAGCACTTTCACACAACATGGGATACCGGCTCATGAGCGTCAGAGGAGCAGGCCCGATTCTCACTCGGCTTCCTGCTCGCAGAGAAGGCCTCACAACGGGGCTTTCTCCGTTTTACCAGCAAGACGTAGAACTCTGGTGTTTTGGTTTTTCTTCTTCTGTGAAATCATAAGTCAGATGTTGGCTTGTGAGGATTTCTTCAGTGCAAGGCGACGTCCACAGTAGGAAATACATGAAATGAACCAGAGTGTGTTACTCATGCGCAGCAGCTGGATTCAAGCCTGCAAATGTCTGCATCAGTTAGAATCTGCATCATCTCAGTATTTCTGAGTAACCCACCATGGCCTGATAAATGTCCTCAGAAATCAATGAGAACAAATCAGGAATCTGTGCTTCTCTCTTTCACAAAGTTCTTCTCTGTGCTTCTGTCAGAAAACTGAGTCAACCAGGAGTTTCTGAATGTCTCTGCCTTTGTCGTGATACAGATCTAGATTGCGTAGACGGGTTTTCATGACCTGATTTTCATATAATTCAGTTTAAAGCGGCGCAGCTTCAGCACAGAAAGCTGAGTTTGATCGGTCAAGCATCACTTAGGTTGTCAGCAAATCCAAATTTATCTCTCTGCTTGGTTAGTTAGACTGAAGTGTCTCACTTTCGCGTCTGCAGCCATCCTCACTTCGATGATTAATACTCGTCTTTTGTCACCGTGAGAATTTTTCACAAGCCGATGTTCTGATAACCTCTGCGCATAGAGAAGCGTCGTGATATGACTACTCCCAAAACCTAAAGAGACGACGTGATCACATTGACTTCAGCTATGCTTCATGAGGAAAAGCACCGTCAGTAATAATCAGATGGTCAAAGGGGGACAAAAAAAAACTCAGGTTTAAGGTCAGAGTTTCCAATAAATGAATGAAGTGACCCTCTGAGAGTTTTCAGCCGAGACGTCTCCGCTGTGTTTCTTTGCATCATAACTCAGTCTTTTCTTGAAGTCTAAGGAAGGCACGACTGTTTCAACAAGAAACTTTTTCATTCACCAGTAGGTTTTGACACTTCAACAGTCAGCAGTCAAATCTTTTCCAAGTTATAAAACTGAGTTGTCTGCACAAAGTTTGTTGATTGTCGATCTTAACGTGCGATGTGGTGAACTCCAATTCGTCCCCATAAGATTGTCTACAATGAAAATTTGACTTCCTATTGTTTAAAAGTCTGTTTCTGCTTCATCTCCTTTGTCACTCTCACACATCAAAACAGGGCGATGATCAAGCCGCACGATGGCAGTTATTTACCACCGACTGCGGGGAGGAGGTGAGAGAGAGCTCTCAGTCTGCGACTTGCTTGAAGAGTCTGTTCCCAGGAGGAAAACACCGGGCCGATCATGACACAGCCGCTTCCTCCAGCCCCGCTGTGAACAAAACCGAGAAACGAAACCAGTAATTGGCAGAAATCTGAAGGGTTGATGGCCCACGCTCATCCTCTATCATGGAGGCCTCAGTGTAAATAAAGAGAGAAAGAAAAAAGAGGCGAAACTTGAATGATTGACAGAAATATTAAGATACGACTGCTTTATTATTATAAACTCTGTTTCATAATTAATCCTGTGACGTCCTCCGTGTTTTCTAGGTCTCAAGATGAGTTGATGATTTTTGTTGGGGCTTCTGGAGAAACACTTGTCATGACCGGAAACTTCATGTCACACTCATGACTTCTTCCTTTTTTTTTTCCTTCTTCTTTTGTTTTGTAAATGTGTTTCCCTTTACAACCTGAAGTACCAATGAATTTAGACATATCTCTTGTTGGGTTGATGGTTGTTTTTCTGAACTCGCTAAATGAGTGTTTCATTATCTGCGCTGGTATTACTGAGCATGACGCTCAAATGACGCTGCTGCTGCTAGATCATAACAAGAAGGTACTTTTCGATGACATGATGGCCCCCTCAGTCCACTCCAAGAAACACATTCACCTGTTTGTATGATGCGTCACACCGATGTGTGTAATGATATCCACTTTGTCTGCAAGGCCCAGTTGTTTTTTTTTTACCTTTGACCTGATTGAGAGTTATCACTCACTCTGACTTCCATGTTTCATGGGCTCAAGCTTCGCATCTATGTTTTCTGACTATCGGACATTTTTCCGTGTTCAGTGGTTGGATAATCTGCAACATCTAAAGCGGTTTCCTCCGCGTCGAGCAAAATATTTATCAAAACACTGAGGCCAGCGCTGGGCCCTCAGCAGATCTCTGATTCAGCGATACGTCCTGAAGCTTTTTGTTTCTCTGCAGCAGAAACCGCAACTGCTGAAAGAAGCTCACCAAAAAGTAGATTTGTATCTCATTGTTTTATTTTCTGAGGCTTTTCATTTTCCTTTGCCTCATATTTGAATTGAATCTATAACCTATCTTTAATGATACATTTTTATGTATTTTAAGAAGGTGCAGATGAAAGAGTTATGGAGGATTTTAAGATGGTTGGAAAAGGTAAACTATGCTGCAGACAATATTTGAAGACTTACCAGATACTTCTGGTGAAATATGATTTGTCACTTGGACTTTTTTTTTTTTTTAAATTTCCCAAAAGATCCTATCAGTTGTTCACATTAAACAAGCGTCATCATTTAAAACATTTCATTATGACGAACAGTTACTACACAGAGTGAGGCGAAGCATGTGTGGTTTGAGAGTTAGGGGTTGTACATTGTGGTTCAGGCTGTGTGTGTGTGTGTGTGTGTGTGTGTGTGTGTGTGTGTGTGTGTGTGTGTGTGTGTGTGTGTAAGAGGAAAAAAAAACCTGTTCAAAACATGCTTATGGGTTTGATATTTATTTATTTTCCTACAAGACATAAAGACATTTTATCACCATTAGAACTTGATAGTCAAATCAATATTACATCTCTGTCACTTCAGCACACCAGTTTATTCCAAAACGTGACATCTTCACAATAAACATGGTTGGTACAACCGTGGTTTTAGACTCTGAACCTCTGAAAAGGCTTGACAAACCGGAGGCGTTTACAGCATCCAGCTGATCTCCACCACTTTGAATTCTAGACCTTATAGTCGCACTTCAGGGTTTTCTGTTTCGTACATCACTCATCTGTGGCACTAAGTGGTCCACCTGTGTATACAAAGTGTGCCAAAACTGGATGAAACCTCAGGAGAATGTGGGCGCCCCGCTTTGATTTAAGCCCCGGGTGAGAGGCTGAAACTGATGTGCAGCTCTGTGACATTTACAAGTCACACGTTTCAAGCCGCAGCACGCCTTTGCTGTGTTGTTAGACCGAACTGAACCAAAGAATTGCACTGCAGGGAGACGTGTGTGTGTGTGTGTGTGTGTGTGTGTGTGTGTGTGTGTCTGTGTGTTTTTTTAATGCAGACCGAGATAGGGATGGTGTGGTGCACACGCACACGCAAGTGCACATGACTCTCTGGCTGATGAGGAAGCCATATAAGAGAGAGGATGAGTGCAGCTGGTGGAGCTGACAGCAGGACTGCTCAGACAGAGAGGTACTTGTAGGTCTCTGCATCCACACAGCATGGGTAAGAGATTTACTGGTTGTATTGCAGTTATAGAGGCAGTTTCTACTCGTGCTCTGTGTTTGTCTTCTTGTGCTATTGTGATTTTCACAGCTTTCTTATTTTCTCACGGTTCTTTGTAGAGAACACAGGAAATGAAACTACTGGGATGACTTTTGGAACTTTTTCCGCTTCAACTGTAAGTGCGACTTTTGATGTTAATTTCTGCACTGATTTTTTTTTTTTTTACCTGCTGCAAACACTATGAGCCAGTAATAAAGGGACTTCAGTTCTTCATGTATGATGGCATGGTTTCGTTGAAAAGAAAAGACTGAAGCTGCGACTGTAAAGTGAGGGTGTTTGTAGACAAAGAGAGGAAAAACTGTGAACTAAAAAAATTTTGTTTAATTGTGTTTTTAAAGAATACTTTAACAGTCAGGGTTTCAATACAAGAATGCACTGCACTTGCATTGTATCTTGATGTATCTATTTTTTTTAATGCATATCAGTGAATGTAAAATCTCATAAGGGTGCAGTAAATAAGGCAGATTTGACAAAAGGTGACTTTCCATTCTTTATCCCAAACATATCAGAAAACATACTTGGTTGCATTTATATGAAATAAACAATATAGTAAAATAAAAATAAAGAATTCTGGTTGGGTTAAGCTTCCTGAAAGTCTTATTATTTAAGTAAAATAATTCTAAACATAGCCAGTCATACAGCACTGATCACTCACAAGTTTGCCATCGAGCCAGACCTTATACTATCTCTTAAAACTTCCTTTTCAATGACACTTAAAAGCATGGAGTTTATGATGCATGTTGACTTATCTTAAGCAAATGTCACAGCCGTATCAGCAAATGTTCCATTGTGTGTGAGCCGCTGCACCGCGCAGTTTATCTCTGCTCTACATCTGAGCGCGATGCCTGTGGGGTACTGATGTGGGCCCCTGCATGGAGCCCCTCCGGTCGGTTTTGCCCCCCTCAGGTTTGGAAAGCAGCAGGAAGCCGAGCGGTGGTGTGGTTTCTCCTGCGCAGACACAACACCTGCACCTGCCGGCAGGCTGCTCGTCTGCTCGCTCTGGTTAGCTCGTACGTCACAGGCAGGGCTCCGTGTCACCTCAGCGTGTCCCCGCTGAGAGCATCACGTTATGAAACCGTGCAGAACTTCATCAGTTGGTTAACAACGTGAAAGATGTGTGTGTATGGCAGGAAATGAAAACAAAGGGAAAGGAGGTCAGTGGACGTGCAGCGCACGTCTGTCTTTCACTCCACGTCACGCTTTCTGCTTCTGATTGCAGGACCCAACCGACTACGTCTATGATTCGGGTCCGACCTTCGAGTCGGGCCTCTGTGAAAAAAGCTGGGTGAGGGAGTTGCGCGGCCAGTACGAAGCGCCCATCTTCTCCGTCATCTTCATCCTGGGCGCGCTGGGCAACATCCTGGTGGTTCTGATCTACACGACTGTGCGCAACCGCCTGAAAACGATGACGACATGTACCTGCTGCACCTGGCCCTGGCCGATCTGCTCTTCCTGTGCACGCTCCCCTTCTGGGCCGTGGACACCGTCAAGGGCTGGGACTCGGCGTCGCCTTCTGCAAAATAGTCTCGGCCGTCTACAAGATCAACTTCTTCAGCAGCATGTTGCTGCTCACCTGCATCAGCGTGGACCGATACATCGCAATCGTACAAGTCATAAAAGCGCAGAATTTAAGAAGCAGAGGCTGTTCTACAGCAAGCTAGCCTGCCTCACGGTGTGGATCGTCTCTGCTCTCCTTGCTCTTCCCGATTTTATCTTTGCCCAGGTGAACGCTGGAAAATTCTGCGCTCTTGTCTACAACGAGAGCACAAACAACCAGACCAAGATTTTTGTGCTGTCCTTGCAGATTTGCATGGGCTTTTGCCTTCCGCTTCTCATCATGATCTTTTGTTACTCCGTCATCATTCACACCCTCCTGCAGGCCAAAAGCTTCGAGAAGCACAAGGCCCTGCGCGTCATCTTCGCCGTGGTGTTTGTGTTCATCCTCTCTCAGCTGCCCCACAATGCCCTGCTGATCGTGGAAGCGAACCAGGCTGTTCACACCACTATCACCGACTGTGGAGTTTCAGGCGCAGTCGACGTGGCCGGACAGTTCGCCAAGACCCTGGCGTACACTCACGCCTGCGTCAACCCGCTCCTGTACGCCTTCATCGGCGTCCGCTTCAGGCAGGACCTCCTGAGGATCGCCAGGATTTGTAGCGGTTGCCTGGGCGCAGGAGGACTCAGCAAATCACAAGCAGTCCCCAAACGTCCCTCCATCATGTCAGACACTGACAC
Source organism: Salarias fasciatus (assembly GCF_902148845.1). NCBI lineage: Eukaryota > Metazoa > Chordata > Actinopteri > Blenniiformes > Blenniidae > Salarias > Salarias fasciatus. Next base: position 20,726,280 of record NC_043753.1, on the reverse strand, counting down.
CACCCGGCCCTTTCCATATAAATATGGTCGTTTACCTCAAGTCTTAAACCTGACACCTGAACCTTTCGTTTATTTGGTTCCCCAGCATTACCTTCTATCAACAGAGCATTTCAACAGGTGAAGGAATCAAACGTGGCAGCAGTGTGCAATCAGATTCTGACTGGTACATGTGCATTCTACTTCTTGGACTACTTTAAAAACTGTAACATAGTGTATATACTATTGTTTTTTTTCTCTGTGTGTATTAGTTTCAGTATATTTCTATCATATAACTGTAGTTTGCTGCTGTAGTTGGTTTTTTTTTAAATAAAAACTGTGTTTTGGATTTTTTTTCCAGACAGAATCTTAATAAAAAAAAACCCTAAAACCCATAGAGGATGCTGTATTTAATGGTTCCAACAGCAAAGTCCAGGCTGAGCACTTGCAAACACACAAGTGAGAGTGAACGCAGGCCCAGAAAGGAAGCTGGCAAACTGATGGAGGGCTTTCACTGATACAACGGACACACTGTGGTCGGAAACAGGGTGGCATGTGGCCAGGTCCATCCGCCGTCACTCTCGATCTGAGTCTGTGTCATCGTGTGTGCGCCGGCGCTCTCGATCACTGAAACTTTATCTGAGTTTAGCTCTGACTGCACGGCTTGAACACTAACTGATCAGTCAAACCGACGTGCTGGCGGTGTCCTCAAACTCACCTCACGGCAGCTGAGTCTGAAAAGGAGGTGACAGACAGGCGGAATGGTGCCACAGCCTCAGATCGTTTTCATATTCCGCTGCAGCTGTACAGTGCAGAGGAGTTCAGCTTTACCACTGCGTGCTCTGATGTTTACAGCGTGTTTTTAGGCCGCACATGCATGAGTGCCTTTGTAAATCAACATCATCAACCTTAAGCTACTCTCTAATCAGCATCTCGATATCAAATGTATCAAGAGGTATGGAAGGAAAGTGTTCACCAGCTCAGATTTAGACACAATATTTGAGAGGAAATACAAAAAAAATGTATGATCTTTGGGAGAAAAAACAAAAGTTCAGTGTAATGATCAATGGCAACGCTTAAAAGTATTGTCGTCTTTATTAGATTTGGATGTTTGTTTTGGATTTAAAGTCGATTTAGAGTTGGAAATTCAATTAAGTGACCTCAAATTTGATCTGGACCGCATGCCATAGCTATTTACACACTAGACATCAACAACTCACAGCTGGCAGAGAAAGAGGGAGACAGAGGCATCAAACGTACTGTAAAAAAACAAGATCTGAGATGTTATTGTGGTCACTGAGGTTGGCCCCAGACTAGTGCTGCCTACCTGCGCTCAATTCAGGTGAGACCACAGGCTTTTTCGGTTACCATCTCCATTTTGTACCACGTCTCACTGTCACGACAGGAAACCATCAGTCGAGTCAATAACACACGTTCCAGCTTCACAGCAGACACCGATACCCCCGGTGGTCCCGGGACAAGACGTGATGGGCAATTACCTTCATCCGGAGAGCGGTTTGCTTTGAACGCAGTGTTCACGTGTTCGGCTCATCTGAAACTCGTGTGTGTGTGTGTGAGTGAGTGGCGTTTCTTCTTGTGTGTGTGTGTGTGTGTGTCTCATGCCCCTTTCGAAAACAGCAAAGATGTGTCACATGTTGCAAAATCTGGCTTCATGTTTCACAGCTATCAGTGTAAAGAGGCAGTAATCTGTGAGGAATGAGAGGCCGTTTCAGAGGTTTGAAATAGAAATTCAAAAGACATTCTGTGATTCAAAGATGGCAGAATTCTCTGGGGAATTGTGATTTATTATTGTTTTTTTTTATATATGAGAAGATAAAACAGGCTAAAACTAATAATTTGTCACAATCTAGTAAACATGAAACAAACTTGAAAATACCAACTTCAGATAAACTGATTCCTGAATTTTACTGCAGGAGCCTGCTGCTCAGCTGGCAGAGAAGGTCACCGTCTGACCTAAAGGTCAGAGACTTGATACCCATCACCAGCTGTTCTTGAGCTGAAGAGTCCCTGGGAAAGGCGCTGAACCGTCCAGTTGTTCCTAATGCTGCGTGAGCACCTTGCATAGCGGCATTCGGTGTCTGATCGTGTTTCTGCAAGTTTCCTGGTGAATCATGATGACAGTACAAATAAAGTTGACTGAAGCAGTATTAATAAATTCCATATCCCATCACAGTTTTACTACTTTCTTTAGTAAGGATATATATTTTATCACCATTTCAGTCACCATGAAGTTATTGATGTATCTGCTCCTCTTTATTCAATTTTCAAGGCCTTTAATATTGTTCATAAATACAATGTGATCAGCAGGAGGCTGGATTACTTAATGAAGCTGGGAATCACTTACTTTATCTCTAGCAGTTTATACAAGTCTAGCTTAAGGGTGTTATGTCTGTTTGAGCTTTTCGGGTCAGGCTGGATCCTATTTATAACCACTGTACGCAGAAAACAGGATATCTCCTTTTCACCACCGATGTCTGAAGCAGTGTTAATTTAGTTCACAGTCTTGGCTGACCAGGACAGAAGTAGTTTATCTGCATAAAGAAAAGCTGCTGTACAGTCTGTCAAGATAATTTTCCCCTCATATTTGTGAGAAATGTTTTATCAGTTAAATCAACTAATGGCTTCAGAGGCTGTGATATCTCTCTACATGAACTGAGAGCAAGTGGAACAGCCAGCCCTCAACACTGCTCTTTCTGTTTTCCTTTTCTTTGATGTGAAAAAGAAGCACAACACAATTTTATGCTCAATCAAAACACTTTACCCGAAAAAAAAGATGTAATTCATCCAGTTTATAACTACAACTTTATTTAGTTCAAGCTCCGCTGTTGATTAATTCACATTAATTATAGTGTTTAAATGAGATTAAGGAGTCACACATGCTGGTCAGTCATACTACATTTATGTGCAGTTGATGAAAACAATTTATTTACAAGCAACAATGATGAAAATTGCAGAAATGATCAATTTCTTTTTGGGGAAATGGAGCAGAGTGTAAAATCCAGACTGAATGAAGGGCCCGGTGAAAACAGCAGTGTCCTATGAAGTAACGTATTCTACATTTCCTTCTAAATGACAAAAAGTTTGTAGAAAAAAAAAATCACATACACACAAGTGTACCAGCTCCGTCCCTACAGCGAGGCACGGTGGTGGCAGCATCATGCCGTGGGGATGCTGAACAGAAGGAACTGGGAAACATGTTGGCTTAAAAAGACATCCTGGATGAAAGTTCCTCTTTCAGCATCCTGAAGCAGACAGCCAAGATATGAAAGCCATCTTCAGGAATGCTTAGTGAACGTTCTTGAGCGGCCACAGAGAGAGAACAGACCGGAATCCGTCTGAGCAGACAGATCGGAGTGATCAGGCTCTGACGCCGTCCGTCTCACCTGATCAAGCCTGAGTGGAGCTGCGAAAAGAAAGAGCCAACCTGTCCACGGACGGCTGGGCCAGGATGTCTGCTGCAACATATTCAAAAACACTTCAGGCTGTAAATGCATCAACTTCATAATGAGCTCAGGCCGTGAACACTTTTACATCTGACTCAACATTATACATTTGCAAACATTTCAATGAAATTTGCTTTCATGTTGCCATTACAGGGAACTGTGTGCAGAATTTTGAGGTTAAAAAAATAACTTCATGCATTTTGGAATAAGGTTGTAACATAAAGTGTGGAAATAGTGAAATGATATGAATCGTAGCAAATTCATGAACATATTGTTACACTGAAAACAGTGTGCGAAATATCATTTAACCACACGTCACTCCTGAAGGTGAAACAAGCATGTGGTGAGAGTTCAGGTTTGTGCATTGTGGTTCAAGTTATTGTGCTCTCTCTCTCTCTCCTCTCTCTCTCTCTCTCTCTCTCTCTCTCTCTCTCTGGCTTTGTTTTTGTGGAAATCATTTAATAATACATACACACACAAACACACACACACACACACACACACACACACACACACACACACACATACTAGCCTGAGGACAAACACTGGTGGACGGGGTTTCAGAGCTTTCAGCAGATTTTCAGAAACATGCACAAAATAAAGCTTGTTTAATCTCGGACGCAAAGAAATTCCAAGAGAAAATATAGATGCAAATAGGGAAGTTTTATTTTATTCATTCATTTTGTACCCTAAAAATTGCATAATGTTGAAATTGTCAAATTATACAAATATATTTCCTAAAAGGTTTTAAAACGGGTTCTCACCTCTATGCAATGTAACATAAGGAATCATTTGTAGCTGTTTACAGGCCAGTGTATTGTCATTTCACATCCTTTGACGTTTAAGTTTGGTGATTTCCGCCACAAGATGGCGCAGTTTGCACAGCAGAGTGAATCTGTGGTTTGGATCTCCAGACACACCGCTGGAAATGCCTTTCGCCCCATCTAGTGGCCGGGGTCACGTTTTGCATGAAGGAAGGATTCTGAACTTTACAGAAAAGTGGAAAAAAAGAAACAAAAAGAGCAGATCCGCACCGCGGAGTGAAGAATGCAAAAGACCCACAAGTAGAGCAGCACCTGTGTTTGGAGGCATCCCATCTATCTTTCTGCACAGGGGACCGTGTGTGTGTGTGTGTGTGTTGTGTGTTGGTGTGTGTGATGTGAAAAAAGATGGATGTAGGGAGGACGCGCAGGAGTCTCTGACTAATAGGAGAAGCAGGGTAAACACATGTGACCCGCTGACACTGAGCAGGCTGCAGTCTGGTTTCAAACACTCCGCGGTCTGGTTCCTGTGGACGGCAGAAAGCCTCGGGGACGGCGGTGTGTGTGTCGACGAGACCCGGCGGCTCTGAGGGCCATTCACTGCAAAAGCGGGTCACAAATAGCTGCTGGTGGATGTTGGGGCCTGTGAGGAAAACGTCAAAATGATGCAGATGCAGAGAGAAGAAATGAAATGGGAAAGGAGAGGCGTCCTTTATCCAGGGAAACAGGATCTTCATTCCACTCTGCGGCATAAAAAAGAAATGTAATAGAACTTGGACCTCCACAATTCCAGCCCAAACAGGGAGCCTCTTATCGTCCGCCATCTCTCCCACAGCTAATATTTCACTTCAGCTCCGGGGCCCACAGAATGAGAGACGTTTCCATTTCATGTCAGTCATTTCCAGGCCTGTGTGTTACCTGTGTGGTGATAAGTGTTTGACTGACTGGGAGTGTCGTTAGTCACTGTCCGGCCCCGAGTGACAGCCACAGATTGACGCCGATGAGAGAGGAGGAGAGGAGGAGGGGAGGAGGAGAGAGGCCTGCTGGGTTCATGGACAACACAAACCTGGAGCGTCTGCATCGACACACCGACGACGACAAAAACAAAGTTACGCATTAAAGCACTGAGCACGAGGCGTGTGTGAGGAGATTTTCAATCAGCACCCAGTTTATGTGTCTGTTTAGTTACGACATGCTTAAATTAGTTTCCAGTACAAATAAATCACAAAGCACACTTGAAAGACCCCCACAACTGAGATGAACCAGGGGTTTTCTCAGTGTGACATGACAGTGCTAACCACTGCCCCATCACTTCTCCATTAATTCTGATGATTAGGGTTTTATATTGAATTTTGCATACAAGGCAAATTTGGTGTTTTGCAAGAAAATGTTAGTCTTAATGTTTAGCCTCTGGGCTACACGTTTAATGCCATGAGGTGCATTTCCATCAGATAATATATGGGTTTTGATTGATTTGAAATCAAGATGTGTTGCCTGTGAGTGACTTGGTTTTTTTCAGACACTGCAGTTTCCGTATGAGAGGATGGAGATGATAAATTACCAGTGATGTCTTCTACATTTCCCTCAACAACATGTTAACCCGATGGAGGCCGAATCACAACTGAAGCGTTGGACGATTCCACAAAGCTTGTCTTTAATGTTTTGCATCCTAATCATTATTTGAATTTTCCCATTTCAGCTGTAGACGACAGTGTGAACACTGTGATGAAGTACATTACTGATTATCATGTGACACCTGGTGTTGCCTCAAAATGTGAAAAAAGAAACAAAAACTGAAGCAGGTCAGATACGCTTTAATGTAAAATGACTTCACAAAATCACTAATTTGCTTTGCTACAATAACATATTTAAATATTTTTTTCTAACTCTGCTAGTTTGTTCATTCTGAGGAAATCTCCACCGGACTAAAAGGCGTCATGAACACAGGATGTGTCGAACGCCCTGCTGGACCTGGACGCCTGCCGCAGCTGGGATGGCTTTAAGACAAGTCACTTTAGTAAAGAAGCATCACAGTATTATTATTATCACTCAGCTGGGATTGCATGGAGAGGAGAATTCAGTTGAGTCTCTAGCAGGACGAGCGGCCGGCGGGTCTCAGCGCTGTCCTCTGATGAAAGTCCGTTCATGCTGGGCAGAAATCATGGCCGCCAAGAGGAGGTGTTAGGCTGTGAGCAGTGTGTGTAGGCAACAGAACTGCTCCACACAGGCCTCGTTTCATCCCCATGGAAGACAATGCCGCAGCGCATCGAGGTCGTATCTTCAGGGAGCGGCTGGCGGAGACCGCAGAACCTCAAATAGAGTGACCTACACCTCCTCCAGACCCGAGTCCCAAAGAAAACCTCTGGGATCGTTGAAACCACCAAGGCATTTTAAGAAGTTTCAAGATTAAAAACATGCTACGGGTCAGTAAAAACACTGAAAACTGGGAGAACCCAGCAGTAAGATTTCAATCCGTCCACAGGAAGCAGACGACTTTAAAGTTCTGGCTTGAATGAAGAATGAAGTTCGCAACACTTTCAGCTTTTCAGAGACAAATTACGACATTATTGTTTGCTGCATTCGTCTCACTGTTGGCAAAACTGGACAAAAAATAAAAACAAAACAAAAAAAAAAAACACAAAGAAACAAAAAGGAAATAACACAACACTTCAAGGCCAGAAAGTTCAATCTCTGGACATCTGTGGAACATGTTTTCACCCTCACAGTCTCTGCCTTGCCTTTTAGCCGCTCTTCCAGGAGCGAGGCGGTAAGCTGCGAGATGGACGGGCTGAGCGTTGCAAGGTTTCCAAAAGCGAACAGAGTCTGACTGCTGCTCTACCTGAGGAGCAAAAACAAAAGAGCCATCTCTACCTGTAGGACTGTGGGAGTCGAGGCTTTGATCTGGACCAGAAGAGAGAGTAGTTTGATGAAATATTGATGCTTTTTTTTTTAACTGTGTCCTGAGGGAGCTCAGTCTGCTGGCAGGATGTGCGCGCTGATCCACTCCACCGCTCCGCGCCTCGCTGGATGGGAACGGACTGGACTCAATGAGCGCTATCAGCCCTAATGGGCCTAATGATGACCCCCCACCCCGGGCCCGGATTGGTCAGGGACCCTCTTTTTTTCCTCTCGGTTGATCAAAAGAAGAGGTTGCGCTTAATCAGTCAGCACCAATTGGAAAAAACACGCCGTGCTGATGCGTGTCTGACAGCCAGCCTGCTCAACAAATCTCTATCTGGCGCTGCAGTGGTAATTGTTTGACCTTGAAGCAGCTTTAAATGTACTTGTTGTGTGCTTAACTCCATGATCACAAAGCCTGCACTTTAAGTTTATTTGGTGCCGAAGTCAAAAATTAAACAATTCTCTGTACTAATAATACAGCGCTCGAATCTTTCTTTTTAAGTAACCAGGGATTCTTCTGGCCGACGCTGGTTTGGCTCAAATTTTGAATCACTGAGACCTTGTTAATCCCTCTATCACACCCCCGCAACATGAATCCAAATGGAGAAAGTTTGATTTGAGTTTGTATGAGAGTGACCCACATTCTTAAAGCAACAATGATCTCCATGGAAGAAGAAGAAGAAGAAGAAAATCTGAATATTGATAAATTGCCTAGAGTGCTTTTGTCTGAAAGTTAAGAGGCCAACACACTCCAATCAGAGTGTAAAGAGTGTGAAAAGCGAGGGGGGATTTATCACTCTCCCATGCTCACGTTCGTGCACAGATAGACGGCGGGGCATAATGACTTCTGCGGGAAAAAAGCAAAACGATTATTTGAACTTGAAGCAAGAGGAGAGGGAGGGGGGGAAATGGAGGGGGGAGGGGGGGGTGTCAGGAGGAGCCAGGGGCAGCAGATAGTCTGGGAAAGGTCTCGCGTTAAAGTCGAATTAACATGCCTTTCCATTGGAGTCCATTAGATAATCATATTCATGCCACACAAGGCTCAAAACCCTCTCTGTTTCATTATTCCCTTTTAATCCCGCCTGATAAGGCGGCGCAGGCGTCGTGGTTTTATTATGTCGTCATTTGGAATCCACATGAAATCCCCACGGGACGTTATCGTTGGGAAATTGCTTTAAGTAGCCCAAGTGGATATAGTTCTGCGTTTATTATTTCTGACGGATTCAAAATAACTGCAAATACCCTTTTTCTCCCACCCCTCCGCCCCGATTATTGGGGGCTGAGAGTCTTATCAGTCATTCGCACTAATGGCCCACTCGAGCCACCCGATACCTCCGGCGGGGCAGAGGAGGGGGGCTGGGAGAGGAGGGGGGGGGGGGGGGGGGGCGGCGCTTCACAGTCCTGTAGGTACAGGTACAGCACATGTGAGCAGCAGGCAGCATGGGCAAGGATGGAAACACACCACACACACACACACACACACACACGCCGTAAGTGAGAGCTTTTCTTCAGGGTGTGTTTGTTTGGCGCCAAATCTGGAGTTCCTGGCAAACAGAGCAAATGTCAGGTTACGACAGTCATTAGCGGTTCAACACACTTGTGGTCTGGAGATTAAGGCAAGGAAACACTTGACTGAATCCTTTAAGGCCTTTATTAGAGAGAGTGTGTGTGTGTGTGTGTGTGTTTGGACACAGAGAGGAGACGGGAGGCGGCGAGAAGCCGCTGAAATACCCGGACTCAACATTTTAATTCATGACAGTTAAGAGGAGCAAATAAAAAGCGATCTGGGCTGCCTTTGGAAACGAAATGTTGTTAACGTTTAACTTTGAGATTCAGCTTTTTGCTTTGATTTCTCTGCTTTTCCACTTGAGTCAGAGAAGTATTGCCTCAACAAGGCGGGAAATGTTTGTTGTGTTGCGTTTGACTTGCTGAACACCGATTAGAAACCAGGAATTGTTTGTCTGTTTTGATTTTAAAAACGTATGCACAACAATTTGGAAAGTGTAGAAGCAAAAACCTCAGACCAAATGAATGAGAAGAAGTATTTAAAACCCTAAAATTTTACCAGTTCATACGATTACATGCAGTCAATAGTGGACATTCACACACTGATGTTCTGCTTAAACAATAGCATTCATGTGAGCACAACATTTTCAAATGTGTACTTAAATAAATTACATGTAAAATACTTAACAAACAGGAGGGAGTGCAAGAAATTACTTCAAGAACGTAACAGAATTCAATTGAATTGTCAAATAAAGGCATTTCTTTCAGGTTTTCGCCAAAAAAATCTACATTTATATTACCTTTTTCAGTCAAAACATAGATCAAATGAAAAACTACTGCAGTTTGTTTATATAATGCAAGAATTTGCTTTAAAAATTAATGTATTTATTGGTGAAAAATGCAAATTATAGGATTACAAGGTTAAATATACTTCATATTTTCTAAAATAACACTTACAGTGACTTTCAGTTAATACTTTCTATTCACAAACAGGACTTTTACGAGTTAGTTCTGTTAATAAAATCCTCACTATCTCCTCTACTGTAACTGTCCTGAAAGGCTTTAGTGTCTCCGCAGTGAGAAACACTCCGGCATCTGTCACGCCTCTGCTCCTCGCAGCGCGGCTCTCGCAGCCACATCTGTGTGGATATATATGCTTATTCTGCTGTATCCATTTCACAGTGACATCTGTCCAGCGGCGAAGAATTAAAGGCAGAAATCCAAATGCCTACACAACAATCTGCCAAGTATTGATTTACTGTTCCTGGGGTAACATACATGGACGGACCCGGCGCCGCATAGCATCTCAGTGAGATCATCTGAAACCGGGACGGCGCTCCGTCCGCTGGTCCCCATCTGAAAGAAATCAGCAGAAAAGTGGCGATGGAGTGTGAGGGAAGGTGGCTGTATCGTGTGTGTGTGTGTGTGTGTGTGTGTGTGTGCCTCCCTGTCTGTACATCTCAGGGTCTGGAACAAACAGTAGTTCCTTCTTAATTGGGGTGAGATCTGGGGCTTAAAGGGGGCCAAGAAGGGACCTGAACCCCTTTCTTTCTCCTCCAGAATCGCTTTGGCTACAGAGGTGCGTTTGATGTGTGCTTTGGCTCTGCGAGTCCTACTTTGGAATATGTTCTTGGGAGACCATTGGTTACTTGCCTCCAGGCAGAATCTCAATCCCCAGGATCCTGGCCCTCTTTGATGAAATACTTTCGGGAGCCGCTAACCCTACTGATGCCCATGTGTACCTCCTCCCTCCTCCTTTACCCTCTTGTTCTCCACCGCCTCGCCCCCTCCCCACCCTTTCCCCCCTCCACTCCCGCCCTTTTCCCCGCCGCTACCACCACCACCACCACCACCTCCTCCACCACGTTCCTGGGATTCTCTTTGAAGATTCATAACAAGGACTTTATCTCTGTGTAGTCCGGGCCAGATGAGCACCGTCTGACAAACTGACAGGAGAATTAGTCGTGTCTTACAGAGCGCCTTTAACTGTCTCCTGCCTTCCGCCGCTGCTACGCCGAGCCACCAGCTCTTTCTGGGATTCACACCGATATCAGGCTTTTAAGAGCATATTTTATAGCTTCCTATTTTCATATATCCTTCATTAGTAATATCTGAATCAATTCCACTTCCCTAACACACACACTTGCACACGGGTTTCAGTTTTGACGTCTGAAATCCATCTTCATACTCCGACAAAGTGGGAATCAAACATTTCTAACGATGACAGAGACGCTGACAGGCCTGACAGGAGATCCCAGGTCCTGATTGATTGAGACGGTAATTAGTCGATGTCGACTTTATCAGCATAATGAGGGGAAGTGGCTCCGAAACGTCCTCCGAAGGCGGAGGATTTCTTCTCCCAGTCAATCACGTTACGCCGATTTCTTCATTTGCCACAGCGGCTGATTAGATCAGGATGAAGAGGCCAACTGCACTTTGACGGACCTGACCTCTCGGCCACACACACACACACACACACACACACCCACACACACACACACACACACTAAAGTCCGAGGTAAACGATTAATGGGTGATTTTGCCTCCCAAACTCCCACCTCTTCATTGATTGGGACCGCACCCTAAAGACCCTTCTTACCACATCATTTCCCTGTATATTGATTATGTATATTGATCACACCTCACCCTACAGGAGGGCTTCACTCAGCATTAGGTAACACTCTGAGGTCCGGAAGACTGATCAGCCCTCATGGAGTCACCTTTCAGCTTAATTGAGAGGGAATTATCAGATTTATTTAATGTCAACAACTTCACTGTAATTAAGAGCCTTTTAAAAAGTGTGTGAAAAGTGATGGCGAAATCAGTTAAATAGTAAGATAGAATATTTTTTCAAACAAATAAACACTTTCTTTCACCTGAATTGCAGAAATATTGAACAATTTGTCCTGAAACTTCAGTCATCCTGACTGAACCTGGATGTGTTTTCACTTGTCTGTGTCAAAACGGGTGACGCTCAGACAGAGGTCGCCATGCGCGTTTTCCGTTGAAACACTTGGGGAAAAAAAGTGCGTAAAAAAAAAGCAAAAGAAAGAAAGGAAGAAAAAAATGTGCAAGAAAGAATGAAAAGAGGGTGCAGAAATTTCAAAAAAAAAAGGAGGGAGGCAGTGAGTAAAGGAGGGAGCAATCCGAAGGGAGGAGTCAAGCGAGGGAAGGAGCAGCTGGAGTCCCACACTTCGCTCTCTCTCTCTCTCTCTCTCTCTCTCTCGCTCTCTCTCTCTCTCTCTTTCTCGAAAAAACGCACTAAATGCATTAACAACTCTCCACGCGCTTCCCTGACGCCCGCGTTGTTTTTCCGCACATCTGCGGTCTGCTGTCGGCAGATATTATCGGCGGGCTGATGGTGTCGGTCCGGCGGTGGTTGAACACAGCAAACTGTGAGAAGGAGGGGAAAGACGGACAAGAGGAAAAACTCTGGCAGCGCCGTTTTGGAGTTGGAGTTGCAGCGTAAAAAAAAAAAAAAAAAAAGGAGAGAGAGAGCGAGAGAGAGAGAGAAAGTCCCAGGCAACTCCAGAGGCACATCTGCCACTTAGGAAGAAGAGAAGAAGAAAGAAGAAGCTTTTTTTTTTTTTTTCTGAGAAGACAAGGGGAAAAAAAGCATCCAAGAACAAGTAAGTAATCTGGTTGTTGACGCACACTTTACGCGAAATACACTTTGTGGATAATGTGGCGCTCTTTTGTGTGTCCTCTTTTTTTTTTGTTGTAAAGTTTAGAGGAGCCAGTGAGAGTCTAAAAAGCTGAAAAGGTTTCATGTTTCAAAACGTCGGGATTCAAGCAAGTTCAGCTGAAGTGGATTAAGTTCGGCGACGCTCGCGTGAAAGAGCCTCGATCTGGGATCTCTTCAAAAAAAAAAAAAAAAAAAAGGCTAAAACTCAGCACAGAGAGCTGCACTTGGCCTGGACGTGATTTATTCCCTGTGAAATAAGCGTTGGTTGTTAGAAACCCTCCCCCGGATGGCACACTTAACAAGTATCCCGCAGACAGATGTGCACATTTTTAAAAAAGTCTTCATGAAAGTTGCGTAAAAGTTTGGCATCCGTGCGTAAAACGCGTTTTTCCCCCCTCTTTTCCTCCTCGTTTTGCTGGTTTTAGAAAAGACTTTACAAAAAAACAACACGTCTAATGCACTGTGGAGAGTTTTGGAAACTTTATGAACTTCTGCAAACTTCATTGGAGCTTTACCTCCTGGAGAAACGCGCGCGGGGGTGTGGTGTGGCGTGAAGTGTGTGTGGGGGGGGGGGGGGGGGTCGTGCATATTTATGTGCATGTGTGATCATATTTCAGTGTCTGTTATTGATTCGCTTTATCCTGTTAGAGCCCCGCAGACTCACCGAGGCGCGGAGAGGCTGTCCGGTCAGACCGAACCTGAGCCTGACTCCTGACCTCTCCACACGCACACAGTCACTGTCCACAGACCCAAACATCGACTTCTTATTTTAAAACATCTATGTTATCCCCAATACCAAAGTTAGTTTGTATTTTAAATAAAAGACAAGCAAGAATTTTCTGCAGTGCATGTTGAATTAAATTTTTTTTTTTTTGCAAATGCAATTTGTAACAAAACAGTTTTTCCTCTCAGCAGTTTTATTATTTTTGTAAAAGTGTCATATCTGTAAACCTGAATAATTTCCCTCATTAGTGCCTCTGAGTGTTGATGCACAAATTTAGAATTTTAGGCGGCTGATCTGAAGGAGGGAAGCTTGAGCACATATCTGAGTGTGTTTTAAGGTGTGAGTGTGTGTGTGCTCTGGGAGAATTACGCCCATTACAGTGGGCTGCGGCCCAGTGGGGGGCCATGTGGGGAGTTTTCAGGGGTGCCAGGAAAAGAAGAATGAACTTTTCTTCTTTTGAATTTTTTTTTTTTTTAGATTGAAAAAGGATTTATTTAAAAAAAAAAAGAAGAAGTAGACGAAGTGCAGCATAAAAATCAACTTTCCCATGAATAAGATGAGAGGAAAAAGAAAAGGAAACATAAATATGTGTTCATTTTGGGGGTCCGGGACATGAAAACGTCTGGAGCCCCCCGAGTCTCCACATGTGCAGATATTTGTTTGAAAGTTTCCCTCCTGTCCTCGCCAGCTGTTCCACATTTTATCTGCTTGTCTGCTCTCGGGTTTCATCCAGACGACGAGGGTCCGAGGTGCTCAGCCATGCGGTGCAGCTCAAATCCTCCTCTCTCTTTTTTTTTGACACATGGCAAATTATTAACGGGGGTCTGGCCGCCCTGAGACGGAGGAGCGAGCTGAACACACACCAAATGAGATGTTTAACAGCACGAGCTCGCACAGATAAAAATCTCCTTTCAGCTATTTTTATGAGCTCGCTCCATCATTCATCTTGCTGCTGGATTTGGCTTTGAGCACAGTTTTTGCAGGTCTTGGTTACACTTGTCCAATAAAATAAAAAGAGGGACTGTCACATAAACTGTCATTTAATATTTCCTCTGTTTTATTCAAAAAAAAACTAAATAACAAGTGCAGGGCCCGCAGCTGGAAATTTATCACTGTGTCTAAAGTCCTGTGTTCACAAAAATGAAAAAAAAAACAAAGAAAACAAAAAATGAGGCCTTAAATCATACAAATTTAGGCCTGTTGATAAATGTTAAAATTACAATTTGAGGATCATTTTACCTGTGATTTCAATTGTTGGGAAATAAAAACATTTTTGATTCTTATTTTGCAATTTTAACATTTTATCACAGCATCAATCATTTATTAATAACTCATTATTTCATGTGTTCAGGCCACAATTACAAATGATCTCTTTTTGTATAATAGAAAAATAAGCCGTCTTCATGACTGTCAAATAATGAAATTAGTTGTAATTATTACGAATATATAAAAAAGAGTCACATATATGAAGGATTAGATATTCTTTTATGGCTTGTTTTATGTAATTGATGGTGTTAATTTATATTTTTACCCTAAAATGTACACTTTGTAAACGCATCTGGAATAATTTATGTCGACTGAAGGTCATGTGATAAAATTGAGGGAGAGTAATTGCTTGTTATATTCAGTATTTATTCTACATAACGTCATTTCCACAGGTACTTTTTGACCAAAGGTAAAGTCCAAGGTTGATGCTCACTCCTCGCTGGTGCACCTTTCACCAGAAAAAGGACTTTTGTCTCATTATGATGCAGCAGCAGGGATGAATGCAGCAGTGTTTAAGATGCTAATCTGCTGGAATGAGATGCACAACTCCGAGCCATACGCTTACTGTAGCCAGGAAAGATGCATCACCGCCGCCGCTCTGCGCTTCTTCAACTTCCAGGCGCGGAAGGGAACAGGCGGATAACGCTCCGCTCTGCAGGAATCCGTCCGTCAGATAGCGGCGGCGCGCTGCTTTATCTCCACTTTAAGCGCTCCTTTTTAGCAGCATTATGCACGGCGGCGCTGGCCCGGGACACCTGTGACCCGGTGACCTGGCAGAATAGGAGCTGTCATGTTAATGCGGGGAGATGACACGCTATTAGCTTTTTGAGGTATGGCTCGCTCCTTCTCTGCAGGGCCTGGCTTTCACAGCTAAAGGCAGCTTCTGTCCCCGGGCCTTTGTTTTTGCACCCTGCAGGGAGAATACCTGTTCTGGCTTTTTGCATGCAGGAGGCCCTGATGAGCCGGGCTGTCGTGCTAATGCCGCGAAAATGAAAGGTGATGTGAGGGAAGTTGATTGTCTCCGAGATGATGCTCATGACAGCTTTCTTTTTTAGTGTAATCTTTGTAGGTTTTTGTAGGCTTGTGGAATTATTTCGAGTTTCTTCACAGTTGTTAGGAATTTCAGACAGTCGTAAGTGGTTCGCTTGTTTTCAGGAAACCAATCCGCAGTGGAGTCACTTGACCGGTGAAAGTTTTGTCGTAACCCGCTGTGTGTTATTAATAGCTGCTGCCTCCCTCGCATAAAACTGATATCGCTGCATAGATTGCCCCCAAAAGACATCTCCCACTTTGATGATTTGCTACTTTGATATGTTGACATCAAATGAAACAGACACAGTGGGGAAAGAAAGAGGACAAGTCAGACAGAGGTGGTGATTGAGGGGGAAAAAGGCTGTGTGTGAGTGTGAGTGTGTGTGTGCTGGTGTGGTTTGTGAAAAACTTGGGCCCCAAGATGGCAAACCTGAGGAGCGTCAAAAACGTCTGGATGCATTTGCGTACGAGCAGAGACAAGAAGGGGTCTTGGGTGTGCGCGGGCTTCTCCTTGGCCTCCTAATCCCCAGGCCCAGCCATCCCTTCAGGGCATGCCTCAGATCTGACTCTCTGGCTCTGTGCGTGGACGACCCAGCTCCGCCAGCAGATTTAATATGCTATGTGTTCCTGCTCCCCCGGCAGCCCCCCCCCCCCCCCCCCCCCCCCACCTCCCTCCACCTCCACCATCATTGTCCCAGAGCGGGACCCTCGCTCTCCTCTTTTCAAGGAGTCTGCTAAAGGCACCTTTCAAGCCGGGCGATGTCTTTGGATAAGATGAACGTCGGTGGGAAAAGTAGCAGCGAGGAGGCTCCAGATAGCACAGCGCAATTTTAGATATGTATATTATTCACATCAGGAATCTTAAAAAGAAAACAGCCACAGACCCAGCCGTCACCACGCCATGCCGCTCTCCTCCAGCTTCAACATTTCATCCCTTTTCTCTTCGTCCTATTTTTTTTTTTTTGTCTTATTGGTAACTTTTTTTTTTCCTGGTTTGTACGACATTAAAAAAAAAAAAAGGTGGGGGAAAAAGAGGCATGCGCCAAAGTGGCCTTAGTGGAGCTAAAAAAGAGAGAGCAATGTCTTTTTTTCCATTTCTGCTGCCTTTTTGGAAACTACCTGACAATTAGCCCGGTCAGCTGCTCTCCCAGAGTAAAGCTAAGAAGACTGCAATTTAAAAAAAAAAAAAAAAGAAAGAAAGGAGAGCGAGGGAAAAAGAGAAGAAAAAAACAGTCACATAAGTTTGAATGAAGTGATTTGAATTTCCAGGTGATGGATCTGAGCCGGACAGGTGAACACAGGGCCTGTTGTGGGTCGGGGGTGAAATTTACTGCGAACGGGCAACGAGCGTGTGTGTGTGAACGCAGAGTGTGCCAGCGTTTGCGTTTCACACACGGTTGACGGCAAACAGGACAGGTCTCGCCTGCACGTGGCTGCCACTCACCCCCCCACCCCCCACACACACACACACCCCACCCCCAAAACCCCCCCGTTCGCTGTGGCTGCTGTAAAAATGTCTTTAGGTCTGTGGTGTGAGGTATAGCAGCAAGAGGTGAAGCGCGCCGGTCTGAGAACCCATTTGTGTGTGTGTGTGTGTGTGTGTGTGTAAAGTTGAGCGCCTAAAGAGACAGTTTCCCGGGGCTGGGGCTGTTTCTGCAGATGTGGCATTGTGTCAGCGTTGATGGGAGCCGGTTGTGGCATCCGTGAGGGGGTCTGCGCTTTCTTGTCCGGGGTGCTGATCGGGAGACGGATGAACTGGCCGCTTGCCGCGAACAATGATCTGTCACACCGTCTCTTCAAGTGTGAAGCCCGCCTGCTCCAAGCAACGTTTCTTTATTTCTTTGTTTTCCTGTCATAATTTTTGAACTTAAAAAGCCAGTTTAAGTTTGTCCGAAACTGTCCGGTGATGAAGTGATGTGTCGTCACGCGATAGCGCTCCACCGTGTGCGTTTGCGGTCCCATGCTGCTCGGACTTGTCTTCCGGGGGAGTTATCCCCGAATCTTGCCGCATCCCGGAGTGGAGGTCAAGGAGGCGTCTTTTGTTTGAATGTCAAATGTAAATCCCAAGGTTAATACCTGAAAGCAGCGCGGGGCCGGCCTTTCTCTGGGCTCTCCAAACATGCTTAGAGGAGTACCTCTTCCCCCACTCTGCCCCTTCATTTCCGTCTGCTGTGGACTTCAGGGCAAGTTGGGAAAGAAGGGTTTTGTGTGTGTGTGTGTGTGTGTGTGTGTGTGTGTGTGTGTGTGTGTGTGTGTGTGTGTGTGTGTGTGTGGTGGTGGTGGTGGGTGGGTGGGGGGGGGGTATACCATATAAACCTCATTCGTGTGTTCTGTTCAGTAATGAATGCTAACAGACCCCTGCTCTAATAATGCCTCATCTTGGAAAAACAAAAAAGAGGAGGGGGGGGGGGCTCTACTATCTGAGCAAATTTCTGCCCCGGCCCGAAAGAGCCCTCCTTTGACAGCGCAGCATTTGAAGACTAATCGTTTTTTCTCATGCAAAGCACGCTGTTTTAAGAGCCCGGGCCACGGAAAGAGAGGGTGCTGTGTTTTAACAATACTCCGCAGGGAGCGAGGAACAGGATTCAGGGAGGGGAGGTAGGTTTGAGGGGCGGGCGGGCGGTGTGGTGTGTGTGTATGGGCGGTTTTGGGGGGGGGGGGGGGGGGGGGGGGGTCCTCCTCTCTTTGCTCCTCAGACAAAGCCCAGTTCCTTTCAGGGTTGCATGGGGGGTAGGGTGTGTGGGGAAGAGAGGGGAGCATCCAAGAGTTTGGGTTCCTTGAAAGAGAGGTACTCCAATAGCTTCTCTTTTTCTCTTTAATGACAGTTTGTCATCGTGGCTCCTCGGTCTTCCAGGAAAACGGTGGGACTGGCCTTTCTGTGACAGGCCCGGAAAAAAAGTAGGCCTGAGAAAATTTATAGAGAAAGAAATATTAAGGTGTACATGGGGGCCTAAAACGGCTTTGGCTATTCCTGCCAGACTGGTGTTTTTATTAAGAGGGGTCGACATGCTTTGGAAATATATCTTATTCATGAAGAAAGCCAGGTTAGACTTCCCAAAGAATTCATTATGTTCCCCCGGCCGCGGCTCCGCGGGTCGCAGCCGTCCCTCGGAGGACGTGGACGTGGAGCGCAACATTGTAAAGCCTCCTCAGTGGGCACGGCGGCGCGAAGGGTCCCATTTGTCAAAAGGTGCAAGAGTCTTTTTCCCTCCTCAACACTTTCCCGGCTCAGTCTCAAACTCATTGTCTGAGCGAAGGCAGGACATTAGTCACTGCAACACCAACGGGAGCCTGCGGGGCCGAGGACCAGAGCTCTGGAGCCCGGGCGAGGACTTCCGGGGGGGGGGGGGGGAGAGAATGGAGCGAGCGAAAAGGTGAAAGAAGAGCAGGAAAAGAGGTGGAAACGAGTGGAAGATGGAAAGTGAGGAAAAGAGAACATGAGGGAGGAGCATGTGTGTGGAGAGGGAGAAAGACCGTGGGGGGGTTAGAGGGAGTGGAGTGTGTAGCTCTACCTCAGGGCTCAGTGTGTAAGCCCCTGTCTACCCCCCAAAGCTGCTTTCACAAAGAGATTTACAAGACAGGTCTCCGGTGTGCTTTGCTGCCCTGCATTATGAGTGAGTGAGTGTGTGAGTCTATAAAAGTGGTGTGTGTGTGTGTGTGCGCGCCCTTGCACAAAAAAAAAAAAAAAAAGAAGAAATGCTCCACTCAGTTTTGTTTTCTCTTTTGCATCGACTATGCAAGAACGATATTCACCCAAATTTACCAATCCGGGCAGGTCAGACTCCCAGCAGCCCCAGCGGATGTGTGAATAACCTATTCCCCCTGGTGGCAGGGGTTTGTGTGTGTGTATGTGTGTGTGCACTCATGTGTGAATGTATTTCACAGATTCACACATACAAGGGATCCTGTTAGCTTTTGGAATTATTTATAAAGCCTGGCTTTTGTGTGGCGCCCTAAGTCCCTGTCTCCTCCCATTACTGCCTATGACTCTACCTGGGCTTCCTGCAGCCTCCAAACGCTCCCTCAGCCACCCTCCGTCTGCCGCTGCATCGCAACCTCTTTCCAGTCTCTCCCCTTCTCCTTTCCTATAAACCGGCCGGACATTTTCTCCTCGTGAGCAAATAGTTTCTCAT